>NC_134176.1:45329590-45629590 GCF_964188355.1 Buteo buteo
GATCCGACCGTTCGCCTTTTCAGAAAGAGGCTTGCCGAGACTGAGCCCCGTGAGATGTTCCGTCTCTGGGAAAGCACAGATCCCCAGTGCTGTTGTGCCTGTAGGTAGGGTGCCAAGGGACAGTGAAGAGCAGCAAGAGCTTTCAGGGCTGGGCCCTTCCTCGTGGGAGAAGGATCCGACCATTCGCCTTTTCCAAAAAAAAGAGGCTCTGCCGAGGCGTAGCGCCACGAGATGTTCCGTCTCTGGGAAAGCACGGATGCCCATTTCTGTTGTGCCTGTAGGTAGGGTGCCAAGGGGCGGTGAAGAGCAGCAAGAGCTTTCAGGGCTGGGCCCTTCCTCGGGGGAGATGGATCGCACCGTTCGCCTTTTCAGAAAGAGGCTTGCCGAGACTGAGCCCTGTGAGATGTTCCGTCTCTGGGAAAGCACAGATCCCCAGTGCTGTTGTGCCTGTAGGTAGGGTGCCAAGGGGCGGTGACGAGCAGCAAGAGCTTTCAGGGCTGGGCCCTTCCTCGTGGGACAAGGATCCGACCGTTCGCCTTTCAGAAAGAGGCTTGCCGAGACTGAGCCCCGTGAGATGTTCCGTCTCTGGGAAAGCACAGATCCCCAGTGCTGTTGTGCCTGTAGGTAGGGTGCCAAGGGACGGTGAAGAGCAGCAAGAGCTTTCAGGGCTGGGCCCTTCCTCGGGGGAGATGGATCGCACCGGTCGTCTTTCCAGAAAGAGGCTCTGCCGAGGCGTAGCGCCACGAGATGTTCCGTCTCTGGGAAAGCACGGATGCCCAGTTCTGTTGTGCCTGTAGGTAGGGTGCCAAGGGACGGTGAAGAGCAGCAAGAGCTTTCAGGGCTGGGCCCTTCCTCGGGGGAGATGGATCGCACCGTTCGCCTTTTCAGAAAGAGGCTTGCCGAGACTGAGCGCCGTGAGATATTCCGTCTCTGGGAAAGCACAGATCCCCAGTGCTGTTGTGCCTGTAGGTAGGGTGCCAAGGGGCGGTGAAGAGCAGCAAGAGCTTTCAGGGCTGGGCCCTTCCTCGGGGGACAAGTATCTGACCGTTCGCCTTTTCAGAAAGAGGCTTGCCGAGACTGAGCCCCGTGAGATGTTCCGTCTCTGGGAAAGCACAGATCCCCAGTGCTGTTGTGCCTGTAGGTAGGGTGCCAAGGGGCGGTGAAGAGCAGCAAGAGCTTTCAGGGCTGGGCCCTTCGTCGGGGGAGATGGATCGCACCGTTCGCCTTTTCAGAAAGAGGCTTGCCGAGACTGAGCGCCGTGAGATATTCCGTCTCTGGGAAAGCACAGATCCCCAGTGCTGTTGTGCCTGTAGGTAGGGTGCCAAGGGACGGTGAAGAGCAGCAAGAGCTTTCAGGGCTGGGCCCTTCCTCGTGGGA
Source organism: Buteo buteo (assembly GCF_964188355.1). Classification (NCBI taxonomy): domain Eukaryota; kingdom Metazoa; phylum Chordata; class Aves; order Accipitriformes; family Accipitridae; genus Buteo; species Buteo buteo. Next base: position 45,330,968 of record NC_134176.1, read on the forward strand.
GATGGATCGCACCGTTCGCCTTTTCAGAAAGAGGCTTGCCGAGACTGAGCCCCGTGAGATGTTCCGTCTCTGGGAAAGCACAGATCCCCAGTGCTGTTGTACCTGTAGGTAGGGTGCCAAGGGACAGTGAAGAGCAGCAAGAGCTTTCAGGGCTGGGCCCTTCCTCGTGGGAGAAGGATCCGACCGTTCACCTTTTCAGAAAGAGGCTTGCCGAGACTGAGCCCCGTGAGATGTTCCGTCTCTGGGAAAGCACAGATCCCCACTGCTGTTGTGCCTGTAGGTAGGGTGCCAAGGGATGGTGAAGAGCAGCAAGAGCTTTCAGGGCTGGGCCCTTCCTCGTGGGAGAAGGATCCGACCGTTCGCCTTTTCAGAAAGAGGCTTGCCGAGACTGAGCCCCGTGAGATGTTCCGTCTCTGGGAAAGCACAGATCCCCAGTGCTGTTGTGCCTGTAGGTAGGGTGCCAAGGGACAGTGAAGAGCAGCAAGAGCTTTCAGGGCTGGGCCCTTCCTCGTGGGAGAAGGATCCGACCATTCGCCTTTTCCAAAAAAAAGAGGCTCTGCCGAGGCGTAGCGCCACGAGATGTTCCGTCTCTGGGAAAGCACGGATGCCCATTTCTGTTGTGCCTGTAGGTAGGGTGCCAAGGGGCGGTGAAGAGCAGCAAGAGCTTTCAGGGCTGGGCCCTTCCTCGGGGGAGATGGATCGCACCGTTCGCCTTTTCAGAAAGAGGCTTGCCGAGACTGAGCCCTGTGAGATGTTCCGTCTCTGGGAAAGCACAGATCCCCAGTGCTGTTGTGCCTGTAGGTAGGGTGCCAAGGGGCGGTGACGAGCAGCAAGAGCTTTCAGGGCTGGGCCCTTCCTCGTGGGACAAGGATCCGACCGTTCGCCTTTCAGAAAGAGGCTTGCCGAGACTGAGCCCCGTGAGATGTTCCGTCTCTGGGAAAGCACAGATCCCCAGTGCTGTTGTGCCTGTAGGTAGGGTGCCAAGGGACGGTGAAGAGCAGCAAGAGCTTTCAGGGCTGGGCCCTTCCTCGGGGGAGATGGATCGCACCGGTCGTCTTTCCAGAAAGAGGCTCTGCCGAGGCGTAGCGCCACGAGATGTTCCGTCTCTGGGAAAGCACGGATGCCCAGTTCTGTTGTGCCTGTAGGTAGGGTGCCAAGGGACGGTGAAGAGCAGCAAGAGCTTTCAGGGCTGGGCCCTTCCTCGGGGGAGATGGATCGCACCGTTCGCCTTTTCAGAAAGAGGCTTGCCGAGACTGAGCGCCGTGAGATATTCCGTCTCTGGGAAAGCACAGATCCCCAGTGCTGTTGTGCCTGTAGGTAGGGTGCCAAGGGGCGGTGAAGAGCAGCAAGAGCTTTCAGGGCTGGGCCCTTCCTCGGGGGACAAGTATCTGACCGTTCGCCTTTTCAGAAAGAGGCTTGCCGAGACTGAGCCCCGTGAGATGTTCCGTCTCTGGGAAAGCACAGATCCCCAGTGCTGTTGTGCCTGTAGGTAGGGTGCCAAGGGGCGGTGAAGAGCAGCAAGAGCTTTCAGGGCTGGGCCCTTCGTCGGGGGAGATGGATCGCACCGTTCGCCTTTTCAGAAAGAGGCTTGCCGAGACTGAGCGCCGTGAGATATTCCGTCTCTGGGAAAGCACAGATCCCCAGTGCTGTTGTGCCTGTAGGTAGGGTGCCAAGGGACGGTGAAGAGCAGCAAGAGCTTTCAGGGCTGGGCCCTTCCTCGTGGGAGATGGATCGCACCGTTCGCCTTTTCAGAAAGAGGCTTGCCGAGACTGAGCCCCGTGAGATGTTCCGTCTCTGGGAAAGCACAGATCCCCAGTGCTGTTGTACCTGTAGGTAGGGTGCCAAGGGACAGTGAAGAGCAGCAAGAGCTTTCAGGGCTGGGCCCTTCCTCGTGGGAGAAGGATCCGACCGTTCACCTTTTCAGAAAGAGGCTTGCCGAGACTGAGCCCCGTGAGATGTTCCGTCTCTGGGAAAGCACAGATCCCCACTGCTGTTGTGCCTGTAGGTAGGGTGCCAAGGGATGGTGAAGAGCAGCAAGAGCTTTCAGGGCTGGGCCCTTCCTCGTGGGAGAAGGATCCGACCGTTCGCCTTTTCAGAAAGAGGCTTGCCGAGACTGAGCCCCGTGAGATGTTCCGTCTCTGGGAAAGCACAGATCCCCAGTGCTGTTGTGCCTGTAGGTAGGGTGCCAAGGGACAGTGAAGAGCAGCAAGAGCTTTCAGGGCTGGGCCCTTCCTCGTGGGAGAAGGATCCGACCGTTCGCCTTTTCCAAAAAAAAGAGGCTCTGCCGAGGCGTAGCGCCACGAGATGTTCCGTCTCTGGGAAAGCACGGATGCCCATTTCTGTTGTGCCTGTAGGTAGGGCCACAAGGGGCGGTGAAGAGCAGCAAGAGCTTTCAGGGCTGGGCCCTTCCTCGGGGGAGATGGATCGCACCGTTCGCCTTTTCAGAAAGAGGCTTGCCGAGACTGAGCCCTGTGAGATGTTCCGTCTCTGGGAAAGCACAGATCCCCAGTGCTGTTGTGCCTGTAGGTAGGGTGCCAAGGGGCGGTGACGAGCAGCAAGAGCTTTCAGGGCTGGGCCCTTCCTCGTGGGACAAGGATCCGACCGTTCGCCTTTCAGAAAGAGGCTTGCCGAGACTGAGCCCCGTGAGATGTTCCGTCTCTGGGAAAGCACAGATCCCCAGTGCTGTTGTGCCTGTAGGTAGGGTGCCAAGGGACGGTGAAGAGCAGCAAGAGCTTTCAGGGCTGGGCCCTTCCTCGGGGGAGATGGATCGCACCGGTCGTCTTTCCAGAAAGAGGCTCTGCCGAGGCGTAGCGCCACGAGATGTTCCGTCTCTGGGAAAGCACGGATGCCCAGTTCTGTTGTGCCTGTAGGTAGGGTGCCAAGGGACGGTGAAGAGCAGCAAGAGCTTTCAGGGCTGGGCCCTTCCTCGGGGGAGATGGATCGCACCGTTCGCCTTTTCAGAAAGAGGCTTGCCGAGACTGAGCGCCGTGAGATATTCCGTCTCTGGGAAAGCACAGATCCCCAGTGCTGTTGTGCCTGTAGGTAGGGTGCCAAGGGGCGGTGAAGAGCAGCAAGAGCTTTCAGGGCTGGGCCCTTCCTCGGGGGACAAGTATCTGACCGTTCGCCTTTTCAGAAAGAGGCTTGCCGAGACTGAGCCCCGTGAGATGTTCCGTCTCTGGGAAAGCACAGATCCCCAGTGCTGTTGTGCCTGTAGGTAGGGTGCCAAGGGGCGGTGAAGAGCAGCAAGAGCTTTCAGGGCTGGGCCCTTCCTCGGGGGAGATGGATCGCACCGTTCGCCTTTTCAGAAAGAGGCTTGCCGAGACTGAGCGCCGTGAGATATTCCGTCTCTGGGAAAGCACAGATCCCCAGTGCTGTTGTGCCTGTAGGTAGGGTGCCAAGGGGCGGTGAAGAGCAGCAAGAGCTTTCAGGGCTGGGCCCTTCCTCGTGGGAGAAGGATCCGACCGTTCGCCTTTTCAGAAAGAGGCTTGCCGAGACTGAGCCCCGTGAGATGTTCCGTCTCTGGGAAAGCACAGATCCCCAGTGCTGTTGTGCCTGTAGGTAGGGTGCCAAGGGACGGTGAAGAGCAGCAAGAGCTTTCAGGGCTGGGCCCTTCCTCGTGGGAGAAGGATCCGACCGTTCGCCTTTTCCAAAAAAAAGAGGCTCTGCCGAGGCGTAGCGCCACGAGATGTTCCGTCTCTGCGAAAGCACGGATGCCCAGTGCTGTTGTGCCTGTAGGTAGGGCCACAAGGGACGGTGAAGAGCAGCAAGAGCTTTCAGGGCTGGGCCCTTCCTCGGGGGAGATGGATCGCACCGTTCGCCTTTTCAGAAAGAGGCTTGCCGAGACTGAGCGCTGTGAGATATTCCGTCTCTGGGAAAGCACAGATCCCCAGTGCTGTTGTGCCTGTAGGTAGGGTGCCAAGGGACGGTGAAGAGCAGCAAGAGCTTTCAGGGCTGGGCCCTTCCTCGTGGGAGAAGGATCCGACCGTTCGCCTTTTCAGAAAGAGGCTTGCCGAGACTGAGCGCCGTGAGATATTCCGTCTCTGGGAAAGCACAGATCCCCAGTGCTGTTGTGCCTGTAGGTAGGGTGCCAAGGGGCAGTGAAGAGCAGCAAGAGCTTTCAGGGCTGGGCCCTTCCTCGTGGGACAAGGATCCGACCGTTCGCCTTTTCAGAAAGAGGCTTGCCGAGACTGAGCGCCGTGAGATGTTCCGTCTCTGCGAAAGCACAGATCCCCAGTGCTGTTGTGCCTGTAGGTAGGGTGCCAAGGGGCGGTGAAGAGCAGCAAGAGCTTTCAGGGCTGGGCCCTTCCTCGTGGGACAAGGATCCGACCGTTCGCCTTTTCAGAAAGAGGCTTGCCGAGACTGAGCCCCGTGAGATGTTCCGTCTCTGGGAAAGCACAGATCCCCAGTGCTGTTGTGCCTGTAGGTAGGGTGCCAAGGGACAGTGAAGAGCAGCAAGAGCTTTCAGGGCTGGGCCCTTCGTCGTGGGAGAAGGATCCGACCGTTCGCCTTTTCCAAAAAAAAGAGGCTCTGCCGAGGCGTAGCGCCACGAGATATTCCGTCTCTGCGAAAGCACGGATGCCCAGTGCTGTTGTGCCTGTAGGTAGGGCCACAAGGGACGGTGAAGAGCAGCAAGAGCTTTCAGGGCTGGGCCCTTCCTCGTGGGACAAGGATCCGACCATTCGCCTTTTCAGAAAGAGGCTTGCCGAGACTTAGCCCCGTGAGATGTTCCGTCTCTGGGAAAGCACAGATCCCCAGTGCTGTTGTGCCTGTAGGTAGGGTGCCAAGGGACGGTGAAGAGCAGCAAGAGCTTTCAGGGCTGGGCCCTTCCTCGTGGTACAAGGATCCGACCGTTCGCCTTTTCAGAAAGAGGCTTGCCGAGACTGAGCCCCGTGAGATGTTCCGTCTCTGGGAAAGCACAGATCCCCAGTGCTGTTGTGCCTGTAGGTAGGGTGCCAAGGGACGGTGAAGAGCAGCAAGAGCTTTCAGGGCTGGGCCCTTCCTCGTGGGAGATGGATCGCACCGTTCGCCTTTTCAGAAAGAGGCTTGCCGAGACTGAGCCCCGTGAGATGTTCCGTCTCTGGGAAAGCACAGATCCCCAGTGCTGTTGTACCTGTAGGTAGGGTGCCAAGGGACATTGAAGAGCAGCAAGAGCTTTCAGGGCTGGGCCCTTCCTCGTGGGAGAAGGATCCGACCGTTCACCTTTTCAGAAAGAGGCTTGCCGAGACTGAGCCCCGTGAGATGTTCCGTCTCTGGGAAAGCACAGATCCCCACTGCTGTTGTGCCTGTAGGTAGGGTGCCAAGGGGCGGTGAAGAGCAGCAAGAGCTTTCAGGGCTGGGCCCTTCCTCGTGGGAGATGGATCGCACCGTTCGTCTTTTCAGAAAGAGGCTTGCCGAGACTGAGCCCCGTGAGATGTTCCGTCTCTGGGAAAGCACAGATCCCCAGTGCTGTTGTGCCTGTAGGTAGGGTGCCAAGGGGCGGTGAAGAGCAGCAAGATCTTTCAGGGCTGGGCCCTTCCTCGGGGGAGATGGATCGCACCGTTCGCCTTTTCAGAAAGAGGCTTGCCGAGACTGAGCCCCGTGAGATGTTCCGTCTCTGGGAAAGCACAGATCCCCACTGCTGATGTGCCTGTAGGTAGGGTGCCAAGGGACGGTGAAGAGCAGCAAGAGCTTTCAGGGCTGGGCCCTTCCTCGGGGGAGATGGATCGCACCGTTCGTCTTTTCAGAAAGAGGCTTGCCGAGACTGAGCGCCGTGAGATATTCCGTCTCTGGGAAAGCACAGATCCCCAGTGCTGTTGTGCCTGTAGGTAGGGTGCCAAGGGGTGGTGAAGAGCAGCAAGAGCTTTCAGGGCTGGGCCCTTCCTCGTGGGACAAGTATCCGACCGTTCGCCTTTTCAGAAAGAGGCTTGCCGAGACTGAGCCCCGTGAGATGTTCCGTCTCTGGGAAAGCACAGATCCCCAGTGCTGTTGTGCCTGTAGGTACGGCCACAAGGGACGGTGAAGAGCAGCAAGAGCTTTCAGGGCTGGGCCCTTCCTCGTGGGAGAAGGATCCGACCGTTTGCCTTTTCAGAAAGAGGCTTGCCGAGACTGAGCCCCGTGAGATGTTCCGTCTCTGGGAAAGCACAGATCCCCAGTGCTGTTGTGCCTGTAGTTAGGGTGCCAAGGGGCGGTGAAGAGCAGCAAGAGCTTTCAGGGCTGGGCCCTTCCTCGTGGGAGAAGGATCCGACCGTTCGCCTTTCAGAAAGAGGCTTGCCGAGACTGAGCCCCGTGAGATGTTCCGTCTCTGGGAAAGCACAGATCCCCAGTGCTGTTGTGCCTGTAGGTAGGGTGCCAAGGGACGGTGAAGAGCAGCAAGAGCTTTCAGGGCTGGGCCCTTCCTCGGGGGAGATGGATCGCACCGTTCGTCTTTCCAGAAAGAGGCTCTGCCGAGGCGTAGCGCCACGAGATGTTCCGTCTCTGGGAAAGCACGGATGCCCAGTTCTGTTGTGCCTGTAGGTAGGGCCACAAGGGACGGTGAAGAGCAGCAAGAGCTTTCAGGGCTGGGCCCTTCCTCGGGGGAGATGGATCGCACCGTTCGCCTTTTCAGAAAGAGGCTTGCCGAGACTGAGCGCCGTGAGATATTCCGTCTCTGGGAAAGCACAGATCCCCAGTGCTGTTGTGCCTGTAGGTAGGGTGCCAAGGGGCGGTGAAGAGCAGCAAGAGCTTTCAGGGCTGGGCCCTTCCTCGGGGGACAAGTATCTGACCGTTCGCCTTTTCAGAAAGAGGCTCTGCCAAGGCGTAGCGCCACGAGATATTCCGTCTCTGCGAAAGCACGGATGCCCAGTGCTGTTGTGCCTGTAGGTAGGGCCACAAGGGACGGTGAAGAGCAGCAAGAGCTTTCAGGGCTGGGCCCTTCCTCGTGGGACAAGGATCCGACCATTCGCCTTTTCAGAAAGAGGCTTGCCGAGACTTAGCCCCGTGAGATGTTCCGTCTCTGGGAAAGCACAGATCCCCAGTGCTGTTGTGCCTGTAGGTAGGGTGCCAAGGGACGGTGAAGAGCAGCAAGAGCTTTCAGGGCTGGGCCCTTCCTCGTGGTACAAGGATCCGACCGTTCGCCTTTTCAGAAAGAGGCTTGCCGAGACTGAGCCCCGTGAGATGTTCCGTCTCTGGGAAAGCACAGATCCCCAGTGCTGTTGTGCCTGTAGGTAGGGTGCCAAGGGACGGTGAAGAGCAGCAAGAGCTTTCAGGGCTGGGCCCTTCCTCGTGGGAGATGGATCGCACCGTTCGCCTTTTCAGAAAGAGGCTTGCCGAGACTGAGCCCCGTGAGATGTTCCGTCTCTGGGAAAGCACAGATCCCCAGTGCTGTTGTACCTGTAGGTAGGGTGCCAAGGGACATTGAAGAGCAGCAAGAGCTTTCAGGGCTGGGCCCTTCCTCGTGGGAGAAGGATCCGACCGTTCACCTTTTCAGAAAGAGGCTTGCCGAGACTGAGCCCCGTGAGATGTTCCGTCTCTGGGAAAGCACAGATCCCCAGTGCTGTTGTGCCTGTAGGTAGGGTGCCAAGGGGCGGTGAAGAGCAGCAAGAGCTTTCAGGGCTGGGCCCTTCCTCGGGGGAGATGGATCGCACCGTTCGCCTTTTCAGAAAGAGGCTTGCCGAGACTGAGCGCCGTGAGATATTCCGTCTCTGGGAAAGCACAGATCCCCAGTGCTGTTGTGCCTGTAGGTAGGGTGCCAAGGGGCGGTGAAGAGCAGCAAGAGCTTTCAGGGCTGGGCCCTTCCTCGTGGGACAAGGATCCGACCGTTCGCCTTTTCAGAAAGAGGCTTGCCGAGACTGAGCCCCGTGAGATGTTCCGTCTCTGGGAAAGCACAGATCCCCAGTGCTGTTGTGCCTGTAGGTAGGGTGCCAAGGGATGGTGAAGAGCAGCAAGAGCTTTCAGGGCTGGGCCCTTCCTCGTGGGACAAGGATCCGACCGTTCGCCTTTTCAGAAAGAGGCTTGCCGAGACTGAGCCCCGTGAGATGTTCCGTCTCTGGGAAAGCACAGATCCCCACTGCTGTTGTGCCTGTAGGTAGGGTGCCAAGGGGCAGTGAAGAGCAGCAAGAGCTTTCAGGGCTGGGCCCTTCCTCGTGGGACAAGGATCCGACCGTTCGCCTTTTCAGAAAGAGGCTTGCCGAGACTGAGCCCCGTGAGATGTTCCGTCTCTGGGAAAGCACAGATCCCCAGTGCTGTTGTGCCTGTAGGTAGGGTGCCAAGGGGCGGTGACGAGCAGCAAGAGCTTTCAGGGCTGGGCCCTTCCTCGTGGGAGAAGGATCCGACCGTTCGCCTTTTCAGAAAGAGGCTTGCCGAGACTGAGCCCCGTGAGATGTTCCGTCTCTGGGAAAGCACAGATCCCCAGTGCTGTTGTGCCTGTAGGTAGGGTGCCAAGGGACGGTGAAGAGCAGCAAGAGCTTTCAGGGCTGGGCCCTTCCTCGTGGGAGAAGGATCCGACCGTTCGCCTTTTCAGAAAGAGGCTTGCCGAGACTGAGCCCCGTGAGATGTTCCGTCTCTGGGAAAGCACAGATCCCCAGTGCTGTTGTGCCTGTAGGTAGGGTGCCAAGGGACAGTGAAGAGCAGCAAGAGCTTTCAGGGCTGGGCCCTTCCTCATGGGACAAGGATCCGACCGTTCGCCTTTTAAAAAAAAAAGAGGCTCTGCCGAGGCGTAGCGCCACGAGATGTTCCGTCTCTGGGAAAGCACGGATGCCCAGTTCTGTTGTGCCTGTAGGTAGGGTGCCAAGGGACGGTGAAGAGCAGCAAGAGCTTTCAGGGCTGGGCCCTTCCTCGGGGGAGATGGATCGCACCGTTCGCCTTTTCAGAAAGAGGAATGCCGAGACTGAGCGCCGTGAGATATTCCGTCTCTGGGAAAGCACAGATCCCCAGTGCTGTTGTGCCTGTAGGTAGGGTGCCAAGGGGCGGTGAAGAGCAGCAAGAGCTTTCAGGGCTGGGCCCTTCCTCGGGGGACAAGTATCTGACCGTTCGCCTTTTCAGAAAGAGGCTTGCCGAGACTGAGCCCCGTGAGATGTTCCGTCTCTGGGAAAGCACAGATCCCCAGTGCTGTTGTGCCTGTAGGTAGGGTGCCAAGGGGCGGTGAAGAGCAGCAAGAGCTTTCAGGGCTGGGCCCTTCCTCGGGGGAGATGGATCGCACCGTTCGCCTTTTCAGAAAGAGGCTTGCCGAGACTGAGCGCCGTGAGATATTCCGTCTCTGGGAAAGCACAGATCCCCAGTGCTGTTGTGCCTGTAGGTAGGGTGCCAAGGGGCGGTGAAGAGCAGCAAGAGCTTTCAGGGCTGGGCCCTTCCTCGTGGGAGAAGGATCCGACCGTTCGCCTTTTCAGAAAGAGGCTTGCCGAGACTGAGCCCCGTGAGATGTTCCGTCTCTGGGAAAGCACAGATCCCCAGTGCTGTTGTGCCTGTAGGTAGGGTGCCAAGGGACGGTGAAGAGCAGCAAGAGCTTTCAGGGCTGGGCCCTTCCTCGTGGGAGAAGGATCCGACCGTTCGCCTTTTCCAAAAAAAAGAGGCTCTGCCGAGGCGTAGCGCCACGAGATGTTCCGTCTCTGCGAAAGCACGGATGCCCAGTGCTGTTGTGCCTGTAGGTAGGGCCACAAGGGACGGTGAAGAGCAGCAAGAGCTTTCAGGGCTGGGCCCTTCCTCGGGGGAGATGGATCGCACCGTTCGCCTTTTCAGAAAGAGGCTTGCCGAGACTGAGCGCTGTGAGATATTCCGTCTCTGGGAAAGCACAGATCCCCAGTGCTGTTGTGCCTGTAGGTAGGGTGCCAAGGGACGGTGAAGAGCAGCAAGAGCTTTCAGGGCTGGGCCCTTCCTCGTGGGAGAAGGATCCGACCGTTCGCCTTTTCAGAAAGAGGCTTGCCGAGACTGAGCGCCGTGAGATATTCCGTCTCTGGGAAAGCACAGATCCCCAGTGCTGTTGTGCCTGTAGGTAGGGTGCCAAGGGGCAGTGAAGAGCAGCAAGAGCTTTCAGGGCTGGGCCCTTCCTCGTGGGACAAGGATCCGACCGTTCGCCTTTTCAGAAAGAGGCTTGCCGAGACTGAGCGCCGTGAGATGTTCCGTCTCTGCGAAAGCACAGATCCCCAGTGCTGTTGTGCCTGTAGGTAGGGTGCCAAGGGGCGGTGAAGAGCAGCAAGAGCTTTCAGGGCTGGGCCCTTCCTCGTGGGACAAGGATCCGACCGTTCGCCTTTTCAGAAAGAGGCTTGCCGAGACTGAGCCCCGTGAGATGTTCCGTCTCTGGGAAAGCACAGATCCCCAGTGCTGTTGTGCCTGTAGGTAGGGTGCCAAGGGACAGTGAAGAGCAGCAAGAGCTTTCAGGGCTGGGCCCTTCGTCGTGGGAGAAGGATCCGACCGTTCGCCTTTTCCAAAAAAAAGAGGCTCTGCCGAGGCGTAGCGCCACGAGATATTCCGTCTCTGCGAAAGCACGGATGCCCAGTGCTGTTGTGCCTGTAGGTAGGGCCACAAGGGACGGTGAAGAGCAGCAAGAGCTTTCAGGGCTGGGCCCTTCCTCGTGGGACAAGGATCCGACCATTCGCCTTTTCAGAAAGAGGCTTGCCGAGACTTAGCCCCGTGAGATGTTCCGTCTCTGGGAAAGCACAGATCCCCAGTGCTGTTGTGCCTGTAGGTAGGGTGCCAAGGGACGGTGAAGAGCAGCAAGAGCTTTCAGGGCTGGGCCCTTCCTCGTGGTACAAGGATCCGACCGTTCGCCTTTTCAGAAAGAGGCTTGCCGAGACTGAGCCCCGTGAGATGTTCCGTCTCTGGGAAAGCACAGATCCCCAGTGCTGTTGTGCCTGTAGGTAGGGTGCCAAGGGACGGTGAAGAGCAGCAAGAGCTTTCAGGGCTGGGCCCTTCCTCGTGGGAGATGGATCGCACCGTTCGCCTTTTCAGAAAGAGGCTTGCCGAGACTGAGCCCCGTGAGATGTTCCGTCTCTGGGAAAGCACAGATCCCCAGTGCTGTTGTACCTGTAGGTAGGGTGCCAAGGGACATTGAAGAGCAGCAAGAGCTTTCAGGGCTGGGCCCTTCCTCGTGGGAGAAGGATCCGACCGTTCACCTTTTCAGAAAGAGGCTTGCCGAGACTGAGCCCCGTGAGATGTTCCGTCTCTGGGAAAGCACAGATCCCCACTGCTGTTGTGCCTGTAGGTAGGGTGCCAAGGGGCGGTGAAGAGCAGCAAGAGCTTTCAGGGCTGGGCCCTTCCTCGTGGGAGATGGATCGCACCGTTCGTCTTTTCAGAAAGAGGCTTGCCGAGACTGAGCCCCGTGAGATGTTCCGTCTCTGGGAAAGCACAGATCCCCAGTGCTGTTGTGCCTGTAGGTAGGGTGCCAAGGGGCGGTGAAGAGCAGCAAGATCTTTCAGGGCTGGGCCCTTCCTCGGGGGAGATGGATCGCACCGTTCGCCTTTTCAGAAAGAGGCTTGCCGAGACTGAGCCCCGTGAGATGTTCCGTCTCTGGGAAAGCACAGATCCCCACTGCTGATGTGCCTGTAGGTAGGGTGCCAAGGGACGGTGAAGAGCAGCAAGAGCTTTCAGGGCTGGGCCCTTCCTCGGGGGAGATGGATCGCACCGTTCGTCTTTTCAGAAAGAGGCTTGCCGAGACTGAGCGCCGTGAGATATTCCGTCTCTGGGAAAGCACAGATCCCCAGTGCTGTTGTGCCTGTAGGTAGGGTGCCAAGGGGTGGTGAAGAGCAGCAAGAGCTTTCAGGGCTGGGCCCTTCCTCGTGGGACAAGTATCCGACCGTTCGCCTTTTCAGAAAGAGGCTTGCCGAGACTGAGCCCCGTGAGATGTTCCGTCTCTGGGAAAGCACAGATCCCCAGTGCTGTTGTGCCTGTAGGTACGGCCACAAGGGACGGTGAAGAGCAGCAAGAGCTTTCAGGGCTGGGCCCTTCCTCGTGGGAGAAGGATCCGACCGTTTGCCTTTTCAGAAAGAGGCTTGCCGAGACTGAGCCCCGTGAGATGTTCCGTCTCTGGGAAAGCACAGATCCCCAGTGCTGTTGTGCCTGTAGTTAGGGTGCCAAGGGGCGGTGAAGAGCAGCAAGAGCTTTCAGGGCTGGGCCCTTCCTCGTGGGAGAAGGATCCGACCGTTCGCCTTTCAGAAAGAGGCTTGCCGAGACTGAGCCCCGTGAGATGTTCCGTCTCTGGGAAAGCACAGATCCCCAGTGCTGTTGTGCCTGTAGGTAGGGTGCCAAGGGACGGTGAAGAGCAGCAAGAGCTTTCAGGGCTGGGCCCTTCCTCGGGGGAGATGGATCGCACCGTTCGTCTTTCCAGAAAGAGGCTCTGCCGAGGCGTAGCGCCACGAGATGTTCCGTCTCTGGGAAAGCACGGATGCCCAGTTCTGTTGTGCCTGTAGGTAGGGCCACAAGGGACGGTGAAGAGCAGCAAGAGCTTTCAGGGCTGGGCCCTTCCTCGGGGGAGATGGATCGCACCGTTCGCCTTTTCAGAAAGAGGCTTGCCGAGACTGAGCGCCGTGAGATATTCCGTCTCTGGGAAAGCACAGATCCCCAGTGCTGTTGTGCCTGTAGGTAGGGTGCCAAGGGGCGGTGAAGAGCAGCAAGAGCTTTCAGGGCTGGGCCCTTCCTCGGGGGACAAGTATCTGACCGTTCGCCTTTTCAGAAAGAGGCTCTGCCAAGGCGTAGCGCCACGAGATATTCCGTCTCTGCGAAAGCACGGATGCCCAGTGCTGTTGTGCCTGTAGGTAGGGCCACAAGGGACGGTGAAGAGCAGCAAGAGCTTTCAGGGCTGGGCCCTTCCTCGTGGGACAAGGATCCGACCATTCGCCTTTTCAGAAAGAGGCTTGCCGAGACTTAGCCCCGTGAGATGTTCCGTCTCTGGGAAAGCACAGATCCCCAGTGCTGTTGTGCCTGTAGGTAGGGTGCCAAGGGACGGTGAAGAGCAGCAAGAGCTTTCAGGGCTGGGCCCTTCCTCGTGGTACAAGGATCCGACCGTTCGCCTTTTCAGAAAGAGGCTTGCCGAGACTGAGCCCCGTGAGATGTTCCGTCTCTGGGAAAGCACAGATCCCCAGTGCTGTTGTGCCTGTAGGTAGGGTGCCAAGGGACGGTGAAGAGCAGCAAGAGCTTTCAGGGCTGGGCCCTTCCTCGTGGGAGATGGATCGCACCGTTCGCCTTTTCAGAAAGAGGCTTGCCGAGACTGAGCCCCGTGAGATGTTCCGTCTCTGGGAAAGCACAGATCCCCAGTGCTGTTGTACCTGTAGGTAGGGTGCCAAGGGACATTGAAGAGCAGCAAGAGCTTTCAGGGCTGGGCCCTTCCTCGTGGGAGAAGGATCCGACCGTTCACCTTTTCAGAAAGAGGCTTGCCGAGACTGAGCCCCGTGAGATGTTCCGTCTCTGGGAAAGCACAGATCCCCAGTGCTGTTGTGCCTGTAGGTAGGGTGCCAAGGGGCGGTGAAGAGCAGCAAGAGCTTTCAGGGCTGGGCCCTTCCTCGGGGGAGATGGATCGCACCGTTCGCCTTTTCAGAAAGAGGCTTGCCGAGACTGAGCGCCGTGAGATATTCCGTCTCTGGGAAAGCACAGATCCCCAGTGCTGTTGTGCCTGTAGGTAGGGTGCCAAGGGGCGGTGAAGAGCAGCAAGAGCTTTCAGGGCTGGGCCCTTCCTCGTGGGACAAGGATCCGACCGTTCGCCTTTTCAGAAAGAGGCTTGCCGAGACTGAGCCCCGTGAGATGTTCCGTCTCTGGGAAAGCACAGATCCCCAGTGCTGTTGTGCCTGTAGGTAGGGTGCCAAGGGATGGTGAAGAGCAGCAAGAGCTTTCAGGGCTGGGCCCTTCCTCGTGGGACAAGGATCCGACCGTTCGCCTTTTCAGAAAGAGGCTTGCCGAGACTGAGCCCCGTGAGATGTTCCGTCTCTGGGAAAGCACAGATCCCCACTGCTGTTGTGCCTGTAGGTAGGGTGCCAAGGGGCAGTGAAGAGCAGCAAGAGCTTTCAGGGCTGGGCCCTTCCTCGTGGGACAAGGATCCGACCGTTCGCCTTTTCAGAAAGAGGCTTGCCGAGACTGAGCCCCGTGAGATGTTCCGTCTCTGGGAAAGCACAGATCCCCAGTGCTGTTGTGCCTGTAGGTAGGGTGCCAAGGGGCGGTGACGAGCAGCAAGAGCTTTCAGGGCTGGGCCCTTCCTCGTGGGAGAAGGATCCGACCGTTCGCCTTTTCAGAAAGAGGCTTGCCGAGACTGAGCCCCGTGAGATGTTCCGTCTCTGGGAAAGCACAGATCCCCAGTGCTGTTGTGCCTGTAGGTAGGGTGCCAAGGGACGGTGAAGAGCAGCAAGAGCTTTCAGGGCTGGGCCCTTCCTCGTGGGAGAAGGATCCGACCGTTCGCCTTTTCAGAAAGAGGCTTGCCGAGACTGAGCCCCGTGAGATGTTCCGTCTCTGGGAAAGCACAGATCCCCAGTGCTGTTGTGCCTGTAGGTAGGGTGCCAAGGGACAGTGAAGAGCAGCAAGAGCTTTCAGGGCTGGGCCCTTCCTCATGGGACAAGGATCCGACCGTTCGCCTTTTAAAAAAAAAAGAGGCTCTGCCGAGGCGTAGCGCCACGAGATGTTCCGTCTCTGGGAAAGCACGGATGCCAAGTGCTGTTGTGCCTGTAGGTAGGGCCACAAGGGACGGTGAAGAGCAGCAAGAGCTTTCAGGGCTGGGCCCTTCCTCGGGGGAGATGGATCGCACCGTTCGCCTTTTCAGAAAGAGGCTTGCCGAGACTGAGCGCCGTGAGATATTCCGTCTCTGGGAAAGCACAGATCCCCAGTGCTGTTGTGCCTGTAGGTAGGGTGCCAAGGGACGGTGAAGAGCAGCAAGAGCTTTCAGGGCTGGGCCCTTCCTCGGGGGACAAGTATCTGACCGGTCGCCTTTTCAGAAAGAGGCTTGCCGAGACTGAGCCCCGTGAGATGTTCCGTCTCTGGGAAAGCACAGATCCCCAGTGCTGTTGTGCCTGTAGGTAGGGTGCCAAGGGGCGGTGAAGAGCAGCAAGAGCTTTCAGGGCTGGGCCCTTCCTCTGGGGAGATGGATCGCACCGTTCGCCTTTTCAGAAAGAGGCTTGCCGAGACTGAGCCCCGTGAGATATTCCGTCTCTGGGAAAGCACAGATCCCCAGTGCTGTTGTGCCTGTAGGTAGGGTGCCAAGGGGCGGTGAAGAGCAGCAAGAGCTTTCAGGGCTGGGCCCTTTCTCGGGGGAGATGGATCGCACCGTTCGCCTTTTCAGAAAGAGGCTTGCCGAGACTGAGCCCCGTGAGATGTTCCGTCTCTGGGAAAGCACAGAACCCCAGTGCTGTTGTGCCTGTAGGTAGGGTGCCAAGGGGCGGTGAAGAGCAGCAAGAGCTTTCAGGGCTGGGCCCTTCCTCGTGGGACAAGTATCCGACCGTTCGCCTTTTCAGAAAGAGGCTTGCCGAGACTGAGCCCCGTGAGATGTTCCGTCTCTGGGAAAGCACAGATCCCCAGTGCTGTTGTGCCTGTAGGTAGGGTGCCAAGGGGCGGTGACGAGCAGCAAGAGCTTTCAGGCCTGGGCCCTTCCTCGTGGGAGAAGGATCCGACCGTTCGCCTTTTCAGAAAGAGGCTTGCCGAGACTGAGCGCCGTGAGATATTCCGTCTCTGGGAAAGCACAGATCCCCAGTGCTGTTGTGCCTGTAGGTAGGGTGCCAAGGGGCGGTGAAGAGCAGCAAGAGCTTTCAGGGCTGGGCCCTTCCTCGTGGGACAAGTATCCGACAGTTCGCCTTTTCAGAAAGAGGCTTGCCGAGACTGAGCCCCGTGAGATGTTCCGTCTCTGGGAAAGCACAGATCCCCACTGCTGTTGTGCCTGTAGGTAGGGTGCCAAGGGGCGGTGAAGAGCAGCAAGAGCTTTCAGGGCTGGGCCCTTCCTCGGGGGAGATGGATCGCACCGTTCGTCTTTTCAGAAAGAGGCTTGCCGAGACTGAGCGCCGTGAGATATTCCGTCTCTGGGAAAGCACAGATCCCCAGTGCTGTTGTGCCTGTAGGTAGGGTGCCAAGGGGCGGTGAACAGCAGCAAGAGCTTTCAGGGCTGGGCCCTTCCTCGTGGGACAAGGATCCGACCGTTCGTCTTTTCAGAAAGAGGCTTGCCGAGACTGAGCCCCGTGAGATGTTCCGTCTCTGGGAAAGCACAGATCCCCAGTGCTGTTGTGCCTGTAGGTAGGGTGCCAAGGGGCGGTGACGAGCAGCAAGAGCTTTCAGGGCTGGGCCCTTCCTCGTGGGAGAAGGATCCGACCGTTCGCCTTTTCAGAAAGAGGCTTGCCGAGACTGCGGCCCGTGAGATGTTCCGTCTCTGGGAAAGCACAGATCCCCAGTGCTGTTGTGCCTGTAGGTAGGGTGCCAAGGGGCGGTGACGAGCAGCAAGAGCTTTCAGGGCTGGGCCCTTCCTCGTGGGACAAGGATCCGACCGTTCGCCTTTTCAGAAAGAGGCTTGCCGAGACTGAGCGCCGTGAGATGTTCCGTCTCTGGGAAAGCACAGATCCCCAGTGCTGTTGTGCCTGTAGTTAGGGTGCCAAGGGGCGGTGAAGAGCAGCAAGAGCTTTCAGGGCTGGGCCCTTCCTCGTGGGAGAAGGATCCGACCGTTCGTCTTTTCAGAAAGAGGCTTGCCGAGACTGAGCCCCGTGAGATGTTCCGTCTCTGGGAAAGCACAGATCCCCACTGCTGTTGTGCCTGTAGGTAGGGTGCCAAGGGACGGTGAAGAGCAGCAAGAGCTTTCAGGGCTGGGCCCTTCCTCGTGGGAGAAGGATCCGACCGTTCGCCTTTTCAGAAAGAGGCTTGCCGAGACTGAGCCCCGTGAGATGTTCCGTCTCTGGGAAAGCACAGATCCCCAGTGCTGTTGTGCCTGTAGGTAGGGTGCCAAGGGGCGGTGACGAGCAGCAAGAGCTTTCAGGGCTGGGCCCTTCCTCGTGGGACAAGGATCCGACCGTTCGCCTTTCAGAAAGAGGCTTGCCGAGACTGAGCCCCGTGAGATGTTCCGTCTCTGGGAAAGCACAGATCCCCAGTGCTGTTGTGCCTGTAGGTAGGGCCACAAGTGACGGTAAAGAGCAGCAAGAGCTTTCAGGGCTGGGCCCTTCCTCGTGGGACAAGGATCCGACCGTTCGCCTTTTCAGAAAGAGGCTTGCCGAGACTGAGGCCCGTGAGATATTCCGTCTCTGGGAAAGCACAGATCCCCAGTGCTGTTGTGCCTGTAGGTAGGGTGCCAAGGGGCGGTGAAGAGCAGCAAGAGCTTTCAGGGCTGGGCCCTTCCTCGTGGGACAAGTATCCGACAGTTCACCTTTTCAGAAAGAGGCTTGCCGAGACTGAGCCCCGTGAGATATTCCGTCTCTGGGAAAGCACAGATCCCCAGTGCTGTTGTGCCTGTAGGTAGGGTGCCAAGGGGCGGTGAAGAGCAGCAAGAGCTTTCAGGGCTGGGCCCTTCCTCGGGGGAGATGGATCGCACCGTTCGCCTTTTCAGAAAGAGGCTTGCCGAGACTGAGCGCCGTGAGATATTCCGTCTCTGGGAAAGCACAGAACCCCAGTGCTGTTGTGCCTGTAGGTAGGGTGCCAAGGGGCGGTGAAGAGCAGCAAGAGCTTTCAGGGCTGGGCCCTTCCTCGTGGGACAAGTATCCGACCGTTCGCCTTTTCAGAAAGAGGCTTGCCGAGACTGAGCCCCGTGAGATGTTCCGTCTCTGGGAAAGCACAGATCCCCAGTGCTGTTGTGCCTGTAGGTAGGGTGCCAAGGGGCGGTGACGAGCAGCAAGAGCTTTCAGGGCTGGGCCCTTCCTCGTGGGAGAAGGATCCGACCGTTCGCCTTTTCAGAAAGAGGCTTGCCGAGACTGAGCGCCGTGAGATATTCCGTCTCTGGGAAAGCACAGATCCCCAGTGCTGTTGTGCCTGTAGGTAGGGTGCCAAGGGGCGGTGAAGAGCAGCAAGAGCTTTCAGGGCTGGGCCCTTCCTCGTGGGACAAGTATCCGACCGTTCGCCTTTTCAGAAAGAGGCTTGCCGAGACTGAGCCCCGTGAGATGTTCCGTCTCTGGGAAAGCACAGATCCCCAGTGCTGTTGTGCCTGTACGTAGGGTGCCAAGGGGCGGTGAAGAGCAGCAAGAGCTTTCAGGGCTGGGCCCTTCCTCGGGGGAGATGGATCGCACCGTTCGTCTTTTCAGAAAGAGGCTTGCCGAGACTGAGCGCCGTGAGATATTCCGTCTCTGGGAAAGCACAGATCCCCAGTGCTGTTGTGCCTGTAGGTAGGGTGCCAAGGGGCGGTGAACAGCAGCAAGAGCTTTCAGGGCTGGGCCCTTCCTCGTGGGAGAAGGATCCGACCGTTCGCCTTTTCAGAAAGAGGCTTGCCGAGACTGAGCCCCGTGAGATGTTCCGTCTCTGGGAAAGCACAGATCCCCAGTGCTGTTGTGCCTGTAGGTAGGGTGCCAAGGGGCGGTGACGAGCAGCAAGAGCTTTCAGGGCTGGGCCCTTCCTCGTGGGAGAAGGATCCGACCGTTCGCCTTTTCAGAAAGAGGCTTGCCGAGACTGCGGCCCGTGAGATGTTCCGTCTCTGGGAAAGCACAGATCCCCAGTGCTGTTGTGCCTGTAGGTAGGGTGCCAAGGGGCGGTGACGAGCAGCAAGAGCTTTCAGGGCTGGGCCCTTCCTCGTGGGACAAGGATCCGACCGTTCGCCTTTTCAGAAAGAGGCTTGCCGAGACTGAGCGCCGTGAGATGTTCCGTCTCTGGGAAAGCACAGATCCCCAGTGCTGTTGTGCCTGTAGTTAGGGTGCCAAGGGGCGGTGAAGAGCAGCAAGAGCTTTCAGGGCTGGGCCCTTCCTCGTGGGAGAAGGATCCGACCGTTCGCCTTTTCAGAAAGAGGCTTGCCGAGACTGAGCCCCGTGAGATGTTCCGTCTCTGGGAAAGCACAGATCCCCACTGCTGTTGTGCCTGTAGGTAGGGTGCCAAGGGACGGTGAAGAGCAGCAAGAGCTTTCAGGGCTGGGCCCTTCCTCGTGGGAGAAGGATCCGACCGTTCGCCTTTTCAGAAAGAGGCTTGCCGAGACTGAGCCCCGTGAGATGTTCCGTCTCTGGGAAAGCACAGATCCCCAGTGCTGTTGTGCCTGTAGGTAGGGTGCCAAGGGGCGGTGACGAGCAGCAAGAGCTTTCAGGGCTGGGCCCTTCCTCGTGGGACAAGGATCCGACCGTTCGCCTTTCAGAAAGAGGCTTGCCGAGACTGAGCCCCGTGAGATGTTCCGTCTCTGGGAAAGCACAGATCCCCACTGCTGTTGTGCCTGTAGGTAGGGCCACAAGTGACGGTAAAGAGCAGCAAGAGCTTTCAGGGCTGGGCCCTTCCTCGTGGGACAAGGATCCGACCGTTCGCCTTTTCAGAAAGAGGCTTGCCGAGACTGAGGCCCGTGAGATGTTCCGTCTCTGGGAAAGCACAGATCCCCACTGCTGTTGTGCCTGTAGGTAGGGTGCCAAGGGGCGGTGACGAGCAGCAAGAGCTTTCAGGGCTGGGCCCTTCCTCGTGGGAGAAGGATCCGACCGTTCGCCTTTTCAGAAAGAGGCTTGCCGAGACTGAGCCCCGTGAGATGTTCCGTCTCTGGGAAAGCACAGATCCCCAGTGCTGTTGTGCCTGTAGGTAGGGTGCCAAGGGGCGGTGACGAGCAGCAAGAGCTTTCAGGGCTGGGCCCTTCCTCGTGGGAGAAGGATCCGACCGTTCGTCTTTTCAGAAAGAGGCTTGCCGAGACTGAGCGCCGTGAGATGTTCCGTCTCTGGGAAAGCACAGATCCCCAGTGCTGTTGTGCCTGTAGGTAGGGTGCCAAGGGGCGTTGAAGAGCAGCAAGTGCTTTCAGGGCTGGGCCCTTCCTCGTGGGACAAGTATCCGACCGTTCGCCTTTTCAGAAAGAGGCTTGCCGAGACTGAGCCCCGTGAGATGTTCCATCTCTGGGAAAGCACAGATCCCCAGTGCTGTTGTGCCTGTAGGTAGGGTGCCAAGGGGCGGTGACGAGCAGCAAGAGCTTTCAGGGCTGGGCCCTTCCTCGTGGGAGAAGGATCCGACCGTTCGCCTTTTCAGAAAGAGGCTTGCCAAGACTGAGCCCCGTGAGATGTTCCGTCTCTGGGAAAGCACAGATCCCCAGTGCTGTTGTGCCTGTAGGTAGGGTGCCAAGGGACGGTGACGAGCAGCAAGAGCTTTCAGGGCTGGGCCCTTCCTCGTGGGACAAGGATCCGACCGTTCGCCTTTCAGAAAGAGGCTTGCCGAGACTGAGCCCCGTGAGATGTTCCGTCTCTGGGAAAGCACAGATCCCCAGTGCTGTTGTGCCTGTAGGTAGGGTGCCAAGGGACGGTGAAGAGCAGCAAGAGCTTTCAGGGCTGGGCCCTTCCTCGTGGGAGAAGGATCCGACCGTTCGCCTTTTCAGAAAGAGGCTTGCCGAGACTGAGCCCCGTGAGATGTTCCGTCTCTGGGAAAGCACAGATCCCCAGTGCTGTTGTGCCTGTACGTAGGGTGCCAAGGGACAGTGAAGAGCAGCAAGAGCTTTCAGGGCTGGGCCCTTCGTCGTGGGAGAAGGATCCGACCGTTCGCCTTTTCCAAAAAAAAGAGGCTCTGCCGAGGCGTAGCGCCACGAGATGTTCCGTCTCTGCGAAAGCACGGATGCCCAGTGCAGTTGTGCCTGTAGGTAGGGCCACAAGGGACGGTGAAGAGCAGCAAGAGCTTTCAGGGCTGGGCCCTTCCTCGTGGGAGAAGGATCCGACCGTTCGCCTTTCAGAAAGAGGCTTGCCGAGACTGAGCCCCGTGAGATGTTCCGTCTCTGGGAAAGCACAGATCCCCGGTGCTGTTGTGCCTGTAGGTAGGGCCACAAGTGACGGTAAAGAGCAGCAAGAGCTTTCAGGGCTGGGCCCTTCCTCGTGGGACAAGGATCCGACCGTTCGCCTTTTCAGAAAGAGGCTTGCCGAGACTGAGGCCCGTGAGATGTTCCGTCTCTGGGAAAGCACAGATCCCCACTGCTGTTGTGCCTGTAGGTAGGGTGCCAAGGGGCGGTGACGAGCAGCAAGAGCTTTCAGGGCTGGGCCCTTCCTCGGGGGAGAAGGATCCGACCGTTCGCCTTTTCAGAAAGAGGCTTGCCGAGACTGAGCCCCGTGAGATGTTCCGTCTCTGGGAAAGCACAGATCCCCAGTGCTGTTGTGCCTGTAGGTAGGGTGCCAAGGGGCGGTGACGAGCAGCAAGAGCTTTCAGGGCTGGGCCCTTCCTCGTGGGAGAAGGATCCGACCGTTCGTCTTTTCAGAAAGAGGCTTGCCGAGACTGAGCCCCGTGAGATGTTCCGTCTCTGGGAAAGCACAGATCCCCAGTGCTGTTGTGCCTGTAGGTAGGGTGCCAAGGGGCGTTGAAGAGCAGCAAGTGCTTTCAGGGCTGGGCCCTTGCTCGTGGGACAAGTATCCGACCGTTCGCCTTTTCAGAAAGAGGCTTGCCGAGACTGAGCCCCGTGAGATGTTCCGTCTCTGGGAAAGCACAGATCCCCAGTGCTGTTGTGCCTGTAGGTAGGGTGCCAAGGGGCGGTGACGAGCAGCAAGAGCTTTCAGGGCTGGGCCCTTCCTCGTGGGAGAAGGATCCGACCGTTCGCCTTTTCAGAAAGAGGCTTGCCAAGACTGAGCCCCGTGAGATGTTCCGTCTCTGGGAAAGCACAGATCCCCAGTGCTGTTGTGCCTGTAGGTAGGGTGCCAAGGGACGGTGACGAGCAGCAAGAGCTTTCAGGGCTGGGCCCTTCCTCGTGGGACAAGGATCCGACCGTTCGCCTTTCAGAAAGAGGCTTGCCGAGACTGAGCCCCGTGAGATGTTCCGTCTCTGCGAAAGCACAGATCCCCAGTGCTGTTGTGCCTGTAGGTAGGGTGCCAAGGGACGGTGAAGAGCAGCAAGAGCTTTCAGGGCTGGGCCCTTCCTCGGGGGAGATGGATCGCACCGTTCGTCTTTTCAGAAAGAGGCTTGCCGAGACTGAGCGCCGTGAGATATTCCGTCTTTGGGAAAGCACAGATCCCCAGTGCTGTTGTGCCTGTAGGTAGGGTGCCAAGGGGCGGTGAAGAGCAGCAAGAGCTTTCAGGGCTGGGCCCTTCCTCGTGGGACAAGGATCCGACCGTTCGCCTTTTCAGAAAGAGGCTTGCCGAGACTGAGCCCCGTGAGATATTCCGTCTCTGGGAAAGCACAGATCCCCAGTGCTGTTGTGCCTGTAGGTAGGGTGCCAAGGGACGGTGAAGAGCAGCAAGAGCTTTCAGGGCTGGGCCCTTCCTCGTGGGAGAAGGATCCGACCGTTCGCCTTTTCAGAAAGAGGCTTGCCGAGACTGAGCCCCGTGAGATGTTCCGTCTCTGGGAAAGCACAGATCCCCAGTGCTGTTGTGCCTGTAGGTAGGGTGCCAAGGGACAGTGAAGAGCAGCAAGAGCTTTCAGGGCTGGGCCCTTCGTCGTGGGAGAAGGATCCGACCGTTCGCCTTTTCCAAAAAAAAGAGGCTCTGCCGAGGCGTAGCGCCACGAGATGTTCCGTCTCTGCGAAAGCACGGATGCCCAGTGCTGTTGTGCCTGTAGGTAGGGCCACAAGGGACGGTGAAGAGCAGCAAGAGCTTTCAGGGCTGGGCCCTTCCTCGTGGGAGAAGGATCCGACCGTTCGCCTTTCAGAAAGAGGCTTGCCGAGACTGAGCCCCGTGAGATGTTCCGTCTCTGGGAAAGCACAGATCCCCAGTGCTGTTGTGCCTGTAGGTAGGGCCACAAGGGACGGTGAAGAGCAGCAAGAGCTTTCAGGGCTGGGCCCTTCCTCGGGGGAGATGGATCGCACCGTTCGTCTTTTCAGAAAGAGGCTTGCCGAGACTGAGCGCCGTGAGATATTCCGTCTCTGGGAAAGCACAGATCCCCAGTGCTGTTGTGCCTGTAGGTAGGGTGCCAAGGGGCGGTGAAGAGCAGCAAGAGCTTTCAGGGCTGGGCCCTTCCTCGTGGGAAAAGGATCCGACCGTTCGCCTTTTCAGAAAGAGGCTTGCCGAGACTGAGCCCCGTGAGATGTTCCGTCTCTGGGAAAGCACAGATCCCCAGTGCTGTTGTGCCTGTAGGTAGGGTGCCAAGGGACGGTGAAGAGCAGCAAGAGCTTTCAGGGCTGGGCCCTTCCTCGTGGGAGAAGGATCCGACCGTTCGCCTTTTCAGAAAGAGGCTTGCCGAGACTGAGCCCCGTGAGATGTTCCGTCTCTGGGAAAGCACAGATCCCCAGTGCTGTTGTGCCTGTACGTAGGGTGCCAAGGGGCGGTGAAGAGCAGCAAGAGCTTTCAGGGCTGGGCCCTTCCTCGTGGGACAAGGATCCGACCGTTCGCCTTTTCCAAAAAAAAGAGGCTCTGCCGAGGCGTAGCGCCACGAGATGTTCCGTCTCTGGGAAAGCACGGATGCCCAGTTCTGTTGTGCCTGTAGGTAGGGCCACAAGGGACGGTGAAGAGCAGCAAGAGCTTTCAGGGCTGGGCCCTTCCTCGGGGGAGATGGATCGCACCGTTCGCCTTTTCCAAAAAAAAGAGGCTCTGCCGAGGCGTAGCGCCACGAGATGTTCCGTCTCTGCGAAAGCACGGATGCCCAGTGCTGTTGTGCCTGTAGGTAGGGCCACAAGGGACGGTGAAGAGCAGCAAGAGCTTTCAGGGCTGGGCCCTTCCTCGTGGGACAAGTATCCGACCGTTCGCCTTTTCAGAAAGAGGCTTGCCGAGACTGAGCCCCGTGAGATGTTCCGTCTCTGGGAAAGCACAGATCCCCAGTGCTGTTGTACCTGTAGGTAGGGTGCCAAGGGACGGTGAAGAGCAGCAAGAGCTTTCAGGGCTGGGCCCTTCCTCGGGGGAGATGGATCGCACCGTTCGCCTTTTCAGAAAGAGGCTTGCCGAGACTGAGCCCCGTGAGATGTTCCGTCTCTGGGAAAGCACAGATCCCCAGTGCTGTTGTACCTGTAGGTAGGGTGCCAAGGGACAGTGAAGAGCAGCAAGATCTTTCAGGGCTGGGCCCTTCCTCGGGGGAGAAGGATCCGACCGTTCACCTTTTCAGAAAGAGGCTTGCCGAGACTGAGCCCCGTGAGATGTTCCGTCTCTGGGAAAGCACAGATCCCCAGTGCTGTTGTACCTGTAGGTAGGGCCACAAGGGACGGTGAAGAGCAGCAAGAGCTTTCAGGGCTGGGCCCTTCCTCGGGGGAGATGGATCGCACCGTTCGTCTTTTCAGAAAGAGGCTTGCCGAGACTGAGCCCCGTGAGATGTTCCGTCTCTGGGAAAGCACAGATCCCCAGTGCTGTTGTGCCTGTAGGTAGGGTGCCAAGGGGCGGTGAAGAGCAGCAAGAGCTTTCAGGGCTGGGCCCTTCCTCGGGGGACAAGGATCCGACCGTTCACCTTTTCAGAAAGAGGGTTGCCGAGACTGAGGCCCGTGAGATATTCCGTCTCTGGGAAAGCACAGATCCCCAGTGCTGTTGTGCCTGTAGGTAGGGTGCCAAGGGGCGGTGAAGAGCAGCAAGAGCTTTCAGGGCTGGGCCCTTCCTCGGGGGAGATGGATCGCACCGTTCGTCTTTTCAGAAAGAGGCTTGCCGAGACTGAGCCCCGTGAGATGTTCCGTCTCTGGGAAAGCACAGATCCCCAGTGCTGTTGTGCCTGTAGGTAGGGTGCCAAGGGGCGGTGACGAGCAGCAAGAGCTTTCAGGGCTGGGCCCTTCCTCGTGGGACAAGGATCCGACCGTTCGCCTTTTCAGAAAGAGGCTTGCCGAGACTGAGCCCCGTGAGATGTTCCATCTCTGGGAAAGCACAGATCCCCAGTGCTGTTGTGCCTGTAGGTAGGGTGCCAAGGGGCGGTGAAGAGCAGCAAGAGCTTTCAGGGCTGGGCCCTTCCTCGTGGGACAAGTATCCGACAGTTCGCCTTTTCAGAAAGAGGCTTGCCGAGACTGAGCCCCGTGAGATGTTCCGTCTCTGGGAAAGCACAGATCCCCAGTGCTGTTGTGCCTTTAGGTAGGGTGCCAAGGGGCGGTGACGAGCAGCAAGAGCTTTCAGGGCTGGGCCCTTCCTCGTGGGACAAGTATCCGACCGTTCGCCTTTTCAGAAAGAGGCTTGCCGAGACTGAGGCCCGTGAGATGTTCCGTCTCTGGGAAAGCACAGATCCCCAGTGCTGTTGTGCCTGTACGTAGGGTGCCAAGGGACAGTGAAGAGCAGCAAGAGCTTTCAGGGCTGGGCCCTTCGTCGTGGGAGAAGGATCCGACCGTTCGACTTTTCCAAAAAAAAGGGGCTCTGCCGAGGCGTAGCGCCACTAGATGTTCCGTCTCTGGGAAAGCACGGATGCCCAGTTCTGTTGTGCCTGTAGGTAGGGCCACAAGGGACGGTGAAGAGCAGCAAGAGCTTTCAGGGCTGGGCCCTTCCTCGGGGGAGATGGATCGCACCGTTCGCCTTTTCAGAAAGAGGCTTGCCGAGACTGAGCGCTGTGAGATATTCCGTCTCTGGGAAAGCACAGATCCCCAGTGCTGTTGTGCCTGTAGGTAGGGTGCCAAGGGGCGGTGAAGAGCAGCAAGAGCTTTCAGGGCTGGGCCCTTCCTCGTGGGACAAGTATCCGACCGTTCGCCTTTTCAGAAAGAGGCTTGCCGAGACTGAGCCCCGTGAGATGTTCCGTCTCTGGGAAAGCACAGATCCCCAGTGCTGTTGTGCCTGTAGGTAGGGTGCCAAGGGGCGGTGACGAGCAGCAAGAGCTTTCAGGGCTGGGCCCTTCCTCGTGGGAGAAGGATCCGACCGTTCGCCTTTTCAGAAAGAGGCTTGCCGAGACTGAGCCCCGTGAGATGTTCCGTCTCTGGGAAAGCACAGATCCCCAGTGCTGTTGTGCCTGTACGTAGGGTGCCAAGGGACGGTGAAGAGCAGCAAGAGCTTTCAGGGCTGGGCCCTTCCTCTTGGGACAAGTATCCGACCGTTCGCCTTTTCAGAAAGAGGCTTGCCGACACTGAGCCCCGTGAGATGTTCCGTCTCTGGGAAAGCACAGATCCCCAGTGCTGTTGTGCCTGTAGGTAGGGTGCCAAGGGACGGTGAAGAGCAGCAAGTGCTTTCAGGGCTGGGCCCTTCCTCGTGGGACAAGTATCCGACAGTTCGCCTTTTCAGAAAGAGGCTTGCCGAGACTGAGCCCCGTGAGATGTTCCGTCTCTGGGAAAGCACAGATCCCCAGTGCTGTTGTGCCTGTAGGTAGGGTGCCAAGGGACGGTGAAGAGCAGCAAGAGCTTTCAGGGCTGGGCCCTTCCTCGTGGGAGAAGGATCCGACCGTTCGCCTTTTCAGAAAGAGGCTTGCCGAGACTGAGCCCCGTGAGATGTTCCGTCTCTGGGAAAGCACAGATCCCCAGTGCTGTTGTGCCTGTAGGTAGGGTGCCAAGGGGCGGTGACGAGCAGCAAGAGCTTTCAGGGCTGGGCCCTTCCTCGTGGGACAAGGATCCGACCGTTCGCCTTTCAGAAAGAGGCTTGCCGAGACTGAGCCCCGTGAGATGTTCCGTCTCTGGGAAAGCACAGATCCCCAGTGCTGTTGTGCCTGTAGGTAGGGCCACAAGGGACGTTGAAGAGCAGCAAGAGCTTTCAGGGCTGGGCCCTTCCTCGGGGGAGATGGATCGCACCGTTCGTCTTTTCAGAAAGAGGCTTGCCGAGACTGAGCCCCGTGAGATATTCCGTCTCTGGGAAAGCACAGATCCCCAGTGCTGTTGTGCCTGTAGGTAGGGTGCCAAGGGGCGGTGAAGAGCAGCAAGAGCTTTCAGGGCTGGGCCCTTCCTCGTGGGACAAGGATCCGACCGTTCGCCTTTTCAGAAAGAGGTTTGCCGAGACTGAGCCCCGTGAGATGTTCCGTCTCTGGGAAAGCACAGATCCCCAGTGCTGTTGTGCCTGTAGGTAGGGTGCCAAGGGACGGTGAAGAGCAGCAAGAGCTTTCAGGGCTGGGCCCTTCCTCGTGGGAGAAGGATCCGACAGTTCGCCTTTTCAGAAAGAGGCTTGCCGAGACTGAGCCCCGTGAGATGTTCCGTCTCTGGGAAAGCACAGATCCCCAGTGCTGTTGTGCCTGTAGGTAGGGTGCCAAGGGGCGGTGAAGAGCAGCAAGAGCTTTCAGGGCTGGGCCCTTCCTCGTGGGACAAGGATTCGACCGTTCGCCTTTTCCAAAAAAAAGAGGCTCTGCCGAGGCGTAGCGCCACGAGATGTTCCGTCTCTGGGAAAGCACGGATGCCCAGTTCTGTTGTGCCTGTAGGTAGGGCCACAAGGGACGGTGAAGAGCAGCAAGAGCTTTCAGGGCTGGGCCCTTCCTCGGGGGAGATGGATCGCACCGTTCGCCTTTTCCAAAAAAAAGAGGCTCTGCCGAGGCGTAGCGCCACGAGATGTTCCGTCTCTGCGAAAGCACGGATGCCCAGTGCTGTTGTGCCTGTAGGTAGGGCCACAAGGGACGGTGAAGAGCAGCAAGAGCTTTCAGGGCTGGGCCCTTCCTCGTGGGACAAGTATCCGACCGTTCGCCTTTTCAGAAAGAGGCTTGCCGAGACTGAGCCCCATGAGATGTTCCGTCTCTGGGAAAGCACAGATCCCCAGTGCTGTTGTACGTGTAGGTAGGGTGCCAAGGGACGGTGAAGAGCAGCAAGAGCTTTCAGGGCTGGGCCCTTCCTCGGGGGAGATGGATCGCACCGTTCGCCTTTTCAGAAAGAGGCTTGCCGAGACTGAGCCCCGTGAGATGTTCCGTCTCTGGGAAAGCACAGATCCCCAGTGCTGTTGTGCCTGTAGGTAGGGTGCCAAGGGGCGGTGACGAGCAGCAAGAGCTTTCAGGGCTGGGCCCTTCCTCGTGGGAGAAGGATCCGACCGTTCGCCTTTTCAGAAAGAGGCTTGCCGAGACTGAGCCCCGTGAGATGTTCCGTCTCTGGGAAAGCACAGATCCCCAGTGCTGTTGTACCTGTAGGTAGTGCCACAATGGACGGTGAAGAGCAGCAAGAGCTTTCAGGGCTGGGCCCTTCCTCGGGGGAGATGGATCGCACCGTTCGTCTTTTCAGAAAGAGGCTTGCCGAGACTGAGCCCCGTGAGATGTTCCGTCTCTGGGAAAGCACAGATCCCCAGTGCTGTTGTGCCTGTAGGTAGGGTGCCAAGGGGCGGTGAAGAGCAGCAAGAGCTTTCAGGGCTGGGCCCTTCCTCGTGGGACAAGGATCCGACCGTTCGCCTTTTCAGAAAGAGGCTTGCCGAGACTGAGGCCCGTGAGATATTCCGTCTCTGGGAAAGCACAGATCCCCAGTGCTGTTGTGCCTGTAGGTAGGGTGCCAAGGGGCGGTGAAGAGCAGCAAGAGCTTTCAGGGCTGGGCCCTTCCTCGTGGGACAAGTATCCGACAGTTCGCCTTTTCAGAAAGAGGCTTGCCGAGACTGAGCCCCGTGAGATGTTCCGTCTCTGGGAAAGCACAGATCCCCAGTGCTGTTGTGCCTGTAGGTAGGGTGCCAAGGGACGGTGAAGAGCAGCAAGAGCTTTCAGGTCTGGGCCCTTCCTCGTGGGAGAAGGATCCGACCGTTCGCCTTTTCAGAAAGAGGCTTGCCGAGACTGAGCCCCGTGAGATGTTCCGTCTCTGGGAAAGCACAGATCGCCAGTGCTGTTGTGCCTGTAGGTAGGGTGCCAAGGGACGGTGAAGAGCAGCAAGAGCTTTCAGGGCTGGGCCCTTCCTCGTGGGACAAGTATCCGACCGTTCGCCTTTCAGAAAGAGGCTTGCCGAGACTGAGCCCCGTGAGATGTTCCGTCTCTGGGAAAGCACAGATCCCCAGTGCTGTTGTGCCTGTAGGTAGGGTGCCAAGGGACGGTGAAGAGCAGCAAGAGCTTTCAGGGCTGGGCCCTTCCTCGGGGGAGATGGATCGCACCGTTCGTCTTTTCAGAAAGAGGCTTGCCGAGACTGAGCGCCGTGAGATATTCCGTCTCTGGGAAAGCACAGATCCCCAGTGCTGTTGTGCCTGTAGGTAGGGTGCCAAGGGGCGGTGAAGAGCAGCAAGAGCTTTCAGGGCTGGGCCCTTCCTCGTGGGACAACTATCCGACCGTTCGCCTTTTCAGAAAGAGGCTTGCCGAGACTGAGCCCCGTGAGATGTTCCGTCTCTGGGAAAGCACAGATCCCCAGTGCTGTTGTGCCTGTAGGTAGGGTGCCAAGGGGCGGTGAAGAGCAGCAAGAGCTTTCAGGGCTGGGCCCTTCCTCGTGGGACAAGTATCCGACCGTTCGCCTTTTCAGAAAGAGGCTTGCCGAGACTGAGCCCCGTGAGATGTTCCGTCTCTGGGAAAGCACAGATCCCCAGTGCTGTTGTGCCTGTAGGTAGGGTGCCAAGGGACGGTGAAGAGCAGCAAGAGCTTTCAGGGCTGGGCCCTTCCTCGTGGGAGAAGGATCCGACCGTTCGACTTTTCCAAAAAAATGAGGCTCTGCCGAGGCGTAGCGCCACGAGATGTTCCGTCTCTGGGAAAGCACGGATGCCCAGTTCTGTTGTGCCTGTAGGTAGGGCCACAAGGGACGGTGAAGAGCAGCAAGAGCTTTCAGGGCTGGGCCCTTCCTCGTGGGACAAGGATCCGACCGTTCGCCTTTTCAGAAAGAGGCTTGCCGAGATTGAGCCCCATGAGATATTCCGTCTCTGGGAAAGCACAGATCCCCAGTGCTGTTGTGCCTGTAGGTAGGGTGCCAAGGGGCGGTGAAGAGCAGCAAGAGCTGTCAGGGCTGGGCCCTTCCTCGTGGGACAAGTATCCGACAGTTCGCCTTTTCAGAAAGAGGCTTGCCGAGACTGAGCCCCGTGAGATGTTCCGTCTCTGGGAAAGCACAGATCCCCAGTGCTGTTGTGCCTGTAGGTAGGGTGCCAAGGGACGGTGAAGAGCAGCAAGAGCTTTCAGGGCTGGGCCCTTCCTCGTGGGACAAGGATCCGACCGTTCGCCTTTTCAGAAAGAGGCTTGCCGAGACTGAGCCCCGTGAGATGTTCCGTCTCTGGGAAAGCACAGATCCCCAGTGCTGTTGTGCCTGTAGGTAGGGTGCCAAGGGACGGTGAAGAGCAGCAAGAGCTTTCAGGGCTGGGCCCTTCCTCGGGGGAGATGCATCGCACAGTTCGTCTTTTCAGAAAGAGGCTTGCCGAGACTGAGCACCGTGAGATATTCCGTCTCTGGGAAAGCACAGATCCCCAGTGCTGTTGTGCCTGTAGGTAGGGTGCCAAGGGGCGGTGAAGAGCAGCAAGAGCTTTCAGGGCTGGGCCCTTCCTCGTGGGACAAGTATCCGACCGTTCGCCTTTTCAGAAAGAGGCTTGCCGAGACTGAGCCCCGTGAGATGTTCCGTCTCTGGGAAAGCACAGATCCCTAGTGCTGTTGTGCCTGTAGGTAGGGTGCCAAGGGACGGTGAAGAGCAGCAAGAGCTTTCAGGGCTGGGCCCTTCGTCATGGGAGAAGGATCCGACCGTTCGCCTTTTCAGAAAGAGGCTTGCCGAGACTGAGCCCCGTGAGATGTTCCGTCTCTGGGAAAGCACAGATCCCCAGTGCTGTTGTGCCTGTACGTAGGGTGCCAAGGGACGGTGAAGAGCAGCAAGAGCTTTCAGGGCTGGGCCCTTCCTCGTGGGACAAGTATCCGACCGTTCGCCTTTTCAGAAAGAGGCTTGCCGAGACTGAGCCCCGTGAGATGTTCCGTCTCTGGGAAAGCACAGATCCCCAGTGCTGTTGTGCCTGTAGGTAGGGTGCCAAGGGGCGGTGACGAGCAGCAAGAGCTTTCAGGGCTGGGCCCTTCCTCGTGGGACAAGGATCCGACCGTTCGCCTTTGAGAAAGAGGCTTGCCGAGACTGAGCCCCGTGAGATGTTCCGTCTCTGGGAAAGCACAGATCCCCAGTGCTGTTGTGCCTGTAGGTAGGGTGCCAAGGGACGGTGAAGAGCAGCAAGAGCTTTCAGGGCTGGGCCCTTCCTCGGGGGAGATGGATCGCACCGTTCGTCTTTTCAGAAAGAGGCTTGCCGAGACTGAGCGCCGTGAGATATTCCGTCTCTGGGAAAGCACAGATCCCCAGTGCTGTTGTGCCTGTAGGTAGGGTGCCAAGGGGCGGTGAAGAGCAGCAAGAGCTTTCAGGGCTGGGCCCTTCCTCGTGGGAGAAGGATCCGACCGTTCGCCTTTTCAGAAAGAGGCTTGCCGAGACTGAGCCCCGTGAGATGTTCCGTCTCTGGGAAAGCACAGATCCCCAGTGCTGTTGTGCCTGTACGTAGGGTGCCAAGGGGCGGTGAAGAGCAGCAAGAGCTTTCAGGGCTGGGCCCTTCCTCGTGGGACAAGGATTCGACCGTTCGCCTTTTCCAAAAAAAAGAGGCTCTGCCGAGGCGTAGCGCCACGAGATGTTCCGTCTCTGGGAAAGCACGGATGCCCAGTTCTGTTGTGCCTGTAGGTAGGGCCACAAGGGACGGTGAAGAGCAGCAAGAGCTTTCAGGGCTGGGCCCTTCCTCGGGGGAGATGGATCGCACCGTTCGACTTTTCCAAAAAAAAGAGGCTCTGCCGAGGCGTAGCGCCACGAGATGTTCCGTCTCTGCGAAAGCACGGATGCCCAGTGCTGTTGTGCCTGTAGGTAGGGCCACAAGGGACGGTGAAGAGCAGCAAGAGCTTTCAGGGCTGGGCCCTTCCTCGTGGGACAAGTATCCGACCGTTCGCCTTTTCAGAAAGAGGCTTGCCGAGACTGAGCCCCGTGAGATGTTCCGTCTCTGGGAAAGCACAGATCCCCAGTGCTGTTGTGCCTGTAGGTAGGGTGCCAAGGGACGGTGAAGAGCAGCAAGAGCTTTCAGGGCTGGGCCCTTCCTCGGGGGAGATGGATCGCACCGTTCGCCTTTTCAGAAAGAGGCTTGCCGAGACTGAGCCCCGTGAGATGTTCCGTCTCTGGGAAAGCACAGATCCCCAGTGCTGTTGTACCTGTAGGTAGGGCCACAAGGGACGGTGAAGAGCAGCAAGAGCTTTCAGGGCTGGGCCCTTCCTCGGGGGAGATGGATCGCACCGTTCGCCTTTTCAGAAAGAGGCTTGCCGAGACTGAGCGCCGTGAGATATTCCGTCTCTGGGAAAGCACAGATCCCCAGTGCTGTTGTGCCTGTAGGTAGGGTGCCAAGGGACGGTGAAGAGCAGCAAGAGCTTTCAGGGCTGGGCCCTTCCTCGGGGGACAAGTATCCGACAGTTCGCCTTTTCAGAAAGAGGCTTTCCGAGACTGAGCCCCGTGAGATGTTCCGTCTCTGGGAAAGCACAGATCCCCAGTGCTGTTGTGCCTGTAGGTAGGGTGCCAAGGGACGGTGAAGAGCAGCAAGAGCTTTCAGGGCTGGGCCCTTCCTCGTGGGACAAGGATCCGACCGTTCGCCTTTTCAGAAAGAGGCTTGCCGAGACTGAGCCCCGTGAGATGTTCCGTCTCTGGGAAAGCACAGACCCCCAGTGCTGTTGTGCCTGTAGGTAGGGTGCCAAGGGACGGTGAAGAGCAGCAAGAGCTTTCAGGGCTGGGCCCTTCCTCGGGGGAGATGGATCGCACCGTTCGTCTTTTCAGAAAGAGGCTTGCCGAGACTGAGCGCCGTGAGATATTCCGTCTCTGGGAAAGCACAGATCCCCAGTGCTGTTGTGCCTGTAGGTAGGGTGCCAAGGGGCGGTGAAGAGCAGCAAGAGCTTTCAGGGCTGGGCCCTTCCTCGTGGGAGAAGGATCCGACCGTTCACCTTTTCAGAAAGAGGCTTGCCGAGACTGAGCCCCGTGAGATGTTCCGTCTCTGGGAAAGCACAGATCCCTAGTGCTGTTGTGCCTGTAGGTAGGGCCACAAGGGACGGTGAAGAGCAGCAAGAGCTTTCAGGGCTGGGCCCTTCGTCGTGGGAGAAGGATCCGACCGTTCGCCTTTTCAGAAAGAGGCTTGCCGAGACTGAGCCCCGTGAGATGTTCCGTCTCTGGGAAAGCACAGATCCCCAGTGCTGTTGTGCCTGTACGTAGGGTGCCAAGGGGCGGTGAAGAGCAGCAAGAGCTTTCAGGGCTGGGCCCTTCGTCGTGGGACAAGTATCCAACCGTTCGCCTTTTCAGAAAGAGGCTTGCCGACACTGAGCCCCGTGAGATGTTCCGTCTCTGGGAAAGCACAGATCCCCAGTGCTGTTGTGCCTTTAGGTAGGGTGCCAAGGGGCGGTGAAGAGCAGCAAGAGCTTTCAGGGCTGGGCCCTTCCTCGTGGGACAAGGATCCGACCGTTCGCCTTTCAGAAAGAGGCTTGCCGAGACTGAGCCCCGTGAGATGTTCCGTCTCTGGGAAAGCACAGATCCCCAGTGCTGTTGTGCCTGTACTTAGGGTGCCAAGGGACGGTGAAGAGCAGCAAGAGCTTTCAGGGCTGGGCCCTTCCTCGGGGGAGATGGATCGCACCGTTCGTCTTTTCAGAAAGAGGCTTGCCGAGACTGAGCGCCGTGAGATATTCCGTCTCTGGGAAAGCACAGATCCCCAGTGCTGTTGTGCCTGTAGGTAGGGTGCCAAGGGGCGGTGACGAGCAGCAAGAGCTTTCAGGGCTGGGCCCTTCCTCGTGGGAGAAGGATCCGACCGTTCGCCTTTTCAGAAAGAGGCTTGCCGAGACTGAGCCCCGTGAGATGTTCCGTCTCTGGGAAAGCACAGATCCCCAGTGCTGTTGTACCTGTAGGTAGTGCCACAATGGACGGTGAAGAGCAGCAAGAGCTTTCAGGGCTGGGCCCTTCCTCGGGGGAGATGGATCGCACCGTTCGTCTTTTCAGAAAGAGGCTTGCCGAGACTGAGCCCCGTGAGATGTTCCGTCTCTGGGAAAGCACAGATCCCCAGTGCTGTTGTGCCTGTAGGTAGGGTGCCAAGGGGCGGTGAAGAGCAGCAAGAGCTTTCAGGGCTGGGCCCTTCCTCGTGGGACAAGGATCCGACCGTTCGCCTTTTCAGAAAGAGGCTTGCCGAGACTGAGGCCCGTGAGATATTCCGTCTCTGGGAAAGCACAGATCCCCAGTGCTGTTGTGCCTGTAGGTAGGGTGCCAAGGGGCGGTGAAGAGCAGCAAGAGCTTTCAGGGCTGGGCCCTTCCTCGTGGGACAAGTATCCGACAGTTCGCCTTTTCAGAAAGAGGCTTGCCGAGACTGAGCCCCGTGAGATGTTCCGTCTCTGGGAAAGCACAGATCCCCAGTGCTGTTGTGCCTGTAGGTAGGGTGCCAAGGGACGGTGAAGAGCAGCAAGAGCTTTCAGGTCTGGGCCCTTCCTCGTGGGAGAAGGATCCGACCGTTCGCCTTTTCAGAAAGAGGCTTGCCGAGACTGAGCCCCGTGAGATGTTCCGTCTCTGGGAAAGCACAGATCGCCAGTGCTGTTGTGCCTGTAGGTAGGGTGCCAAGGGACGGTGAAGAGCAGCAAGAGCTTTCAGGGCTGGGCCCTTCCTCGTGGGACAAGTATCCGACCGTTCGCCTTTCAGAAAGAGGCTTGCCGAGACTGAGCCCCGTGAGATGTTCCGTCTCTGGGAAAGCACAGATCCCCAGTGCTGTTGTGCCTGTAGGTAGGGTGCCAAGGGACGGTGAAGAGCAGCAAGAGCTTTCAGGGCTGGGCCCTTCCTCGGGGGAGATGGATCGCACCGTTCGTCTTTTCAGAAAGAGGCTTGCCGAGACTGAGCGCCGTGAGATATTCCGTCTCTGGGAAAGCACAGATCCCCAGTGCTGTTGTGCCTGTAGGTAGGGTGCCAAGGGGCGGTGAAGAGCAGCAAGAGCTTTCAGGGCTGGGCCCTTCCTCGTGGGACAAGTATCCGACCGTTCGCCTTTTCAGAAAGAGGCTTGCCGAGACTGAGCCCCGTGAGATGTTCCGTCTCTGGGAAAGCACAGATCCCCAGTGCTGTTGTGCCTGTAGGTAGGGTGCCAAGGGGCGGTGAAGAGCAGCAAGAGCTTTCAGGGCTGGGCCCTTCCTCGTGGGACAAGTATCCGACCGTTCGCCTTTTCAGAAAGAGGCTTGCCGAGACTGAGCCCCGTGAGATGTTCCGTCTCTGGGAAAGCACAGATCCCCAGTGCTGTTGTGCCTGTAGGTAGGGTGCCAAGGGACGGTGAAGAGCAGCAAGAGCTTTCAGGGCTGGGCCCTTCCTCGTGGGAGAAGGATCCGACCGTTCGACTTTTCCAAAAAAATGAGGCTCTGCCGAGGCGTAGCGCCACGAGATGTTCCGTCTCTGGGAAAGCACGGATGCCCAGTTCTGTTGTGCCTGTAGGTAGGGCCACAAGGGACGGTGAAGAGCAGCAAGAGCTTTCAGGGCTGGGCCCTTCCTCGTGGGACAAGGATCCGACCGTTCGCCTTTTCAGAAAGAGGCTTGCCGAGATTGAGCCCCATGAGATATTCCGTCTCTGGGAAAGCACAGATCCCCAGTGCTGTTGTGCCTGTAGGTAGGGTGCCAAGGGGCGGTGAAGAGCAGCAAGAGCTGTCAGGGCTGGGCCCTTCCTCGTGGGACAAGTATCCGACAGTTCGCCTTTTCAGAAAGAGGCTTGCCGAGACTGAGCCCCGTGAGATGTTCCGTCTCTGGGAAAGCACAGATCCCCAGTGCTGTTGTGCCTGTAGGTAGGGTGCCAAGGGACGGTGAAGAGCAGCAAGAGCTTTCAGGGCTGGGCCCTTCCTCGTGGGACAAGGATCCGACCGTTCGCCTTTTCAGAAAGAGGCTTGCCGAGACTGAGCCCCGTGAGATGTTCCGTCTCTGGGAAAGCACAGATCCCCAGTGCTGTTGTGCCTGTAGGTAGGGTGCCAAGGGACGGTGAAGAGCAGCAAGAGCTTTCAGGGCTGGGCCCTTCCTCGGGGGAGATGGATCGCACCGTTCGTCTTTTCAGAAAGAGGCTTGCCGAGACTGAGCACCGTGAGATATTCCGTCTCTGGGAAAGCACAGATCCCCAGTGCTGTTGTGCCTGTAGGTAGGGTGCCAAGGGGCGGTGAAGAGCAGCAAGAGCTTTCAGGGCTGGGCCCTTCCTCGTGGGACAAGTATCCGACCGTTCGCCTTTTCAGAAAGAGGCTTGCCGAGACTGAGCCCCGTGAGATGTTCCGTCTCTGGGAAAGCACAGATCCCTAGTGCTGTTGTGCCTGTAGGTAGGGTGCCAAGGGACGGTGAAGAGCAGCAAGAGCTTTCAGGGCTGGGCCCTTCGTCATGGGAGAAGGATCCGACCGTTCGCCTTTTCAGAAAGAGGCTTGCCGAGACTGAGCCCCGTGAGATGTTCCGTCTCTGGGAAAGCACAGATCCCCAGTGCTGTTGTGCCTGTACGTAGGGTGCCAAGGGACGGTGAAGAGCAGCAAGAGCTTTCAGGGCTGGGCCCTTCCTCGTGGGACAAGTATCCGACCGTTCGCCTTTTCAGAAAGAGGCTTGCCGAGACTGAGCCCCGTGAGATGTTCCGTCTCTGGGAAAGCACAGATCCCCAGTGCTGTTGTGCCTGTAGGTAGGGTGCCAAGGGGCGGTGACGAGCAGCAAGAGCTTTCAGGGCTGGGCCCTTCCTCGTGGGACAAGGATCCGACCGTTCGCCTTTGAGAAAGAGGCTTGCCGAGACTGAGCCCCGTGAGATGTTCCGTCTCTGGGAAAGCACAGATCCCCAGTGCTGTTGTGCCTGTAGGTAGGGTGCCAAGGGACGGTGAAGAGCAGCAAGAGCTTTCAGGGCTGGGCCCTTCCTCGGGGGAGATGGATCGCACCGTTCGTCTTTTCAGAAAGAGGCTTGCCGAGACTGAGCGCCGTGAGATATTCCGTCTCTGGGAAAGCACAGATCCCCAGTGCTGTTGTGCCTGTAGGTAGGGTGCCAAGGGGCGGTGAAGAGCAGCAAGAGCTTTCAGGGCTGGGCCCTTCCTCGTGGGAGAAGGATCCGACCGTTCGCCTTTTCAGAAAGAGGCTTGCCGAGACTGAGCCCCGTGAGATGTTCCGTCTCTGGGAAAGCACAGATCCCCAGTGCTGTTGTGCCTGTACGTAGGGTGCCAAGGGGCGGTGAAGAGCAGCAAGAGCTTTCAGGGCTGGGCCCTTCCTCGTGGGACAAGGATTCGACCGTTCGCCTTTTCCAAAAAAAAGAGGCTCTGCCGAGGCGTAGCGCCACGAGATGTTCCGTCTCTGGGAAAGCACGGATGCCCAGTTCTGTTGTGCCTGTAGGTAGGGCCACAAGGGACGGTGAAGAGCAGCAAGAGCTTTCAGGGCTGGGCCCTTCCTCGGGGGAGATGGATCGCACCGTTCGACTTTTCCAAAAAAAAGAGGCTCTGCCGAGGCGTAGCGCCACGAGATGTTCCGTCTCTGCGAAAGCACGGATGCCCAGTGCTGTTGTGCCTGTAGGTAGGGCCACAAGGGACGGTGAAGAGCAGCAAGAGCTTTCAGGGCTGGGCCCTTCCTCGTGGGACAAGTATCCGACCGTTCGCCTTTTCAGAAAGAGGCTTGCCGAGACTGAGCCCCGTGAGATGTTCCGTCTCTGGGAAAGCACAGATCCCCAGTGCTGTTGTGCCTGTAGGTAGGGTGCCAAGGGACGGTGAAGAGCAGCAAGAGCTTTCAGGGCTGGGCCCTTCCTCGGGGGAGATGGATCGCACCGTTCGCCTTTTCAGAAAGAGGCTTGCCGAGACTGAGCCCCGTGAGATGTTCCGTCTCTGGGAAAGCACAGATCCCCAGTGCTGTTGTACCTGTAGGTAGGGCCACAAGGGACGGTGAAGAGCAGCAAGAGCTTTCAGGGCTGGGCCCTTCCTCGGGGGAGATGGATCGCACCGTTCGCCTTTTCAGAAAGAGGCTTGCCGAGACTGAGCGCCGTGAGATATTCCGTCTCTGGGAAAGCACAGATCCCCAGTGCTGTTGTGCCTGTAGGTAGGGTGCCAAGGGACGGTGAAGAGCAGCAAGAGCTTTCAGGGCTGGGCCCTTCCTCGGGGGACAAGTATCCGACAGTTCGCCTTTTCAGAAAGAGGCTTTCCGAGACTGAGCCCCGTGAGATGTTCCGTCTCTGGGAAAGCACAGATCCCCAGTGCTGTTGTGCCTGTAGGTAGGGTGCCAAGGGACGGTGAAGAGCAGCAAGAGCTTTCAGGGCTGGGCCCTTCCTCGTGGGACAAGGATCCGACCGTTCGCCTTTTCAGAAAGAGGCTTGCCGAGACTGAGCCCCGTGAGATGTTCCGTCTCTGGGAAAGCACAGACCCCCAGTGCTGTTGTGCCTGTAGGTAGGGTGCCAAGGGACGGTGAAGAGCAGCAAGAGCTTTCAGGGCTGGGCCCTTCCTCGGGGGAGATGGATCGCACCGTTCGTCTTTTCAGAAAGAGGCTTGCCGAGACTGAGCGCCGTGAGATATTCCGTCTCTGGGAAAGCACAGATCCCCAGTGCTGTTGTGCCTGTAGGTAGGGTGCCAAGGGGCGGTGAAGAGCAGCAAGAGCTTTCAGGGCTGGGCCCTTCCTCGTGGGAGAAGGATCCGACCGTTCACCTTTTCAGAAAGAGGCTTGCCGAGACTGAGCCCCGTGAGATGTTCCGTCTCTGGGAAAGCACAGATCCCTAGTGCTGTTGTGCCTGTAGGTAGGGCCACAAGGGACGGTGAAGAGCAGCAAGAGCTTTCAGGGCTGGGCCCTTCGTCGTGGGAGAAGGATCCGACCGTTCGCCTTTTCAGAAAGAGGCTTGCCGAGACTGAGCCCCGTGAGATGTTCCGTCTCTGGGAAAGCACAGATCCCCAGTGCTGTTGTGCCTGTACGTAGGGTGCCAAGGGGCGGTGAAGAGCAGCAAGAGCTTTCAGGGCTGGGCCCTTCGTCGTGGGACAAGTATCCAACCGTTCGCCTTTTCAGAAAGAGGCTTGCCGACACTGAGCCCCGTGAGATGTTCCGTCTCTGCGAAAGCACAGATCCCCAGTGCTGTTGTGCCTTTAGGTAGGGTGCCAAGGGGCGGTGAAGAGCAGCAAGAGCTTTCAGGGCTGGGCCCTTCCTCGTGGGACAAGGATCCGACCGTTCGCCTTTCAGAAAGAGGCTTGCCGAGACTGAGCCCCGTGAGATGTTCCGTCTCTGGGAAAGCACAGATCCCCAGTGCTGTTGTGCCTGTACTTAGGGTGCCAAGGGACGGTGAAGAGCAGCAAGAGCTTTCAGGGCTGGGCCCTTCCTCGGGGGAGATGGATCGCACCGTTCGTCTTTTCAGAAAGAGGCTTGCCGAGACTGAGCGCCGTGAGATATTCCGTCTCTGGGAAAGCACAGATCCCCAGTGCTGTTGTGCCTGTAGGTAGGGTGCCAAGGGGCGGTGACGAGCAGCAAGAGCTTTCAGGGCTGGGCCCTTCCTCGTGGGAGAAGGATCCGACCGTTCGCCTTTTCAGAAAGAGGCTTGCCGAGACTGAGCCCCGTGAGATGTTCCGTCTCTGGGAAAGCACAGATCCCCAGTGCTGTTGTGCCTGTAGGTAGGGTGCCAAGGGGTGGTGAAGAGCAGCAAGAGCTTTCAGGGCTGGGCCCTTCCTCGTGGGACAAGTATCCGACCGTTCGCCTTTTCAGAAAGAGGCTTTCCGAGACTGAGCCCCGTGAGATGTTCCGTCTCTGGGAAAGCACAGATCCCCACTGCTGTTGTGCCTGTAGGTAGGGTGCCAAGGGGCAGTGAAGAGCAGCAAGAGCTTTCAGGGCTGGGCCCTTCGTCGTGGGAGAAGGATCCGACCGTTCGACTTTTCCAAAAAAAAGAGGCTCTGCCGAGGCGTAGCGCCACGAGATGTTCCGTCTCTGGGAAAGCACGGATGCCCAGTTCTGTTGTGCCTGTAGGTAGGGCCACAAGGGATGGTGAAGAGCAGCAAGAGCTTTCAGGGCTGGGCCCTTCCTCGGGGGAGATGGATCGCACCGTTCGCCTTTTCAGAAAGAGGCTTGCCGAGACTGAGCGCCGTGAGATATTCCGTCTCTGGGAAAGCACAGATCCCCAGTGCTGTTGTGCCTGTAGGTAGGGTGCCAAGGGACGGTGAAGAGCAGCAAGAGCTTTCAGGGCTGGGCCCTTCCTCGTGGGAGAAGGATCCGACCGTTCGCCTTTTCAGAAAGAGGCTTGCCGAGACTGAGCCCCGTGAGATGTTCCGTCTCTGGGAAAGCACAGATCCCCAGTGCTGTTGTGCCTGTAGGTAGGGTGCCAAGGGACGGTGAAGAGCAGCAAGAGCTTTCAGGGCTGGGCCCTTCCTCGTGGGACAAGGATCCGACCGTTCGCCTTTTCAGAAAGAGGCTTGCCGAGACTGAGCCCCGTGAGATGTTCCGTCTCTGGGAAAGCACAGATCCCCAGTGCTGTTGTGCCTGTAGGTAGGGTGCCAAGGGACGGTGAAGAGCAGCAAGAGCTTTCAGGGCTGGGCCCTTCCTCGGGGGAGATGGATCGCACCGTTCGTCTTTTCAGAAAGAGGCTTGCCGAGACTGAGCGCCGTGAGATATTCCGTCTCTGGGAAAGCACAGATCCCCAGTGCTGTTGTGCCTGTAGGTAGGGTGCCAAGGGGCGGTGAAGAGCAGCAAGAGCTTTCAGGGCTGGGCCCTTCCTCGTGGGAGAAGGATCCGACCGTTCACCTTTTCAGAAAGAGGCTTGCCGAGACTGAGCCCCGTGAGATGTT
Organism: Buteo buteo; assembly: GCF_964188355.1. Classification (NCBI taxonomy): domain Eukaryota; kingdom Metazoa; phylum Chordata; class Aves; order Accipitriformes; family Accipitridae; genus Buteo; species Buteo buteo. Next base: position 45,371,378 of record NC_134176.1, read on the forward strand.
CCGTCTCTGGGAAAGCACAGATCCCTAGTGCTGTTGTGCCTGTAGGTAGGGCCACAAGGGACGGTGAAGAGCAGCAAGAGCTTTCAGGGCTGGGCCCTTCGTCGTGGGACAAGGATCCGACCGTTCGCCTTTTCAGAAAGAGGCTTGCCGAGACTGAGCCCCGTGAGATGTTCCGTCTCTGGGAAAGCACAGATCCCCAGTGCTGTTGTGCCTGTACGTAGGGTGCCAAGGGGCGGTGAAGAGCAGCAAGAGCTTTCAGGGCTGGGCCCTTCGTCGTGGGACAAGTATCCAACCGTTCGCCTTTTCAGAAAGAGGCTTGCCGACACTGAGCCCCGTGAGATGTTCCGTCTCTGGGAAAGCACAGATCCCCAGTGCTGTTGTGCCTTTAGGTAGGGTGCCAAGGGGCGGTGAAGAGCAGCAAGAGCTTTCAGGGCTGGGCCCTTCCTCGTGGGACAAGGATCCGACCGTTCGCCTTTCAGAAAGAGGCTTGCCGAGACTGAGCCCCGTGAGATGTTCCGTCTCTGGGAAAGCACAGATCCCCAGTGCTGTTGTGCCTGTACTTAGGGTGCCAAGGGACGGTGAAGAGCAGCAAGAGCTTTCAGGGCTGGGCCCTTCCTCGGGGGAGATGGATCGCACCGTTCGTCTTTTCAGAAAGAGGCTTGCCGAGACTGAGCGCCGTGAGATATTCCGTCTCTGGGAAAGCACAGATCCCCAGTGCTGTTGTGCCTGTAGGTAGGGTGCCAAGGGGCGGTGAAGAGCAGCAAGAGCTTTCAGGGCTGGGCCCTTCCTCGTGGGACAAGTATCCGACCGTTCGCCTTTTCAGAAAGAGGCTTGCCGAGACTGAGCCCCGTGAGATGTTCCGTCTCTGGGAAAGCACAGATCCCCAGTGCTGTTGTGCCTGTAGGTAGGGTGCCAAGGGGTGGTGAAGAGCAGCAAGAGCTTTCAGGGCTGGGCCCTTCCTCGTGGGACAAGTATCCGACCGTTCGCCTTTTCAGAAAGAGGCTTGCCGAGACTGAGCCCCGTGAGATGTTCCGTCTCTGGGAAAGCACAGATCCCCACTGCTGTTGTGCCTGTAGGTAGGGTGCCAAGGGGCAGTGAAGAGCAGCAAGAGCTTTCAGGGCTGGGCCCTTCGTCGTGGGAGAAGGATCCGACCGTTCGACTTTTCCAAAAAAAAGAGGCTCTGCCGAGGCGTAGCGCCACGAGATGTTCCGTCTCTGGGAAAGCACGGATGCCCAGTTCTGTTGTGCCTGTAGGTAGGGCCACAAGGGACGGTGAAGAGCAGCAAGAGCTTTCAGGGCTGGGCCCTTCCTCGGGGGAGATGGATCGCACCGTTCGCCTTTTCAGAAAGAGGCTTGCCGAGACTGAGCGCCGTGAGATATTCCGTCTCTGGGAAAGCACAGATCCCCAGTGCTGTTGTGCCTGTAGGTAGGGTGCCAAGGGGCGGTGAACAGCAGCAAGAGCTTTCAGGGCTGGGCCCTTCCTCGTGGGACAAGGATCCGACCGTTCGCCTTTTCAGAAAGAGGCTTGCCGAGACTGAGCCCCGTGAGATGTTCCGTCTCTGGGAAAGCACAGATCCCCAGTGCTGTTGTGCCTGTAGGTAGGGTGCCAAGGGGCGGTGACGAGCAGCAAGAGCTTTCAGGGCTGGTCCCTTCCTCGTGGGAGAAGGATCCGACCGTTCGCCTTTTCAGAAAGAGGCTTGCCGAGACTGAGCCCTGTGAGATGTTCCGTCTCTGGGAAAGCACAGATCCCCAGTGCTGTTGTGCCTGTACGTAGGGTGCCAAGGGACGGTGAAGAGCAGCAAGAGCTTTCAGGGCTGGGCCCTTCCTCTTGGGACAAGTATCCGACCGTTCGCCTTTTCAGAAAGAGGCTTGCCGACACTGAGCCCCGTGAGATGTTCCGTCTCTGGGAAAGCACAGATCCCCAGTGCTGTTGTGCCTGTAGGTAGGGTGCCAAGGTACGGTGAAGAGCAGCAAGTGCTTTCAGGGCTGGGCCCTTCCTCGTGGGAGAAGGATCCGACCGTTCGCCTTTTCAGAAAGAGGCTTGCCGAGACTGAGCCCCGTGAGATGTTCCGTCTCTGGGAAAGCACAGATCCCCAGTGCTGTTGTGCCTGTAGGTAGGGTGCCAAGGGGCGGTGACGAGCAGCAAGAGCTTTCAGGGCTGGGCCCTTCCTCGTGGGACAAGGATCCGACCGTTCGCCTTTCAGAAAGAGGCTTGCCGAGACTGAGCCCCGTGAGATGTTCCATCTCTGGGAAAGCACAGATCCCCAGTGCTGTTGTGCCTGTAGGTAGGGCCACAAGGGACGTTGAAGAGCAGCAAGAGCTTTCAGGGCTGGGCCCTTCCTCGGGGGAGATGGATCGCACCGTTCGTCTTTTCAGAAAGAGGCTTGCCGAGACTGAGCGCCGTGAGATATTCCGTCTCTGGGAAAGCACAGATCCCCAGTGCTGTTGTGCCTGTAGGTAGGGTGCCAAGGGGCGGTGAAGAGCAGCAAGAGCTTTCAGGGCTGGGCCCTTCCTCGTGGGACAAGGATCCGACCGTTCGCCTTTTCAGAAAGAGGCTTGCCGAGACTGAGCCCCGTGAGATGTTCCGTCTCTGGGAAAGCACAGATCCCCAGTGCTGTTGTGCCTGTAGGTAGGGTGCCAAGGGACGGTGAAGAGCAGCAAGAGCTTTCAGGGCTGGGCCCTTCCTCGTGGGAGAAGGATCCGACCGTTCGCCTTTTCAGAAAGAGGCTTGCCGAGACTGAGCCCCGTGAGATGTTCCGTCTCTGGGAAAGCACAGATCCCCAGTGCTGTTGTGCCTGTAGGTAGGGTGCCAAGGGGCGGTGAAGAGCAGCAAGAGCTTTCAGGGCTGGGCCCTTCCTCGTGGGACAAGGATTCGACCGTTCGCCTTTTCGAAAAAAAAGAGGCTCTGCCGAGGCGTAGCGCCGTGAGATGTTCCGTCTCTGGGAAAGCACGGATGCCCAGTTCTGTTGTGCCTGTAGGTAGGGCCACAAGGGACGGTGAAGAGCAGCAAGAGCTTTCAGGGCTGGGCCCTTCCTCGGGGGAGATGGATCGCACCGTTCGCCTTTTCCAAAAAAAAGAGGCTCTGCCGAGGCGTAGCGCCACGAGATGTTCCGTCTCTGCGAAAGCACGGATGCCCAGTGCTGTTGTGCCTGTAGGTAGGGCCACAAGGGACGGTGAAGAGCAGCAAGAGCTTTCAGGGCTGGGCCCTTCGTCGTGGGACAAGGATCCGACCGTTCGCCTTTTCAGAAAGAGGCTTGCCGAGACTGAGCCCCATGAGATGTTCCGTCTCTGGGAAAGCACAGATCCCCAGTGCTGTTGTACCTGTAGGTAGGGTGCCAAGGGACGGTGAAGAGCAGCAAGAGCTTTCAGGGCTGGGCCCTTCCTCGGGGGAGATGGATCGCACCGTTCGCCTTTTCAGAAAGAGGCTTGCCGAGACTGAGCCCCGTGAGATGTTCCGTCTCTGGGAAAGCACAGATCCCCAGTGCTGTTGTACCTGTCGGTAGGGTGCCAAGGGACAGTGAAGAGCAGCAAGAGCTTTCAGGGCTGGGCCCTTCCTCGTGGGAGAAGGATCCGACCGTTCACCTTTTCAGAAAGAGGCTTGCCGAGACTGAGCCCCGTGAGATGTTCCGTCTCTGGGAAAGCACAGATCCCCAGTGCTGTTGTACCTGTAGGTAGGGCCACAAGGGACGGTGAAGAGCAGCAAGAGCTTTCAGGGCTGGGCCCTTCCTCGGGGGAGATGGATCGCACCGTTCGTCTTTTCAGAAAGAGGCTTGCCGAGACTGAGCCCCGTGAGATGTTCCGTCTCTGGGAAAGCACAGATCCCCAGTGCTGTTGTGCCTGTAGGTAGGGTGCCAAGGGGCGGTGAAGAGCAGCAAGAGCTTTCAGGGCTGGGCCCTTCCTCGTGGGACAAGGATCCGACCGTTCGCCTTTTCAGAAAGAGGCTTGCCGAGACTGAGGCCCGTGAGATATTCCGTCTCTGGGAAAGCACAGATCCCCAGTGCTGTTGTGCCTGTAGGTAGGGTGCCAAGGGGCGGTGAAGAGCAGCAAGAGCTTTCAGGGCTGGGCCCTTCCTCGTGGGAGAAGGATCCGACCGTTCGCCTTTTCAGAAAGAGGCTTGCCGAGACTGAGCCCCGTGAGATGTTCCGTCTCTGGGAAAGCACAGATCCCCAGTGCTGTTGTGCCTGTAGGTAGGGTGCCAAGGGACAGTGAAGAGCAGCAAGAGCTTTCAGGGCTGGGCCCTTCGTCGTGGGAGAAGGATCCGACCGTTCGACTTTTCCAAAAAAATGAGGCTCTGCCGAGGCGTAGCGCCACGAGATGTTCCGTCTCTGGGAAAGCACGGATGCCCAGTTCTGTTGTGCCTGTAGGTAGGGCCACAAGGGACGGTGAAGAGCAGCAAGAGCTTTCAGGGCTGGGCCCTTCCTCGGGGGAGATGGATCGCACCGTTCGCCTTTTCAGAAAGAGGCTTGCCGAGACTGAGCGCCGTGAGATATTCCGTCTCTGGGAAAGCACAGATCCCCAGTGCTGTTGTGCCTGTAGGTAGGGTGCCAAGGGGCGGTGAAGAGCAGCAAGAGCTTTCAGGGCTGGGCCCTTCCTCGTGGGACAAGTATCCGACAGTTCGCCTTTTCAGAAAGAGGCTTTCCGAGACTGAGCCCCGTGAGATGTTCCGTCTCTGGGAAAGCACAGATCCCCAGTGCTGTTGTGCCTGTAGGTAGGGTGCCAAGGGACGGTGAAGAGCAGCAAGAGCTTTCAGGGCTGGGCCCTTCCTCGTGGGAGAAGGATCCGACCGTTCGCCTTTTCAGAAAGAGGCTTGCCGAGACTGAGCCCCGTGAGATGTTCCATCTCTGGGAAAGCACAGATCCCCAGTGCTGTTGTGCCTGTAGGTAGGGTGCCAAGGGACGGTGAAGAGCAGCAAGAGCTTTCAGGGCTGGGCCCTTCCTCGGGGGAGATGGATCGCACCGTTCGTCTTTTCAGAAAGAGGCTTTCCGAGACTGAGCGCCGTGAGATATTCCGTCTCTGGGAAAGCACAGATCCCCAGTGCTGTTGTGCCTGTAGGTAGGGTGCCAAGGGACGGTGAAGAGCAGCAAGAGCTTTCAGGGCTGGGCCCTTCCTCGTGGGAGAAGGATCCGACCGTTCGCCTTTTCAGAAAGAGGCTTGCCGAGACTGAGCCCCGTGAGATGTTCCATCTCTGGGAAAGCACAGATCCCCAGTGCTGTTGTGCCTGTAGGTAGGGTGCCAAGGGACGGTGAAGAGCAGCAAGAGCTTTCAGGGCTGGGCCCTTCCTCGGGGGAGATGGATCGCACCGTTCGTCTTTTCAGAAAGAGGCTTTCCGAGACTGAGCGCCGTGAGATATTCCGTCTCTGGGAAAGCACAGATCCCCAGTGCTGTTGTGCCTGTAGGTAGGGTGCCAAGGGGCGGTGAAGAGCAGCAAGAGCTTTCAGGGCTGGGCCCTTCCTCGTGGGAGAAGGATCCGACCGTTCGCCTTTTCAGAAAGAGGCTTGCCGAGACTGAGCCCCGTGAGATGTTCCGTCTCTGGGAAAGCACAGATCCCCAGTGCTGTTGTGCCTGTAGGTAGGGTGCCAAGGGACAGTGAAGAGCAGCAAGAGCTTTCAGGGCTGGGCCCTTCGTCGTGGGAGAAGGATCCGACCGTTCGACTTTTCCAAAAAAATGAGGCTCTGCCGAGGCGTAGCGCCACGAGATGTTCCGTCTCTGGGAAAGCACGGATGCCCAGTTCTGTTGTGCCTGTAGGTAGGGCCACAAGGGACGGTGAAGAGCAGCAAGAGCTTTCAGGGCTGGGCCCTTCCTCGGGGGAGATGGATCGCACCGTTCGCCTTTTCAGAAAGAGGCTTGCCGAGACTGAGCGCCGTGAGATATTCCGTCTCTGGGAAAGCACAGATCCCCAGTGCTGTTGTGCCTGTAGGTAGGGTGCCAAGGGGCGGTGAAGAGCAGCAAGAGCTTTCAGGGCTGGGCCCTTCCTCGTGGGACAAGTATCCGACAGTTCGCCTTTTCAGAAAGAGGCTTTCCGAGACTGAGCCCCGTGAGATGTTCCGTCTCTGGGAAAGCACAGATCCCCAGTGCTGTTGTGCCTGTAGGTAGGGTGCCAAGGGACGGTGAAGAGCAGCAAGAGCTTTCAGGGCTGGGCCCTTCCTCGTGGGAGAAGGATCCGACCGTTCGCCTTTTCAGAAAGAGGCTTGCCGAGACTGAGCCCCGTGAGATGTTCAGTCTCTGGGAAAGCACAGATCCCCAGTGCTGTTGTGCCTGTAGGTAGGGTGCCAAGGGGCGGTGAAGAGCAGCAAGAGCTTTCAGGGCTGGGCCCTTCCTCGGGGGAGATGGATCGCACCGTTCGTCTTTTCAGAAAGAGGCTTTCCGAGACTGAGCGCCGTGAGATATTCCGTCTCTGGGAAAGCACAGATCCCCAGTGCTGTTGTGCCTGTAGGTAGGGTTCCAAGGGGCGGTGAAGAGCAGCAAGAGCTTTCAGGGCTGGGCCCTTCCTCGTGGGACAAGTATCCGACCGTTCGCCTTTTCAGAAAGAGGCTTGCCGAGACTGAGCCCCGTGAGATGTTCCGTCTCTGGGAAAGCACAGATCCCCAGTGCTGTTGTGCCTGTAGGTAGGGTGCCAAGGGACGGTGAAGAGCAGCAAGAGCTTTCAGGGCTGGGCCCTTCCTCGTGGGAGAAGGATCCGACCGTTCGCCTTTTCAGAAAGAGGCTTGCCGAGACTGAGCCCCGTGAGATGTTCCGTCTCTGGGAAAGCACAGATCCCCAGTGCTGTTGTGCCTGTAGGTAGGGTGCCAAGGGGCGGTGAAGAGCAGCAAGAGCTTTCAGGGCTGGGCCCTTCCTCGTGGGACAAGGATTCGACCGTTCGCCTTTTCCAAAAAAAAGAGGCTCTGCCGAGGCGTAGCGCCACGAGATGTTCCGTCTCTGGGAAAGCACGGATGCCCAGTTCTGTTGTGCCTGTAGGTAGGGCCACAAGGGACGGTGAAGAGCAGCAAGAGCTTTCAGGGCTGGGCCCTTCCTCGGGGGAGATGGATCGCACCGTTCGCCTTTTCCAAAAAAAAGAGGCTCTGCCGAGGCGTAGCGCCACGAGATGTTCCGTCTCTGCGAAAGCACGGATGCCCAGTGCTGTTGTGCCTGTAGGTAGGGCCACAAGGGACGGTGAAGAGCAGCAAGAGCTTTCAGGGCTGGGCCCTTCCTCGGGGGAGATGGATCGCACCGTTCGCCTTTTCCAAAAAAAAGAGGCTCTGCCGAGGCGTAGCGCCACGAGATGTTCCGTCTCTGCGAAAGCACGGATGCCCAGTGCTGTTGTGCCTGTAGGTAGGGCCACAAGGGACGGTGAAGAGCAGCAAGAGCTTTCAGGGCTGGGCCCTTCCTCGTGGGACAAGTATCCGACCGTTCGCCTTTTCAGAAAGAGGCTTGCCGAGACTGAGCCCCATGAGATGTTCCGTCTCTGGGAAAGCACAGATCCCCAGTGCTGTTGTACCTGTAGGTAGGGTGCCAAGGGACGGTGAAGAGCAGCAAGAGCTTTCAGGGCTGGGCCCTTCCTCGGGGGAGATGGATCGCACCGTTCGCCTTTTCAGAAAGAGGCTTGCCGAGACTGAGCCCCGTGAGATGTTCCGTCTCTGGGAAAGCACAGATCCCCAGTGCTGTTGTACCTGTAGGTAGGGTGCCAAGGGACAGTGAAGAGCAGCAAGAGCTTTCAGGGCTGGGCCCTTCGTCGTGGGAGAAGGATCCGACCGTTCGACTTTTCCAAAAAAATGAGGCTCTGCCGAGGCGTAGCGCCACGAGATGTTCCGTCTCTGGGAAAGCACGGATGCCCAGTTCTGTTGTGCCTGTAGGTAGGGCCACAAGGGACGGTGAAGAGCAGCAAGAGCTTTCAGGGCTGGGCCCTTCCTCGGGGGAGATGGATCGCACCGTTCGCCTTTTCAGAAAGAGGCTTGCCGAGACTGAGCGCCGTGAGATATTCCGTCTCTGGGAAAGCACAGATCCCCAGTGCTGTTGTGCCTGTAGGTAGGGTGCCAAGGGGCGGTGAAGAGCAGCAAGAGCTTTCAGGGCTGGGCTCTTCCTCGTGGGACAAGGATCCGACAGTTCGCCTTTTCAGAAAGAGGCTTTCCGAGACTGAGCCCCGTGAGATGTTCCGTCTCTGGGAAAGCACAGATCCCCAGTGCTGTTGTGCCTGTAGGTAGGGTGCCAAGGGACGGTGAAGAGCAGCAAGAGCTTTCAGGGCTGGGCCCTTCCTCGTGGGAGAAGGATCCGACCGTTCGCCTTTTCAGAAAGAGGCTTGCCGAGACTGAGCCCCGTGAGATGTTCCATCTCTGGGAAAGCACAGATCCCCAGTGCTGTTGTGCCTGTAGGTAGGGTGCCAAGGGACGGTGAAGAGCAGCAAGAGCTTTCAGGGCTGGGCCCTTCCTCGGGGGAGATGGATCGCACCGTTCGTCTTTTCAGAAAGAGGCTTTCCGAGACTGAGCGCCGTGAGATATTCCGTCTCTGGGAAAGCACAGATCCCCAGTGCTGTTGTGCCTGTAGGTAGGGTGCCAAGGGGCGGTGAAGAGCAGCAAGAGCTTTCAGGGCTGGGCCCTTCCTCGTGGGAGAAGGATCCGACCGTTCGCCTTTTCAGAAAGAGGCTTGCCGAGACTGAGCCCCGTGAGATGTTCCGTCTCTGGGAAAGCACAGATCCCCAGTGCTGTTGTGCCTGTAGGTAGGGTGCCAAGGGGCGGTGAAGAGCAGCAAGAGCTTTCAGGGCTGGGCCCTTCCTCGTGGGACAAGGATTCGACCGTTCGCCTTTTCCAAAAAAAAGAGGCTCTGCCGAGGCGTAGCGCCACGAGATGTTCCGTCTCTGGGAAAGCACGGATGCCCAGTTCTGTTGTGCCTGTAGGTAGGGCCACAAGGGACGGTGAAGAGCAGCAAGAGCTTTCAGGGCTGGGCCCTTCCTCGGGGGAGATGGATCGCACCGTTCGCCTTTTCCAAAAAAAAGAGGCTCTGCCGAGGCGTAGCGCCACGAGATGTTCCGTCTCTGCGAAAGCACGGATGCCCAGTGCTGTTGTGCCTGTAGGTAGGGCCACAAGGGACGGTGAAGAGCAGCAAGAGCTTTCAGGGCTGGGCCCTTCCTCGTGGGACAAGTATCCGACCGTTCGCCTTTTCAGAAAGAGGCTTGCCGAGACTGAGCCCCGTGAGATGTTCCGTCTCTGGGAAAGCACAGATCCCCAGTGCTGTTGTACCTGTAGGTAGGGTGCCAAGGGACGGTGAAGAGCAGCAAGAGCTTTCAGGGCTGGGCCCTTCCTCGGGGGAGATGGATCGCACCGTTCGCCTTTTCAGAAAGAGGCTTGCCGAGACTGAGCCCCGTGAGATGTTCCGTCTCTGGGAAAGCACAGATCCCCAGTGCTGTTGTACCTGTAGGTAGGGTGCCAAGGGACAGTGAAGAGCAGCAAGAGCTTTCAGGGCTGGGCCCTTCCTCGTGGGAGAAGGATCCGACCGTTCACCTTTTCAGAAAGAGGCTTGCCGAGACTGAGCCCCGTGAGATGTTCCGTCTCTGGGAAAGCACAGATCCCCAGTGCTGTTGTACCTGTAGGTAGGGCCACAAGGGACGGTGAAGAGCAGCAAGAGCTTTCAGGGCTGGGCCCTTCCTCGGGGGAGATGGATCGCACCGTTCGCCTTTTCAGAAAGAGGCTTGCCGAGACTGAGCGCCGTGAGATGTTCCGTCTCTGGGAAAGCACAGATCCCCAGTGCTGTTGTGCCTGTAGGTAGGGTGCCAAGGGGCGGTGAAGAGCAGCAAGAGCTTTCAGGGCTGGGCCCTTCCTCGTGGGACAAGGATCCGACCGTTCGCCTTTTCAGAAAGAGGCTTGCCGAGACTGAGGCCCGTGAGATATTCCGTCTCTGGGAAAGCACAGATCCCCAGTGCTGTTGTGCCTGTAGGTAGGGTGCCAAGGGGCGGTGAAGAGCAGCAAGAGCTTTCAGGGCTGGGCCCTTCCTCGTGGGACAAGTATCCGACCGTTCGCCTTTTCAGAAAGAGGCTTGCCGAGACTGAGGCCCGTGAGATATTCCGTCTCTGGGAAAGCACAGATCCCCAGTGCTGTTGTGCCTGTAGGTAGGGTGCCAAGGGGCGGTGAAGAGCAGCAAGAGCTTTCAGGGCTGGGCCCTTCCTCGTGGGAGAAGGATCCGACCGTTCGCCTTTTCAGAAAGAGGCTTGCCGAGACTGAGCCCCGTGAGATGTTCCGTCTCTGGGAAAGCACAGATCCCCAGTGCTGTTGTGCCTGTAGGTAGGGTGCCAAGGGGCGGTGACGAGCAGCAAGAGCTTTCAGGGCTGGGCCCTTCCTCGTGGGAGAAGGATCCGACCGTTCGCCTTTTCAGAAAGAGGCTTGCCGAGACTGAGCCCCGTGAGATGTTCCGTCTCTGGGAAAGCACAGATCCCCAGTGCTGTTGTGCCTGTAGGTAGGGTGCCAAGGGACAGTGAAGAGCAGCAAGAGCTTTCAGGGCTGGGCCCTTCCTCGTGGGACAAGGATCCGACCGTTCGACTTTTCCAAAAAAATGAGGCTCTGCCGAGGCGTAGCGCCACGAGATGTTCCGTCTCTGGGAAAGCACGGATGCCCAGTTCTGTTGTGCCTGTAGGTAGGGCCACAAGGGACGGTGAAGAGCAGCAAGAGCTTTCAGGGCTGGGCCCTTCCTCGGGGGAGATGGATCGCACCGTTCGCCTTTTCAGAAAGAGGCTTGCCGAGACTGAGCGCCGTGAGATATTCCGTCTCTGGGAAAGCACAGATCCCCAGTGCTGTTGTGCCTGTAGGTAGGGTGCCAAGGGGCGGTGAAGAGCAGCAAGAGCTTTCAGGGCTGGGCCCTTCCTCGTGGGACAAGTATCCGACAGTTCGCCTTTTCAGAAAGAGGCTTGCCGAGACTGAGCCCCGTGAGATGTTCCGTCTCTGGGAAAGCACGGATGCGCAGTGCTGTTGTGCCTGTAGGTAGGGTGCCAAGGGACGGTGAAGAGCAGCAAGAGCTTTCAGGGCTGGGCCCTTCCTCGTGGGAGAAGGATCCGACCGTTCGCCTTTTCAGAAAGAGGCTTGCCGAGACTGAGCCCCGTGAGATGTTCCATCTCTGGGAAAGCACAGATCCCCAGTGCTGTTGTGCCTGTAGGTAGGGTGCCAAGGGACGGTGAAGAGCAGCAAGAGCTTTCAGGGCTGGGCCCTTCCTCGGGGGAGATGGATCGCACCGTTCGTCTTTTCAGAAAGAGGCTTTCCGAGACTGATCGCCGTGAGATATTCCGTCTCTGGGAAAGCACAGATCCCCAGTGCTGTTGTGCCTGTAGGTAGGGTGCCAAGGGACGGTGAAGAGCAGCAAGAGCTTTCAGGGCTGGGCCCTTCCTCGTGGGACAAGTATCCGACCGTTCGCCTTTTCAGAAAGAGGCTTGCCGAGACTGAGCCCCGTGAGATGTTCCGTCTCTGGGAAAGCACAGATCCCTAGTGCTGTTGTGCCTGTAGGTAGGGTGCCAAGGGACGGTGAAGAGCAGCAAGAGCTGTCAGGGCTGGGCCCTTCGTCGTGGGAGAAGGATCCGACCGTTCGCCTTTTCAGAAAGAGGCTTGCCGAGACTGAGCCCCGTGAGATGTTCCGTCTCTGGGAAAGCACAGATCCCCAGTGCTGTTGTGCCTGTACGTAGGGTGCCAAGGGACGGTGAAGAGCAGCAAGAGCTTTCAGGGCTGGGCCCTTCCTCGTGGGACAAGTATCCGACCGTTCGCCTTTTCAGAAAGAGGCTTGCCGAGACTGAGCCCCGTGAGATGTTCCGTCTCTGGGAAAGCACAGATCCCCAGTGCTGTTGTGCCTGTAGGTAGGGTGCCAAGGGGCGGTGACGAGCAGCAAGAGCTTTCAGGGCTGGGCCCTTCCTCGTGGGACAAGGATCCGACAGTTCGCCTTTTCAGAAAGAGGCTTGCCGAGACTGAGCGCCGTGAGATATTCCGTCTCTGGGAAAGCACAGATCCCCAGTGCTGTTGTGCCTGTAGGTAGGGTGCCAAGGGGCGGTGAAGAGCAGCAAGAGCTTTCAGGGCTGGGCCCTTCCTCGTGGGAGAAGGATCCGACCGTTCGCCTTTTCAGAAAGCGGCTTGCCGAGACTGAGCCCCGTGAGATGTTCCGTCTCTGGGAAAGCACAGATCCCCAGTGCTGTTGTGCCTGTACGTAGGGTGCCAAGGGACAGTGAAGAGCAGCAAGAGCTTTCAGGGCTGGGCCCTTCCTCGTGGGACAAGGATTCGACCGTTCGCCTTTTCCAAAAAAAAGAGGCTCTGCCGAGGCGTAGCGCCACGAGATGTTCCGTCTCTGGGAAAGCACGGATGCCCAGTTCTGTTGTGCCTGTAGGTAGGGCCACAAGGGACGGTGAAGAGCAGCAAGAGCTTTCAGGGCTGGGCCCTTCCTCGGGGGAGATGGATCGCACCGTTCGCCTTTTCCAAAAAAAAGAGGCTCTGCCGAGGCGTAGCGCCACGAGATGTTCCGTCTCTGTGAAAGCACGGATGCCCAGTGCTGTTGTGCCTGTAGGTAGGGCCACAAGGGACGGTGAAGAGCAGCAAGAGCTTTCAGGGCTGGGCCCTTCCTCGTGGGACAAGTATCCGACCGTTCGCCTTTTCAGAAAGAGGCTTGCCGAGACTGAGCCCCGTGAGATGTTCCGTCTCTGGGAAAGCACAGATCCCCAGTGCTGTTGTGCCTGTAGGTAGGGCCACAAGGGACGGTGAAGAGCAGCAAGAGCTTTCAGGGCTGGGCCCTTCCTCGTGGGACAAGTATCCGACCGTTCGCCTTTTCAGAAAGAGGCTTGCCGAGACTGAGCCCCGTGAGATGTTCCGTCTCTGGGAAAGCACAGATCCCCAGTGCTGTTGTGCCTGTAGGTAGGGTGCCAAGGGGCGGTGAAGAGCAGCAAGAGCTTTCAGGGCTGGGCCCTTCCTCGTGGGAGAAGGATCCGACCGTTCGCCTTTTCAGAAAGAGGCTTGCCGAGACTGAGCCCCGTGAGATGTTCCGTCTCTGGGAAAGCACAGATCCCCAGTGCTGTTGTGCCTGTAGGTAGGGTGCCAAGGGACGGTGAAGAGCAGCAAGAGCTTTCAGGGCTGGGCCCTTCCTCGGGGGAGATGGATCGCACCGTTCGCCTTTTCAGAAAGAGGCTTGCCGAGACTGAGCCCTGTGAGATGTTCCGTCTCTGGGAAAGCACAGATCCCCAGTGCTGTTGTGCCTGTAGGTAGGGTGCCAAGGGACGGTGAAGAGCAGCAAGAGCTTTCAGGGCTGGGCCCTTCCTCGGGGGAGATGGATCGCACCGTTCGCCTTTTCAGAAAGAGGCTTGCCGAGACTGAGCGCCGTGAGATATTCCGTCTCTGGGAAAGCACAGATCCCCAGTGCTGTTGTGCCTGTAGGTAGGGTGCCAAGGGGCGGTGACGAGCAGCAAGAGCTTTCAGGGCTGGGCCCTTCCTCGTGGGACAAGTATCCGACAGTTCGCCTTTTCAGAAAGAGGCTTTCCGAGACTGAGCCCCGTGAGATGTTCCGTCTCTGGGAAAGCACAGATCCCCAGTGCTGTTGTGCCTGTAGGTAGGGTGCCAAGGGACGGTGAAGAGCAGCAAGAGCTTTCAGGGCTGGGCCCTTCCTCGTGGGACAAGGATCCGACCGTTCGCCTTTTCAGAAAGAGGCTTGCCGAGACTGAGCCCCGTGAGATGTTCCGTCTCTGGGAAAGCACAGATCCCCAGTGCTGTTGTGCCTGTAGGTAGGGTGCCAAGGGACGGTGAAGAGCAGCAAGAGCTTTCAGGGCTGGGCCCTTCCTCGGGGGAGATGGATCGCACCGTTCGTCTTTTCAGAAAGAGGCTTGCCGAGACTGAGCGCCGTGAGATATTCCGTCTCTGGGAAAGCACAGATCCCCAGTGCTGTTGTGCCTGTAGGTAGGGTGCCAAGGGGCGGTGAAGAGCAGCAAGAGCTTTCAGGGCTGGGCCCTTCCTCGTGGGACAAGGATCCGACCGTTCACCTTTTCAGAAAGAGGCTTGCCGAGACTGAGCCCCGTGAGATGTTCCGTCTCTGGGAAAGCACAGATCCCTAGTGCTGTTGTGCCTGTAGGTAGGGCCACAAGGGACGGTGAAGAGCAGCAAGAGCTTTCAGGGCTGGGCCCTTCGTCGTGGGAGAAGGATCCGACCGTTCGCCTTTTCAGAAAGAGGCTTGCCGAGACTGAGCCCCGTGAGATGTTCCGTCTCTGGGAAAGCACAGATCCCCAGTGCTGTTGTGCCTGTACGTAGGGTGCCAAGGGGCGGTGAAGAGCAGCAAGAGCTTTCAGGGCTGGGCCCTTCCTCGTGGGACAAGTATCCAACCGTTCGCCTTTTCAGAAAGAGGCTTGCCGACACTGAGCCCCGTGAGATGTTCCGTCTCTGGGAAAGCACAGATCCCCAGTGCTGTTGTGCCTGTAGGTAGGGTGCCAAGGGGCGGTGAAGAGCAGCAAGAGCTTTCAGGGCTGGGCCCTTCCTCGTGGGACAAGGATCCGACCGTTCGACTTTTCAGAAAGAGGCTTGCCGAGACTGAGCGCCGTGAGATATTCCGTCTCTGGGAAAGCACAGATCCCCAGTGCTGTTGTGCCTGTAGGTAGGGTGCCAAGGGACGGTGAAGAGCAGCAAGAGCTTTCAGGGCTGGGCCCTTCCTCGTGGGAGAAGGATCCGACCGTTCGCCTTTTCAGAAAGAGGCTTGCCGAGACTGAGCCCCGTGAGATGTTCCGTCTCTGGGAAAGCACAGATCCCCAGTGCTGTTGTGCCTGTAGGTAGGGTGCCAAGGGGCGGTGAAGAGCAGCAAGAGCTTTCAGGGCTGGGCCCTTCCTCGTGGGACAAGTATCCGACCGTTCGCCTTTTCAGAAAGAGGCTTTCCGAGACTGAGCCCCGTGAGATGTTCCGTCTCTGGGAAAGCACAGATCCCCAGTGCTGTTGTGCCTGTAAGTAGGGTGCCAAGGGGCGGTGAAGAGCAGCAAGAGCTTTCAGGGCTGGGCCCTTCCTCGTGGGACAAGGATCCGACCGTTCGCCTTTTCAGAAAGAGGCTTGCCGAGACTGAGCGCCGTGAGATATTCCGTCTCTGGGAAAGCACAGATCCCCAGTGCTGTTGTGCCTGTAGGTAGGGTGCCAAGGGGCGGTGACGAGCAGCAAGAGCTTTCAGGGCTGGGCCCTTCCTCGTGGGACAAGGATCCGACCGTTCGTCTTTTCAGAAAGAGGCTTGCCGAGACTGAGGCCCGTGAGATGTTCCGTCTCTGGGAAAGCACAGATCCCCAGTGCTGTTGTGCCTATAGGTAGGGTGCCAAGGGGCGGTGACGAGCAGCAAGAGCTTTCAGGGCTGGGCCCTTCCTCGTGGGAGAAGGATCCGACCGTTCGCCTTTTCAGAAAGAGGCTTGCCGAGACTGAGCCCCGTGAGATGTTCCGTCTCTGGGAAAGCACAGATCCCCAGTGCTGTTGTGCCTGTACGTAGGGTGCCAAGGGACAGTGAAGAGCAGCAAGAGCTTTCAGGGCTGGGCCCTTCCTCGTGGGACAAGGATTCGACCGTTCGCCTTTTCCAAAAAAAAGAGGCTCTGCCGAGGCGTAGCGCCACGAGATGTTCCGTCTCTGGGAAAGCACGGATGCCCAGTTCTGTTGTGCCTGTAGGTAGGGCCACAAGGGACGGTGAAGAGCAGCAAGAGCTTTCAGGGCTGGGCCCTTCCTCGGGGGAGATGGATCGCACCGTTCGCCTTTTCCAAAAAAAAGAGGCTCTGCCGAGGCGTAGCGCCACGAGATGTTCCGTCTCTGTGAAAGCACGGATGCCCAGTGCTGTTGTGCCTGTAGGTAGGGCCACAAGGGACGGTGAAGAGCAGCAAGAGCTTTCAGGGCTGGGCCCTTCCTCGTGGGACAAGTATCCGACCGTTCGCCTTTTCAGAAAGAGGCTTGCCGAGACTGAGCCCCGTGAGATGTTCCGTCTCTGGGAAAGCACAGATCCCCAGTGCTGTTGTGCCTGTAGGTAGGGCCACAAGGGACGGTGAAGAGCAGCAAGAGCTTTCAGGGCTGGGCCCTTCCTCGTGGGACAAGTATCCGACCGTTCGCCTTTTCAGAAAGAGGCTTGCCGAGACTGAGCCCCGTGAGATGTTCCGTCTCTGGGAAAGCACAGATCCCCAGTGCTGTTGTGCCTGTAGGTAGGGTGCCAAGGGACGGTGAAGAGCAGCAAGAGCTTTCAGGGCTGGGCCCTTCCTCGGGGGAGATGGATCGCACCGTTCGCCTTTTCAGAAAGAGGCTTGCCGAGACTGAGCGCCGTGAGATATTCCGTCTCTGGGAAAGCACAGATCCCCAGTGCTGTTGTGCCTGTAGGTAGGGTGCCAAGGGGCGGTGAACAGCAGCAAGAGCTTTCAGGGCTGGGCCCTTCCTCGTGGGACAAGTATCCGACAGTTCGCCTTTTCAGAAAGAGGCTTTCCGAGACTGAGCCCCGTGAGATGTTCCGTCTCTGGGAAAGCACAGATCCCCAGTGCTGTTGTGCCTGTAGGTAGGGTGCCAAGGGACGGTGAAGAGCAGCAAGAGCTTTCAGGGCTGGGCCCTTCCTCGTGGGACAAGGATCCGACCGTTCGCCTTTTCAGAAAGAGGCTTGCCGAGACTGAGCCCCGTGAGATGTTCCGTCTCTGGGAAAGCACAGATCCCCAGTGCTGTTGTGCCTGTAGGTAGGGTGCCAAGGGACGGTGAAGAGCAGCAAGAGCTTTCAGGGCTGGGCCCTTCCTCGGGGGAGATGGATCGCACCGTTCGTCTTTTCAGAAAGAGGCTTGCCGAGACTGAGCGCCGTGAGATATTCCGTCTCTGGGAAAGCACAGATCCCCAGTGCTGTTGTGCCTGTAGGTAGGGTGCCAAGGGGCGGTGAAGAGCAGCAAGAGCTTTCAGGGCTGGGCCCTTCCTCGTGGGACAAGGATCCGACCGTTCACCTTTTCAGAAAGAGGCTTGCCGAGACTGAGCCCCGTGAGATGTTCCGTCTCTGGGAAAGCACAGATCCCTAGTGCTGTTGTGCCTGTAGGTAGGGCCACAAGGGACGGTGAAGAGCAGCAAGAGCTTTCAGGGCTGGGCCCTTCGTCGTGGGAGAAGGATCCGACCGTTCGCCTTTTCAGAAAGAGGCTTGCCGAGACTGAGCCCCGTGAGATGTTCCGTCTCTGGGAAAGCACAGATCCCCAGTGCTGTTGTGCCTGTACGTAGGGTGCCAAGGGGCGGTGAAGAGCAGCAAGAGCTTTCAGGGCTGGGCCCTTCCTCGTGGGACAAGTATCCAACCGTTCGCCTTTTCAGAAAGAGGCTTGCCGACACTGAGCCCCGTGAGATGTTCCGTCTCTGGGAAAGCACAGATCCCCAGTGCTGTTGTGCCTGTAGGTAGGGTGCCAAGGGGCGGTGAAGAGCAGCAAGAGCTTTCAGGGCTGGGCCCTTCCTCGTGGGACAAGGATCCGACCGTTCGACTTTTCAGAAAGAGGCTTGCCGAGACTGAGCGCCGTGAGATATTCCGTCTCTGGGAAAGCACAGATCCCCAGTGCTGTTGTGCCTGTAGGTAGGGTGCCAAGGGACGGTGAAGAGCAGCAAGAGCTTTCAGGGCTGGGCCCTTCCTCGTGGGAGAAGGATCCGACCGTTCGCCTTTTCAGAAAGAGGCTTGCCGAGACTGAGCCCCGTGAGATGTTCCGTCTCTGGGAAAGCACAGATCCCCAGTGCTGTTGTGCCTGTAGGTAGGGTGCCAAGGGGCGGTGAAGAGCAGCAAGAGCTTTCAGGGCTGGGCCCTTCCTCGTGGGACAAGTATCCGACCGTTCGCCTTTTCAGAAAGAGGCTTTCCGAGACTGAGCCCCGTGAGATGTTCCGTCTCTGGGAAAGCACAGATCCCCAGTGCTGTTGTGCCTGTAGGTAGGGTGCCAAGGGGCGGTGAAGAGCAGCAAGAGCTTTCAGGGCTGGGCCCTTCCTCGTGGGACAAGGATCCGACCGTTCGCCTTTTCAGAAAGAGGCTTGCCGAGACTGAGCGCCGTGAGATATTCCGTCTCTGGGAAAGCACAGATCCCCAGTGCTGTTGTGCCTGTAGGTAGGGTGCCAAGGGGCGGTGACGAGCAGCAAGAGCTTTCAGGGCTGGGCCCTTCCTCGTGGGACAAGGATCCGACCGTTCGTCTTTTCAGAAAGAGGCTTGCCGAGACTGAGGCCCGTGAGATGTTCCGTCTCTGGGAAAGCACAGATCCCCAGTGCTGTTGTGCCTATAGGTAGGGTGCCAAGGGGCGGTGACGAGCAGCAAGAGCTTTCAGGGCTGGGCCCTTCCTCGTGGGAGAAGGATCCGACCGTTCGCCTTTTCAGAAAGAGGCTTGCCGAGACTGAGCCCCGTGAGATGTTCCGTCTCTGGGAAAGCACAGATCCCCAGTGCTGTTGTGCCTGTAGGTAGGGTGCCAAGGGGCGGTGAAGAGCAGCAAGAGCTTTCAGGGCTGGGCCCTTCCTCGTGGGAGAAGGATCCGACCGTTCGCCTTTTCAGAAAGAGGCTTGCCGAGACTGAGCCCCGTGAGATGTTCCGTCTCTGGGAAAGCACAGATCCCCAGTGCTGTTGTGCCTGTACGTAGGGTGCCAAGGGGCGGTGAAGAGCAGCAAGAGCTTTCAGGGCTGGGCCCTTCCTCGTGGGAGAAGGATCCGACCGTTCGCCTTTTCAGAAAGAGGCTTGCCGAGACTGAGCCCCGTGAGATGTTCCGTCTCTGGGAAAGCACAGATCCCCAGTGCTGTTGTGCCTGTAGGTAGGGTGCCAAGGGGCGGTGAAGAGCAGCAAGAGCTTTCAGGGCTGGGCCCTTCCTCGTGGGACAAGGATTCGACCGTTCGCCTTTTCCAAAAAAAAGAGGCTCTGCCGAGGCGTAGCGCCACGAGATGTTCCGTCTCTGGGAAAGCACGGATGCCCAGTTCTGTTGTGCCTGTAGGTAGGGCCACAAGGGACGGTGAAGAGCAGCAAGAGCTTTCAGGGCTGGGCCCTTCCTCGGGGGAGATGGATCGCACCGTTCGCCTTTTCCAAAAAAAAGAGGCTCTGCCGAGGCGTAGCGCCACGAGATGTTCCGTCTCTGCGAAAGCACGGATGCCCAGTGCTGTTGTGCCTGTAGGTAGGGCCACAAGGGACGGTGAAGAGCAGCAAGAGCTTTCAGGGCTGGGCCCTTCCTCGTGGGACAAGTATCCGACCGTTCGCCTTTTCAGAAAGAGGCTTGCCGAGACTGAGCCCCGTGAGATGTTCCGTCTCTGGGAAAGCACAGATCCCCAGTGCTGTTGTACCTGTAGGTAGGGTGCCAAGGGACGGTGAAGAGCAGCAAGAGCTTTCAGGGCTGGGCCCTTCCTCGGGGGAGATGGATCGCACCGTTCGCCTTTTCAGAAAGAGGCTTGCCGAGACTGAGCCCCGTGAGATGTTCCGTCTCTGGGAAAGCACAGATCCCCAGTGCTGTTGTACCTGTAGGTAGGGTGCCAAGGGACAGTGAAGAGCAGCAAGAGCTTTCAGGGCTGGGCCCTTCCTCGTGGGAGAAGGATCCGACCGTTCACCTTTTCAGAAAGAGGCTTGCCGAGACTGAGCCCCGTGAGATGTTCCGTCTCTGGGAAAGCACAGATCCCCAGTGCTGTTGTACCTGTAGGTAGGGCCACAAGGGACGGTGAAGAGCAGCAAGAGCTTTCAGGGCTGGGCCCTTCCTCGGGGGAGATGGATCGCACCGTTCGCCTTTTCAGAAAGAGGCTTGCCGAGACTGAGCGCCGTGAGATGTTCCGTCTCTGGGAAAGCACAGATCCCCAGTGCTGTTGTGCCTGTAGGTAGGGTGCCAAGGGGCGGTGAAGAGCAGCAAGAGCTTTCAGGGCTGGGCCCTTCCTCGTGGGACAAGGATCCGACCGTTCGCCTTTTCAGAAAGAGGCTTGCCGAGACTGAGGCCCGTGAGATATTCCGTCTCTGGGAAAGCACAGATCCCCAGTGCTGTTGTGCCTGTAGGTAGGGTGCCAAGGGACGGTGAAGAGCAGCAAGAGCTTTCAGGGCTGGGCCCTTCCTCGTGGGACAAGTATCCGACCGTTCGCCTTTTCAGAAAGAGGCTTGCCGAGACTGAGCCCCGTGAGATGTTCCGTCTCTGGGAAAGCACAGATCCCTAGTGCTGTTGTGCCTGTAGGTAGGGTGCCAAGGGACGGTGAAGAGCAGCAAGAGCTGTCAGGGCTGGGCCCTTCGTCGTGGGAGAAGGATCCGACCGTTCGCCTTTTCAGAAAGAGGCTTGCCGAGACTGAGCCCCGTGAGATGTTCCGTCTCTGGGAAAGCACAGATCCCCAGTGCTGTTGTGCCTGTACGTAGGGTGCCAAGGGACGGTGAAGAGCAGCAAGAGCTTTCAGGGCTGGGCCCTTCCTCGTGGGACAAGTATCCGACCGTTCGCCTTTTCAGAAAGAGGCTTGCCGAGACTGAGCCCCGTGAGATGTTCCGTCTCTGGGAAAGCACAGATCCCCAGTGCTGTTGTGCCTGTAGGTAGGGTGCCAAGGGGCGGTGACGAGCAGCAAGAGCTTTCAGGGCTGGGCCCTTCCTCGTGGGACAAGGATCCGACAGTTCGCCTTTTCAGAAAGAGGCTTGCCGAGACTGAGCGCCGTGAGATATTCCGTCTCTGGGAAAGCACAGATCCCCAGTGCTGTTGTGCCTGTAGGTAGGGTGCCAAGGGGCGGTGAAGAGCAGCAAGAGCTTTCAGGGCTGGGCCCTTCCTCGTGGGAGAAGGATCCGACCGTTCGCCTTTTCAGAAAGCGGCTTGCCGAGACTGAGCCCCGTGAGATGTTCCGTCTCTGGGAAAGCACAGATCCCCAGTGCTGTTGTGCCTGTACGTAGGGTGCCAAGGGACAGTGAAGAGCAGCAAGAGCTTTCAGGGCTGGGCCCTTCCTCGTGGGACAAGGATTCGACCGTTCGCCTTTTCCAAAAAAAAGAGGATCTGCCGAGGCGTAGCGCCACGAGATGTTCCGTCTCTGGGAAAGCACGGATGCCCAGTTCTGTTGTGCCTGTAGGTAGGGCCACAAGGGACGGTGAAGAGCAGCAAGAGCTTTCAGGGCTGGGCCCTTCCTCGGGGGAGATGGATCGCACCGTTCGCCTTTTCCAAAAAAAAGAGGCTCTGCCGAGGCGTAGCGCCACGAGATGTTCCGTCTCTGTGAAAGCACGGATGCCCAGTGCTGTTGTGCCTGTAGGTAGGGCCACAAGGGACGGTGAAGAGCAGCAAGAGCTTTCAGGGCTGGGCCCTTCCTCGTGGGACAAGTATCCGACCGTTCGCCTTTTCAGAAAGAGGCTTGCCGAGACTGAGCCCCGTGAGATGTTCCGTCTCTGGGAAAGCACAGATCCCCAGTGCTGTTGTGCCTGTAGGTAGGGCCACAAGGGACGGTGAAGAGCAGCAAGAGCTTTCAGGGCTGGGCCCTTCCTCGTGGGACAAGTATCCGACCGTTCGCCTTTTCAGAAAGAGGCTTGCCGAGACTGAGCCCCGTGAGATGTTCCGTCTCTGGGAAAGCACAGATCCCCAGTGCTGTTGTGCCTGTAGGTAGGGTGCCAAGGGGCGGTGAAGAGCAGCAAGAGCTTTCAGGGCTGGGCCCTTCCTCGTGGGAGAAGGATCCGACCGTTCGCCTTTTCAGAAAGAGGCTTGCCGAGACTGAGCCCCGTGAGATGTTCCGTCTCTGGGAAAGCACAGATCCCCAGTGCTGTTGTGCCTGTAGGTAGGGTGCCAAGGGACGGTGAAGAGCAGCAAGAGCTTTCAGGGCTGGGCCCTTCCTCGGGGGAGATGGATCGCACCGTTCGCCTTTTCAGAAAGAGGCTTGCCGAGACTGAGCCCTGTGAGATGTTCCGTCTCTGGGAAAGCACAGATCCCCAGTGCTGTTGTGCCTGTAGGTAGGGTGCCAAGGGACGGTGAAGAGCAGCAAGAGCTTTCAGGGCTGGGCCCTTCCTCGGGGGAGATGGATCGCACCGTTCGCCTTTTCAGAAAGAGGCTTGCCGAGACTGAGCGCCGTGAGATATTCCGTCTCTGGGAAAGCACAGATCCCCAGTGCTGTTGTGCCTGTAGGTAGGGTGCCAAGGGGCGGTGACGAGCAGCAAGAGCTTTCAGGGCTGGGCCCTTCCTCGTGGGACAAGTATCCGACAGTTCGCCTTTTCAGAAAGAGGCTTTCCGAGACTGAGCCCCGTGAGATGTTCCGTCTCTGGGAAAGCACAGATCCCCAGTGCTGTTGTGCCTGTAGGTAGGGTGCCAAGGGACGGTGAAGAGCAGCAAGAGCTTTCAGGGCTGGGCCCTTCCTCGGGGGACAAGGATCCGACCGTTCGCCTTTTCAGAAAGAGGCTTGCCGAGACTGAGCCCCGTGAGATGTTCCGTCTCTGGGAAAGCACAGATCCCCAGTGCTGTTGTGCCTGTAGGTAGGGTGCCAAGGGACGGTGAAGAGCAGCAAGAGCTTTCAGGGCTGGGCCCTTCCTCGGGGGAGATGGATCGCACCGTTCGTCTTTTCAGAAAGAGGCTTGCCGAGACTGAGCGCCGTGAGATATTCCGTCTCTGGGAAAGCACAGATCCCCAGTGCTGTTGTGCCTGTAGGTAGGGTGCCAAGGGGCGGTGAAGAGCAGCAAGAGCTTTCAGGGCTGGGCCCTTCCTCGTGGGACAAGGATCCGACCGTTCACCTTTTCAGAAAGAGGCTTGCCGAGACTGAGCCCCGTGAGATGTTCCGTCTCTGGGAAAGCACAGATCCCTAGTGCTGTTGTGCCTGTAGGTAGGGCCACAAGGGACGGTGAAGAGCAGCAAGAGCTTTCAGGGCTGGGCCCTTCGTCGTGGGAGAAGGATCCGACCGTTCGCCTTTTCAGAAAGAGGCTTGCCGAGACTGAGCCCCGTGAGATGTTCCGTCTCTGGGAAAGCACAGATCCCCAGTGCTGTTGTGCCTGTACGTAGGGTGCCAAGGGGCGGTGAAGAGCAGCAAGAGCTTTCAGGGCTGGGCCCTTCCTCGTGGGACAAGTATCCAACCGTTCGCCTTTTCAGAAAGAGGCTTGCCGACACTGAGCCCCGTGAGATGTTCCGTCTCTGGGAAAGCACAGATCCCCAGTGCTGTTGTGCCTGTAGGTAGGGTGCCAAGGGGCGGTGAAGAGCAGCAAGAGCTTTCAGGGCTGGGCCCTTCCTCGTGGGACAAGGATCCGACCGTTCGACTTTTCAGAAAGAGGCTTGCCGAGACTGAGCGCCGTGAGATATTCCGTCTCTGGGAAAGCACAGATCCCCAGTGCTGTTGTGCCTGTAGGTAGGGTGCCAAGGGACGGTGAAGAGCAGCAAGAGCTTTCAGGGCTGGGCCCTTCCTCGTGGGAGAAGGATCCGACCGTTCGCCTTTTCAGAAAGAGGCTTGCCGAGACTGAGCCCCGTGAGATGTTCCGTCTCTGGGAAAGCACAGATCCCCAGTGCTGTTGTGCCTGTAGGTAGGGTGCCAAGGGGCGGTGAAGAGCAGCAAGAGCTTTCAGGGCTGGGCCCTTCCTCGTGGGACAAGTATCCGACCGTTCGCCTTTTCAGAAAGAGGCTTTCCGAGACTGAGCCCCGTGAGATGTTCCGTCTCTGGGAAAGCACAGATCCCCAGTGCTGTTGTGCCTGTAAGTAGGGTGCCAAGGGGCGGTGAAGAGCAGCAAGAGCTTTCAGGGCTGGGCCCTTCCTCGTGGGACAAGGATCCGACCGTTCGCCTTTTCAGAAAGAGGCTTGCCGAGACTGAGCGCCGTGAGATATTCCGTCTCTGGGAAAGCACAGATCCCCAGTGCTGTTGTGCCTGTAGGTAGGGTGCCAAGGGGCGGTGACGAGCAGCAAGAGCTTTCAGGGCTGGGCCCTTCCTCGTGGGACAAGGATCCGACCGTTCGTCTTTTCAGAAAGAGGCTTGCCGAGACTGAGGCCCGTGAGATGTTCCGTCTCTGGGAAAGCACAGATCCCCAGTGCTGTTGTGCCTATAGGTAGGGTGCCAAGGGGCGGTGACGAGCAGCAAGAGCTTTCAGGGCTGGGCCCTTCCTCGTGGGAGAAGGATCCGACCGTTCGCCTTTTCAGAAAGAGGCTTGCCGAGACTGAGCCCCGTGAGATGTTCCGTCTCTGGGAAAGCACAGATCCCCAGTGCTGTTGTGCCTGTACGTAGGGTGCCAAGGGACAGTGAAGAGCAGCAAGAGCTTTCAGGGCTGGGCCCTTCCTCGTGGGACAAGGATTCGACCGTTCGCCTTTT
Source organism: Buteo buteo (assembly GCF_964188355.1). Taxonomy (NCBI): domain Eukaryota; kingdom Metazoa; phylum Chordata; class Aves; order Accipitriformes; family Accipitridae; genus Buteo; species Buteo buteo. The sequence continues at coordinate 45,395,517 of NC_134176.1, forward strand.
CCAAAAAAAAGAGGCTCTGCCGAGGCGTAGCGCCACGAGATGTTCCGTCTCTGGGAAAGCACGGATGCCCAGTTCTGTTGTGCCTGTAGGTAGGGCCACAAGGGACGGTGAAGAGCAGCAAGAGCTTTCAGGGCTGGGCCCTTCCTCGGGGGAGATGGATCGCACCGTTCGCCTTTTCCAAAAAAAAGAGGCTCTGCCGAGGCGTAGCGCCACGAGATGTTCCGTCTCTGTGAAAGCACGGATGCCCAGTGCTGTTGTGCCTGTAGGTAGGGCCACAAGGGACGGTGAAGAGCAGCAAGAGCTTTCAGGGCTGGGCCCTTCCTCGTGGGACAAGTATCCGACCGTTCGCCTTTTCAGAAAGAGGCTTGCCGAGACTGAGCCCCGTGAGATGTTCCGTCTCTGGGAAAGCACAGATCCCCAGTGCTGTTGTGCCTGTAGGTAGGGCCACAAGGGACGGTGAAGAGCAGCAAGAGCTTTCAGGGCTGGGCCCTTCCTCGTGGGACAAGTATCCGACCGTTCGCCTTTTCAGAAAGAGGCTTGCCGAGACTGAGCCCCGTGAGATGTTCCGTCTCTGGGAAAGCACAGATCCCCAGTGCTGTTGTGCCTGTAGGTAGGGTGCCAAGGGACGGTGAAGAGCAGCAAGAGCTTTCAGGGCTGGGCCCTTCCTCGGGGGAGATGGATCGCACCGTTCGCCTTTTCAGAAAGAGGCTTGCCGAGACTGAGCGCCGTGAGATATTCCGTCTCTGGGAAAGCACAGATCCCCAGTGCTGTTGTGCCTGTAGGTAGGGTGCCAAGGGGCGGTGAACAGCAGCAAGAGCTTTCAGGGCTGGGCCCTTCCTCGTGGGACAAGTATCCGACAGTTCGCCTTTTCAGAAAGAGGCTTTCCGAGACTGAGCCCCGTGAGATGTTCCGTCTCTGGGAAAGCACAGATCCCCAGTGCTGTTGTGCCTGTAGGTAGGGTGCCAAGGGACGGTGAAGAGCAGCAAGAGCTTTCAGGGCTGGGCCCTTCCTCGTGGGACAAGGATCCGACCGTTCGCCTTTTCAGAAAGAGGCTTGCCGAGACTGAGCCCCGTGAGATGTTCCGTCTCTGGGAAAGCACAGATCCCCAGTGCTGTTGTGCCTGTAGGTAGGGTGCCAAGGGACGGTGAAGAGCAGCAAGAGCTTTCAGGGCTGGGCCCTTCCTCGGGGGAGATGGATCGCACCGTTCGTCTTTTCAGAAAGAGGCTTGCCGAGACTGAGCGCCGTGAGATATTCCGTCTCTGGGAAAGCACAGATCCCCAGTGCTGTTGTGCCTGTAGGTAGGGTGCCAAGGGGCGGTGAAGAGCAGCAAGAGCTTTCAGGGCTGGGCCCTTCCTCGTGGGACAAGGATCCGACCGTTCACCTTTTCAGAAAGAGGCTTGCCGAGACTGAGCCCCGTGAGATGTTCCGTCTCTGGGAAAGCACAGATCCCTAGTGCTGTTGTGCCTGTAGGTAGGGCCACAAGGGACGGTGAAGAGCAGCAAGAGCTTTCAGGGCTGGGCCCTTCGTCGTGGGAGAAGGATCCGACCGTTCGCCTTTTCAGAAAGAGGCTTGCCGAGACTGAGCCCCGTGAGATGTTCCGTCTCTGGGAAAGCACAGATCCCCAGTGCTGTTGTGCCTGTACGTAGGGTGCCAAGGGGCGGTGAAGAGCAGCAAGAGCTTTCAGGGCTGGGCCCTTCCTCGTGGGACAAGTATCCAACCGTTCGCCTTTTCAGAAAGAGGCTTGCCGACACTGAGCCCCGTGAGATGTTCCGTCTCTGGGAAAGCACAGATCCCCAGTGCTGTTGTGCCTGTAGGTAGGGTGCCAAGGGGCGGTGAAGAGCAGCAAGAGCTTTCAGGGCTGGGCCCTTCCTCGTGGGACAAGGATCCGACCGTTCGACTTTTCAGAAAGAGGCTTGCCGAGACTGAGCGCCGTGAGATATTCCGTCTCTGGGAAAGCACAGATCCCCAGTGCTGTTGTGCCTGTAGGTAGGGTGCCAAGGGACGGTGAAGAGCAGCAAGAGCTTTCAGGGCTGGGCCCTTCCTCGTGGGACAAGGATCCGACCGTTCGCCTTTTCAGAAAGAGGCTTGCCGAGACTGAGCCCCGTGAGATGTTCCGTCTCTGGGAAAGCACAGATCCCCAGTGCTGTTGTGCCTGTAGGTAGGGTGCCAAGGGGCGGTGAAGAGCAGCAAGAGCTTTCAGGGCTGGGCCCTTCCTCGTGGGACAAGTATCCGACCGTTCGCCTTTTCAGAAAGAGGCTTTCCGAGACTGAGCCCCGTGAGATGTTCCGTCTCTGGGAAAGCACAGATCCCCAGTGCTGTTGTGCCTGTAGGTAGGGTGCCAAGGGGCGGTGAAGAGCAGCAAGAGCTTTCAGGGCTGGGCCCTTCCTCGTGGGACAAGGATCCGACCGTTCGCCTTTTCAGAAAGAGGCTTGCCGAGACTGAGCGCCGTGAGATATTCCGTCTCTGGGAAAGCACAGATCCCCAGTGCTGTTGTGCCTGTAGGTAGGGTGCCAAGGGGCGGTGACGAGCAGCAAGAGCTTTCAGGGCTGGGCCCTTCCTCGTGGGACAAGGATCCGACCGTTCGTCTTTTCAGAAAGAGGCTTGCCGAGACTGAGGCCCGTGAGATGTTCCGTCTCTGGGAAAGCACAGATCCCCAGTGCTGTTGTGCCTATAGGTAGGGTGCCAAGGGGCGGTGACGAGCAGCAAGAGCTTTCAGGGCTGGGCCCTTCCTCGTGGGAGAAGGATCCGACCGTTCGCCTTTTCAGAAAGAGGCTTGCCGAGACTGAGCCCCGTGAGATGTTCCGTCTCTGGGAAAGCACAGATCCCCAGTGCTGTTGTGCCTGTAGGTAGGGTGCCAAGGGGCGGTGAAGAGCAGCAAGAGCTTTCAGGGCTGGGCCCTTCCTCGTGGGAGAAGGATCCGACCGTTCGCCTTTTCAGAAAGAGGCTTGCCGAGACTGAGCCCCGTGAGATGTTCCGTCTCTGGGAAAGCACAGATCCCCAGTGCTGTTGTGCCTGTACGTAGGGTGCCAAGGGGCGGTGAAGAGCAGCAAGAGCTTTCAGGGCTGGGCCCTTCCTCGTGGGACAAGGATTCGACCGTTCGCCTTTTCCAAAAAAAAGAGGCTCTGCCGAGGCGTAGCGCCACGAGATGTTCCGTCTCTGGGAAAGCACGGATGCCCAGTTCTGTTGTGCCTGTAGGTAGGGTGCCAAGGGACGGTGAAGAGCAGCAAGAGCTTTCAGGGCTGGGCCCTTCCTCGGGGGAGATGGATCGCACCGTTCGCCTTTTCCAAAAAAAAGAGGCTCTGCCGAGGCGTTGCGCCACGAGATGTTCCGTCTCTGCGAAAGCACGGATGCCCAGTGCTGTTGTGCCTGTAGGTAGGGCCACAAGGGACGGTGAAGAGCAGCAAGAGCTTTCAGGGCTGGGCCCTTCCTCGTGGGACAAGTATCCGACCGTTCGCCTTTTCAGAAAGAGGCTTGCCGAGACTGAGCCCCGTGAGATGTTCCGTCTCTGGGAAAGCACAGATCCCCAGTGCTGTTGTGCCTGTACGTAGGGTGCCAAGGGACGGTGAAGAGCAGCAAGAGCTTTCAGGGCTGGGCCCTTCCTCGTGGGACAAGTATCCGACCGTTCGCCTTTTCAGAAAGAGGCTTGCCGAGACTGAGCCCCGTGAGATGTTCCGTCTCTGGGAAAGCACAGATCCCCAGTGCTGTTGTGCCTGTAGGTAGGGTGCCAAGGGACGGTGAAGAGCAGCAAGAGCTTTCAGGGCTGGGCCCTTCCTCGGGGGAGATGGATCGCACCGTTCGCCTTTTCAGAAAGAGGCTTACCGAGACTGAGCCCTGTGAGATGTTCCGTCTCTGGGAAAGCACAGATCCCCAGTGCTGTTGTACCTGTAGGTAGGGCCACAAGGGACGGTGAAGAGCAGCAAGAGCTTTCAGGGCTGGGCCCTTCCTCGGGGGAGATGGATCGCACCGTTCGCCTTTTCAGAAAGAGGCTTGCCGAGACTGAGCGCCGTGAGATATTCCGTCTCTGGGAAAGCACAGATCCCCAGTGCTTTTGTGCCTGTAGGTAGGGTGCCAAGGGGCGGTGAAGAGCAGCAAGAGCTTTCAGGGCTGGGCCCTTCCTCGTGGGACAAGTATCCGACAGTTCGCCTTTTCAGAAAGAGGCTTTCCGAGACTGAGCCCCGTGAGATGTTCCGTCTCTGGGAAAGCACAGATCCCCAGTGCTGTTGTGCCTGTAGGTAGGGTGCCAAGGGACGGTGAAGAGCAGCAAGAGCTTTCAGGGCTGGGCCCTTCCTCGTGGGACAAGGATCCGACCGTTCGCCTTTTCAGAAAGAGGCTTGCCGAGACTGAGCCCCGTGAGATGTTCCGTCTCTGGGAAAGCACAGATCCCCAGTGCTGTTGTGCCTGTAGGTAGGGTGCCAAGGGACGGTGAAGAGCAGCAAGAGCTTTCAGGGCTGGGCCCTTCCTCGGGGGAGATGGATCGCACCGTTCGTCTTTTCAGAAAGAGGCTTGCCGAGACTGAGCGCCGTGAGATATTCCGTCTCTGGGAAAGCACAGATCCCCAGTGCTGTTGTGCCTGTAGGTAGGGTGCCAAGGGGCGGTGAAGAGCAGCAAGAGCTTTCAGGGCTGGGCCCTTCCTCGTGGGAGAAGGATCCGACCGTTCACCTTTTCAGAAAGAGGCTTGCCGAGACTGAGCCCCGTGAGATGTTCCGTCTCTGGGAAAGCACAGATCCCTAGTGCTGTTGTGCCTGTAGGTAGGGCCACAAGGGACGGTGAAGAGCAGCAAGAGCTTTCAGGGCTGGGCCCTTCGTCGTGGGAGAAGGATCCGACCGTTCGCCTTTTCAGAAAGAGGCTTGCCGAGACTGAGCCCCGTGAGATGTTCCGTCTCTGGGAAAGCACAGATCCCCAGTGCTGTTGTGCCTGTACGTAGGGTGCCAAGGGGCGGTGAAGAGCAGCAAGAGCTTTCAGGGCTGGGCCCTTCGTCGTGGGACAAGTATCCAACCGTTCGCCTTTTCAGAAAGAGGCTTGCCGACACTGAGCCCCGTGAGATGTTCCGTCTCTGGGAAAGCACAGATCCCCAGTGCTGTTGTGCCTGTAGGTAGGGTGCCAAGGGGCGGTGAAGAGCAGCAAGAGCTTTCAGGGCTGGGCCCTTCCTCGTGGGACAAGGATCCGACCGTTCGACTTTTCAGAAAGAGGCTTGCCGAGACTGAGCGCCGTGAGATATTCCGTCTCTGGGAAAGCACAGATCCCCAGTGCTGTTGTGCCTGTAGGTAGGGTGCCAAGGGGCGGTGAAGAGCAGCAAGAGCTTTCAGGGCTGGGCCCTTCCTCGTGGGAGAAGGATCCGACCGTTCGCCTTTTCAGAAAGAGGCTTGCCGAGACTGAGCACCGTGAGATGTTCCGTCTCTGGGAAAGCACAGATCCCCAGTGCTGTTGTGCCTGTAGGTAGGGTGCCAAGGGGCGGTGAAGAGCAGCAAGAGCTTTCAGGGCTGGGCCCTTCCTCGTGGGACAAGTATCCGACCGTTCGCCTTTTCAGAAAGAGGCTTTCCGAGACTGAGCCCCGTGAGATGTTCCGTCTCTGGGAAAGCACAGATCCCCAGTGCTGTTGTGCCTGTAGGTAGGGTGCCAAGGGGCGGTGAAGAGCAGCAAGAGCTTTCAGGGCTGGGCCCTTCCTCGTGGGACAAGGATCCGACCGTTCGCCTTTTCAGAAAGAGGCTTGCCGAGACTGAGCGCCGTGAGATATTCCGTCTCTGGGAAAGCACAGATCCCCAGTGCTGTTGTGCCTGTAGGTAGGGTGCCAAGGGGCGGTGACGAGCAGCAAGAGCTTTCAGGGCTGGGCCCTTCCTCGTGGGACAAGGATCCGACCGTTCGTCTTTTCAGAAAGAGGCTTGCCGAGACTGAGGCCCGTGAGATGTTCCGTCTCTGGGAAAGCACAGATCCCCAGTGCTGTTGTGCCTATAGGTAGGGTGCCAAGGGGCGGTGAAGAGCAGCAAGAGCTTTCAGGGCTGGGCCCTTCCTCGTGGGAGAAGGATCCGACCGTTCGCCTTTTCAGAAAGAGGCTTGCCGAGACTGAGCCCCGTGAGATGTTCCGTCTCTGGGAAAGCACAGATCCCCAGTGCTGTTGTGCCTGTAGGTAGGGTGCCAAGGGGCGGTGAAGAGCAGCAAGAGCTTTCAGGGCTGGGCCCTTCCTCGTGGGAAAAGTATCCGACAGTTCGCCTTTTCAGAAAGAGGCTTGCCGAGACTGAGCCCCGTGAGATGTTCCGTGTCTGGGAAAGCACAGATCCCTAGTGCTGTTGTGCCTGTAGGTAGGGTGCCAAGGGACAGTGAAGAGCAGCAAGAGCTTTCAGGGCTGGGCCCTTTGTCGTGGGACAAGTATCCGACCGTTCGACTTTTCCAAAAAAAAGAGGCTCTGCCGAGGCGTAGCGCCACGAGATGTTCCGTCTCTGCGAAAGCACGGATGCCCAGTGCTGTTGTGCCTGTAGGTAGGGCCACAAGGGACGGTGACGAGCAGCAAGAGCTTTCAGGGCTGGGCCCTTCCTCGTGGGAGAAGGATCCGACCGTTCGCCTTTTCAGAAAGAGGCTTGCCGAGACTGAGCCCCGTGAGATGTTCCGTCTCTGGGAAAGCACAGATCCCCAGTGCTGTTGTGCCTGTAGGTAGGGTGCCAAGGGGCGGTGAAGAGCAGCAAGAGCTTTCAGGGCTGGGCCCTTCCTCGTGGGACAAGGATCCGACCGTTCGCCTTTTCAGAAAGAGGCTTGCCGAGACTGAGCCCCGTGAGATGTTCCGTCTCTGGGAAAGCACAGATCCCCAGTGCTGTTGTGCCTGTAGGTAGGGTGCCAAGGGACGGTGAAGAGCAGCAAGAGCTTTCAGGGCTGGGCCCTTCCTCGGGGGAGATGGATCGCACCGTTCGTCTTTTCAGAAAGAGGCTTGCCGAGACTGAGCGCCGTGAGATATTCCGTCTCTGGGAAAGCACAGATCCCCAGTGCTGTTGTGCCTGTAGGTAGGGTGCCAAGGGGCGGTGAAGAGCAGCAAGAGCTTTCAGGGCTGGGCCCTTCCTCGTGGGACAAGTATCCGACCATTCGCCTTTTCAGAAAGAGGCTTGCCGAGACTGAGCCCCGTGAGATGTTCCGTCTCTGGGAAAGCACAGATCCCTAGTGCTGTTGTGCCTGTAGGTAGGGTGCCAAGGGGCGGTGACGAGCAGCAAGAGCTTTCAGGGCTGGGCCCTTCGTCGTGGGAGAAGGATCCGACCGTTCGCCTTTTCAGAAAGAGGCTTGCCGAGACTGAGCCCCGTGAGATGTTCCGTCTCTGGGAAAGCACAGATCCCCAGTGCTGTTGTGCCTGTAGGTAGGGTGCCAAGGGACGGTGAAGAGCAGCAAGAGCTTTCAGGGCTGGGCCCTTCCTCGTGGGAGAAGGATCCGACCGTTCGCCTTTTCAGAAAGAGGCTTGCCGACACTGAGCCCCGTGAGATGTTCCGTCTCTGGGAAAGCACAGATCCCCAGTGCTGTTGTGCCTGTAGGTAGGGTGCCAAGGGGTGGTGAAGAGCAGCAAGTGCTTTCAGGGCTGGGCCCTTCCTCGTGGGACAAGTATCCGACAGTTCGCCTTTTCAGAAAGAGGCTTGCCGAGACTGAGCCCCGTGAGATGTTCTGTCTCTGGGAAAGCACAGATCCCCAGTGCTGTTGTGCCTGTAGGTAGGGTGCCAAGGGGCGGTGACGAGCAGCAAGAGCTTTCAGGGCTGGGCCCTTCCTCGTGGGACAAGGATCCGACCGTTCGCCTTTTCAGAAAGAGGCTTGCCGAGACTGAGCCCCGTGAGATGTTCCGTCTCTGGGAAAGCACAGATCCCCAGTGCTGTTGTGCCTGTAGGTAGGGCCACAAGGGACGGTGAAGAGCAGCAAGAGCTTTCAGGGCTGGGCGCTTCCTCGGGGGACAAGGATCGCACCGTTCGTCTTTTTAGAAAGAGGCTTGCCGAGACTGAGCGCCGTGAGATATTCCGTCTCTGGGAAAGCACAGATCCCCAGTGCTGTTGTGCCTGTAGGTAGGGTGCCAAGGGGCGGTGAAGAGCAGCAAGAGCTTTCAGGGCTGGGCCCTTCCTCGTGGGACAAGTATCCGACCGTTCGCCTTTTCAGAAAGAGGCTTGCCGAGACTGAGCCCCGTGAGATGTTCCGTCTCTGGGAAAGCACAGATCCCCAGTGCTGTTGTGCCTGTAGGTAGGGTGCCAAGGGACGGTGAAGAGCAGCAAGAGCTTTCAGGGCTGGGCCCTTCCTCGTGGGACAAGGATCCGACCGTTCGCCTTTTCAGAAAGAGGCTTGCCGAGACTGAGCCCCGTGAGATGTTCCGTCTCTGGGAAAGCACAGATCCCTAGTGCTGTTGTGCCTGTAGGTAGGGTGCCAAGGGACGGTGAAGAGCAGCAAGAGCTTTCAGGGCTGGGCCCTTCCTCGTGGGACAAGGATCCGACCGTTCGCCTTTTAAAAAAAAAAGAGGCTCTGCCGAGGCGTAGCGCCACGAGATGTTCCGTCTCTGGGAAAGCACGGATGCCCAGTGCTGTTGTGCCTGTAGGTAGGGCCACAAGTGACGGTGAAGAGCAGCAAGAGCTTTCAGGGCTGGGCCCTTCCTCGGCGGAGATGGATCGCACCGTTCGCCTTTTCAGAAAGAGGCTTGCCGAGACTGAGCCCCGTGAGATGTTCCGTCTCTGGGAAAGCACAGATCCCCAGTGCTGTTGTGCCTGTAGGTAGGGTGCCAAGGGACGGTGAAGAGCAGCAAGAGCTTTCAGGTCTGGGCCCTTCCTCGTGGGAGAAGGATCCGATCGTTCGCCTTTTCAGAAAGAGGCTTGCCGAGACTGAGCCCCGTGAGATGTTCCGTCTCTGGGAAAGCACAGATCCCCAGTGCTGTTGTGCCTGTACGTAGGGTGCCAAGGGGCGGTGAAGAGCAGCAAGAGCTTTCAGGGCTGGGCCCTTCCTCTGGGGAGATGGATCGCACCGTTCGTCTTTTCAGAAAGAGGCTTGCCGAGACTGAGCCCCGTGAGATGTTCCGTCTCTGGGAAAGCACAGATCCCCAGTGCTGTTGTGCCTGTAGGTAGGGTGCCAAGGGGCGGTGAAGAGCAGCAAGAGCTTTCAGGGCTGGGCCCTTCCTCGTGGGACAAGGATCCGACCGTTCGCCTTTTCAGAAAGAGGCTTGCCGAGACTGAGCCCTGTGAGATGTTCCGTCTCTGGGAAAGCACAGATCCCCAGTGCTGTTGTACCTGTAGGTAGGGTGCCAAGGGGCGGTGAAGAGCAGCAAGAGCTTTCAGGGCTGGGCCCTTCCTCGTGGGACAAGGATCCGACCGTTCGCCTTTTCAGAAAGAGGCTTGCCGAGACTGAGCCCTGTGAGATGTTCTGTCTCTGGGAAAGCACAGATCCCCAGTGCTGTTGTACCTGTAGGTAGGGTGCCAAGGGACAGTGAAGAGCAGCAAGAGCTTTCAGGGCTGGGCCCTTCCTCGTGGGACAAGGATCCGACCGTTCACCTTTTCAGAAAGAGGCTTGCCGAGACTGAGCCCCGTGAGATGTTCCGTCTCTGGGAAAGCACAGATCCCCACTGCTGTTGTGCCTGTAGGTAGGGCCACAAGGGACGGTGAAGAGCAGCAAGAGCTTTCAGGGCTGGGCCCTTCCTCGGGGGAGATGGATCGCACCGTTCGTCTTTTCAGAAAGAGGCTTGCCGAGACTGAGCCCCGTGAGATGTTCCGTCTCTGGGAAAGCACAGATCCCCAGTGCTGTTGTGCCTGTAGGTAGGGTGCCAAGGGGCGGTGAAGAGCAGCAAGAGCTTTCAGGGCTGGGCCCTTCCTCGTGGGAGAAGGATCCGACCGTTCGCCTTTTCAGAAAGAGGCTTGCCGAGACTGAGCCCCGTGAGATGTTCCGTCTCTGGGAAAGCACAGATCCCCAGTGCTGTTGTGCCTGTAGGTAGGGAGCCAAGGGACAGTGAAGAGCAGCAAGAGCTTTCAGGGCTGGGCCCTTCCTCGTTGGAGAAGAATCCGACCGTTCGCTTTTTCAGAAAGAGGCTTGCCGAGACTGAGCGCCGTGAGATGTTCCGTCTCTGGGAAAGCACAGATCCCCAGTGCTGTTGTGTCTGTAGGTAGGGTGCCAAGGGACAGTGAAGAGCAGCAAGAGCTTTCAGGGCTGGGCCCTTCCTCGTGGGACAAGGATCCGACCGTTCGCCTTTTCCAAACAAATGAGGCTCTGCCGAGGCGTAGCGCCACGAGATGTTCCGTGTCTGGGAAAGCACGGATGCCCAGTGCTGTTGTGCCTGTAGGTAGGGTGCCAAGGGACGGTGAAGAGCAGCAAGAGCTTTCAGGGCTGGGCCCTTCCTCGGGGGAGATGGATCGCACCGTTCGCCTTTTCAGAAAGAGGCTTGCCGAAACTGAGCACCGTGAGATGTTCCGTCTCTGGGAAAGCACAGATCCCCAGTGCTGTTGTGCCTGTAGGTAGGGTGCCAAGGGACGGTGAAGAGCAGCAAGAGCTTTCAGGGCTGGGCCCTTCCTCGTGGGACAAGTATCCGACCGTTCGCCTTTTCAGAAAGAGGCTTGCCGAGACTGAGCCCCGTGAGATGTTCCGTCTCTGGGAAAGCACAGATCCCTAGTGCTGTTGTGCCTGTAGGTAGGGTGCCAAGGGACGGTGAAGAGCAGCAAGAGCTTTCAGGGCTGGGCCCTTCCTCGTGGGACAAGGATCCGACCGTTCGCCTTTTCCAAAAAAATGAGGCTCTGCCGAGGCGTAGCGCCACGAGATGTTCCGTCTCTGGGAAAGCACGGATGCCCAGTGCTGTTGTGCCTGTAGGTAGGGTGCCAAGGGACGGTGAAGAGCAGCAAGAGCTTTCAGGGCTGGGCCCTTCCTCGTGGGACAAGGATCCGACCGTTCGCCTTTTCCAAAAAAATGAGGCTCTGCCGAGGCGTAGCGCCACGAGATGTTCCGTCTCTGGGAAAGCACGGATGCCCAGTGCTGTTGTGCCTGTAGGTAGGGTGCCAAGGGACGGTGAAGAGCAGCAAGAGCTTTCAGGGCTGGGCCCTTCCTCGGGGGAGATGGATCGCACCGTTCGCCTTTTCAGAAAGAGGCTTGCCGAGACTGAGCGCCGTGAGATATTCCGTCTCTGGGAAAGCACAGATCCCCAGTGCTGTTGTGCCTGTAGGTAGGGTGCCAAGGGGCGGTGAACAGCAGCAAGAGCTTTCAGGGCTGGGCCCTTCCTCGTGGGACAAGTATCCGACAGTTCGCCTTTTCAGAAAGAGGCTTTCCGAGACTGAGCCCCGTGAGATGTTCCGTCTCTGGGAAAGCACAGATCCCCAGTGCTGTTGTGCCTGTAGGTAGGGTGCCAAGGGACGGTGAAGAGCAGCAAGAGCTTTCAGGGCTGGGCCCTTCCTCGTGGGACAAGGATCCGACCGTTCGCCTTTTCAGAAAGAGGCTTGCCGAGACTGAGCCCCGTGAGATGTTCCGTCTCTGGGAAAGCACAGATCCCCAGTGCTGTTGTGCCTGTAGGTAGGGTGCCAAGGGACGGTGAAGAGCAGCAAGAGCTTTCAGGGCTGGGCCCTTCCTCGGGGGAGATGGATCGCACCGTTCGTCTTTTCAGAAAGAGGCTTGCCGAGACTGAGCGCCGTGAGATATTCCGTCTCTGGGAAAGCACAGATCCCCAGTGCTGTTGTGCCTGTAGGTAGGGTGCCAAGGGGCGGTGAAGAGCAGCAAGAGCTTTCAGGGCTGGGCCCTTCCTCGTGGGACAAGGATCCGACCGTTCACCTTTTCAGAAAGAGGCTTGCCGAGACTGAGCCCCGTGAGATGTTCCGTCTCTGGGAAAGCACAGATCCCTAGTGCTGTTGTGCCTGTAGGTAGGGCCACAAGGGACGGTGAAGAGCAGCAAGAGCTTTCAGGGCTGGGCCCTTCGTCGTGGGAGAAGGATCCGACCGTTCGCCTTTTCAGAAAGAGGCTTGCCGAGACTGAGCCCCGTGAGATGTTCCGTCTCTGGGAAAGCACAGATCCCCAGTGCTGTTGTGCCTGTACGTAGGGTGCCAAGGGGCGGTGAAGAGCAGCAAGAGCTTTCAGGGCTGGGCCCTTCCTCGTGGGACAAGTATCCAACCGTTCGCCTTTTCAGAAAGAGGCTTGCCGACACTGAGCCCCGTGAGATGTTCCGTCTCTGGGAAAGCACAGATCCCCAGTGCTGTTGTGCCTGTAGGTAGGGTGCCAAGGGGCGGTGAAGAGCAGCAAGAGCTTTCAGGGCTGGGCCCTTCCTCGTGGGACAAGGATCCGACCGTTCGACTTTTCAGAAAGAGGCTTGCCGAGACTGAGCGCCGTGAGATATTCCGTCTCTGGGAAAGCACAGATCCCCAGTGCTGTTGTGCCTGTAGGTAGCGTGCCAAGGGACGGTGAAGAGCAGCAAGAGCTTTCAGGGCTGGGCCCTTCCTCGTGGGACAAGGATCCGACCGTTCGCCTTTTCAGAAAGAGGCTTGCCGAGACTGAGCCCCGTGAGATGTTCCGTCTCTGGGAAAGCACAGATCCCCAGTGCTGTTGTGCCTGTAGGTAGGGTGCCAAGGGGCGGTGAAGAGCAGCAAGAGCTTTCAGGGCTGGGCCCTTCCTCGTGGGACAAGTATCCGACCGTTCGCCTTTTCAGAAAGAGGCTTTCCGAGACTGAGCCCCGTGAGATGTTCCGTCTCTGGGAAAGCACAGATCCCCAGTGCTGTTGTGCCTGTAGGTAGGGTGCCAAGGGGCGGTGAAGAGCAGCAAGAGCTTTCAGGGCTGGGCCCTTCCTCGTGGGACAAGGATCCGACCGTTCGCCTTTTCAGAAAGAGGCTTGCCGAGACTGAGCGCCGTGAGATATTCCGTCTCTGGGAAAGCACAGATCCCCAGTGCTGTTGTGCCTGTAGGTAGGGTGCCAAGGGGCGGTGACGAGCAGCAAGAGCTTTCAGGGCTGGGCCCTTCCTCGTGGGACAAGGATCCGACCGTTCGTCTTTTCAGAAAGAGGCTTGCCGAGACTGAGGCCCGTGAGATGTTCCGTCTCTGGGAAAGCACAGATCCCCAGTGCTGTTGTGCCTGTAGGTAGGGTGCCAAGGGGCGGTGACGAGCAGCAAGAGCTTTCAGGGCTGGGCCCTTCCTCGTGGGAGAAGGATCCGACCGTTCGCCTTTTCAGAAAGAGGCTTGCCGAGACTGAGCCCCGTGAGATGTTCCGTCTCTGGGAAAGCACAGATCCCCAGTGCTGTTGTGCCTGTAGGTAGGGTGCCAAGGGGCGGTGAAGAGCAGCAAGAGCTTTCAGGGCTGGGCCCTTCCTCGTGGGAGAAGGATCCGACCGTTCGCCTTTTCAGAAAGAGGCTTGCCGAGACTGAGCCCCGTGAGATGTTCCGTCTCTGGGAAAGCACAGATCCCCAGTGCTGTTGTGCCTGTACGTAGGGTGCCAAGGGGCGGTGAAGAGCAGCAAGAGCTTTCAGGGCTGGGCCCTTCCTCGTGGGACAAGGATTCGACCGTTCGCCTTTTCCAAAAAAAAGAGGCTCTGCCGAGGCGTAGCGCCACGAGATGTTCCGTCTCTGGGAAAGCACGGATGCCCAGTTCTGTTGTGCCTGTAGGTAGGGTGCCAAGGGACGGTGAAGAGCAGCAAGAGCTTTCAGGGCTGGGCCCTTCCTCGGGGGAGATGGATCGCACCGTTCGCCTTTTCCAAAAAAAAGAGGCTCTGCCGAGGCGTTGCGCCACGAGATGTTCCGTCTCTGCGAAAGCACGGATGCCCAGTGCTGTTGTGCCTGTAGGTAGGGCCACAAGGGACGGTGAAGAGCAGCAAGAGCTTTCAGGGCTGGGCCCTTCCTCGTGGGACAAGTATCCGACCGTTCGCCTTTTCAGAAAGAGGCTTGCCGAGACTGAGCCCCGTGAGATGTTCCGTCTCTGGGAAAGCACAGATCCCCAGTGCTGTTGTGCCTGTACGTAGGGTGCCAAGGGACGGTGAAGAGCAGCAAGAGCTTTCAGGGCTGGGCCCTTCCTCGTGGGACAAGTATCCGACCGTTCGCCTTTTCAGAAAGAGGCTTGCCGAGACTGAGCCCCGTGAGATGTTCCGTCTCTGGGAAAGCACAGATCCCCAGTGCTGTTGTGCCTGTAGGTAGGGTGCCAAGGGACGGTGAAGAGCAGCAAGAGCTTTCAGGGCTGGGCCCTTCCTCGGGGGAGATGGATCGCACCGTTCGCCTTTTCAGAAAGAGGCTTACCGAGACTGAGCCCTGTGAGATGTTCCGTCTCTGGGAAAGCACAGATCCCCAGTGCTGTTGTACCTGTAGGTAGGGCCACAAGGGACGGTGAAGAGCAGCAAGAGCTTTCAGGGCTGGGCCCTTCCTCGGGGGAGATGGATCGCACCGTTCGCCTTTTCAGAAAGAGGCTTGCCGAGACTGAGCGCCGTGAGATATTCCGTCTCTGGGAAAGCACAGATCCCCAGTGCTTTTGTGCCTGTAGGTAGGGTGCCAAGGGGCGGTGAAGAGCAGCAAGAGCTTTCAGGGCTGGGCCCTTCCTCGTGGGACAAGTATCCGACAGTTCGCCTTTTCAGAAAGAGGCTTTCCGAGACTGAGCCCCGTGAGATGTTCCGTCTCTGGGAAAGCACAGATCCCCAGTGCTGTTGTGCCTGTAGGTAGGGTGCCAAGGGACGGTGAAGAGCAGCAAGAGCTTTCAGGGCTGGGCCCTTCCTCGTGGGACAAGGATCCGACCGTTCGCCTTTTCAGAAAGAGGCTTGCCGAGACTGAGCCCCGTGAGATGTTCCGTCTCTGGGAAAGCACAGATCCCCAGTGCTGTTGTGCCTGTAGGTAGGGTGCCAAGGGACGGTGAAGAGCAGCAAGAGCTTTCAGGGCTGGGCCCTTCCTCGGGGGAGATGGATCGCACCGTTCGTCTTTTCAGAAAGAGGCTTGCCGAGACTGAGCGCCGTGAGATATTCCGTCTCTGGGAAAGCACAGATCCCCAGTGCTGTTGTGCCTGTAGGTAGGGTGCCAAGGGGCGGTGAAGAGCAGCAAGAGCTTTCAGGGCTGGGCCCTTCCTCGTGGGAGAAGGATCCGACCGTTCACCTTTTCAGAAAGAGGCTTGCCGAGACTGAGCCCCGTGAGATGTTCCGTCTCTGGGAAAGCACAGATCCCTAGTGCTGTTGTGCCTGTAGGTAGGGCCACAAGGGACGGTGAAGAGCAGCAAGAGCTTTCAGGGCTGGGCCCTTCGTCGTGGGAGAAGGATCCGACCGTTCGCCTTTTCAGAAAGAGGCTTGCCGAGACTGAGCCCCGTGAGATGTTCCGTCTCTGGGAAAGCACAGATCCCCAGTGCTGTTGTGCCTGTACGTAGGGTGCCAAGGGGCGGTGAAGAGCAGCAAGAGCTTTCAGGGCTGGGCCCTTCGTCGTGGGACAAGTATCCAACCGTTCGCCTTTTCAGAAAGAGGCTTGCCGACACTGAGCCCCGTGAGATGTTCCGTCTCTGGGAAAGCACAGATCCCCAGTGCTGTTGTGCCTGTAGGTAGGGTGCCAAGGGGCGGTGAAGAGCAGCAAGAGCTTTCAGGGCTGGGCCCTTCCTCGTGGGACAAGGATCCGACCGTTCGACTTTTCAGAAAGAGGCTTGCCGAGACTGAGCGCCGTGAGATATTCCGTCTCTGGGAAAGCACAGATCCCCAGTGCTGTTGTGCCTGTAGGTAGGGTGCCAAGGGGCGGTGAAGAGCAGCAAGAGCTTTCAGGGCTGGGCCCTTCCTCGTGGGAGAAGGATCCGACCGTTCGCCTTTTCAGAAAGAGGCTTGCCGAGACTGAGCACCGTGAGATGTTCCGTCTCTGGGAAAGCACAGATCCCCAGTGCTGTTGTGCCTGTAGGTAGGGTGCCAAGGGGCGGTGAAGAGCAGCAAGAGCTTTCAGGGCTGGGCCCTTCCTCGTGGGACAAGTATCCGACCGTTCGCCTTTTCAGAAAGAGGCTTTCCGAGACTGAGCCCCGTGAGATGTTCCGTCTCTGGGAAAGCACAGATCCCCAGTGCTGTTGTGCCTGTAGGTAGGGTGCCAAGGGGCGGTGAAGAGCAGCAAGAGCTTTCAGGGCTGGGCCCTTCCTCGTGGGACAAGGATCCGACCGTTCGCCTTTTCAGAAAGAGGCTTGCCGAGACTGAGCGCCGTGAGATATTCCGTCTCTGGGAAAGCACAGATCCCCAGTGCTGTTGTGCCTGTAGGTAGGGTGCCAAGGGGCGGTGACGAGCAGCAAGAGCTTTCAGGGCTGGGCCCTTCCTCGTGGGACAAGGATCCGACCGTTCGTCTTTTCAGAAAGAGGCTTGCCGAGACTGAGGCCCGTGAGATGTTCCGTCTCTGGGAAAGCACAGATCCCCAGTGCTGTTGTGCCTATAGGTAGGGTGCCAAGGGGCGGTGAAGAGCAGCAAGAGCTTTCAGGGCTGGGCCCTTCCTCGTGGGAGAAGGATCCGACCGTTCGCCTTTTCAGAAAGAGGCTTGCCGAGACTGAGCCCCGTGAGATGTTCCGTCTCTGGGAAAGCACAGATCCCCAGTGCTGTTGTGCCTGTAGGTAGGGTGCCAAGGGGCGGTGAAGAGCAGCAAGAGCTTTCAGGGCTGGGCCCTTCCTCGTGGGAAAAGTATCCGACAGTTCGCCTTTTCAGAAAGAGGCTTGCCGAGACTGAGCCCCGTGAGATGTTCCGTCTCTGGGAAAGCACAGATCCCTAGTGCTGTTGTGCCTGTAGGTAGGGTGCCAAGGGACAGTGAAGAGCAGCAAGAGCTTTCAGGGCTGGGCCCTTTGTCGTGGGACAAGTATCCGACCGTTCGACTTTTCCAAAAAAAAGAGGCTCTGCCGAGGCGTAGCGCCACGAGATGTTCCGTCTCTGCGAAAGCACGGATGCCCAGTGCTGTTGTGCCTGTAGGTAGGGCCACAAGGGACGGTGACGAGCAGCAAGAGCTTTCAGGGCTGGGCCCTTCCTCGTGGGAGAAGGATCCGACCGTTCGCCTTTTCAGAAAGAGGCTTGCCGAGACTGAGCCCCGTGAGATGTTCCGTCTCTGGGAAAGCACAGATCCCCAGTGCTGTTGTGCCTGTAGGTAGGGTGCCAAGGGGCGGTGAAGAGCAGCAAGAGCTTTCAGGGCTGGGCCCTTCCTCGTGGGACAAGGATCCGACCGTTCGCCTTTTCAGAAAGAGGCTTGCCGAGACTGAGCCCCGTGAGATGTTCCGTCTCTGGGAAAGCACAGATCCCCAGTGCTGTTGTGCCTGTAGGTAGGGTGCCAAGGGACGGTGAAGAGCAGCAAGAGCTTTCAGGGCTGGGCCCTTCCTCGGGGGAGATGGATCGCACCGTTCGTCTTTTCAGAAAGAGGCTTGCCGAGACTGAGCGCCGTGAGATATTCCGTCTCTGGGAAAGCACAGATCCCCAGTGCTGTTGTGCCTGTAGGTAGGGTGCCAAGGGGCGGTGAAGAGCAGCAAGAGCTTTCAGGGCTGGGCCCTTCCTCGTGGGACAAGTATCCGACCATTCGCCTTTTCAGAAAGAGGCTTGCCGAGACTGAGCCCCGTGAGATGTTCCGTCTCTGGGAAAGCACAGATCCCTAGTGCTGTTGTGCCTGTAGGTAGGGTGCCAAGGGGCGGTGACGAGCAGCAAGAGCTTTCAGGGCTGGGCCCTTCGTCGTGGGAGAAGGATCCGACCGTTCGCCTTTTCAGAAAGAGGCTTGCCGAGACTGAGCCCCGTGAGATGTTCCGTCTCTGGGAAAGCACAGATCCCCAGTGCTGTTGTGCCTGTAGGTAGGGTGCCAAGGGACGGTGAAGAGCAGCAAGAGCTTTCAGGGCTGGGCCCTTCCTCGTGGGAGAAGGATCCGACCGTTCGCCTTTTCAGAAAGAGGCTTGCCGACACTGAGCCCCGTGAGATGTTCCGTCTCTGGGAAAGCACAGATCCCCAGTGCTGTTGTGCCTGTAGGTAGGGTGCCAAGGGGTGGTGAAGAGCAGCAAGTGCTTTCAGGGCTGGGCCCTTCCTCGTGGGACAAGTATCCGACAGTTCGCCTTTTCAGAAAGAGGCTTGCCGAGACTGAGCCCCGTGAGATGTTCTGTCTCTGGGAAAGCACAGATCCCCAGTGCTGTTGTGCCTGTAGGTAGGGTGCCAAGGGGCGGTGACGAGCAGCAAGAGCTTTCAGGGCTGGGCCCTTCCTCGTGGGACAAGGATCCGACCGTTCGCCTTTTCAGAAAGAGGCTTGCCGAGACTGAGCCCCGTGAGATGTTCCGTCTCTGGGAAAGCACAGATCCCCAGTGCTGTTGTGCCTGTAGGTAGGGCCACAAGGGACGGTGAAGAGCAGCAAGAGCTTTCAGGGCTGGGCGCTTCCTCGGGGGACAAGGATCGCACCGTTCGTCTTTTTAGAAAGAGGCTTGCCGAGACTGAGCGCCGTGAGATATTCCGTCTCTGGGAAAGCACAGATCCCCAGTGCTGTTGTGCCTGTAGGTAGGGTGCCAAGGGGCGGTGAAGAGCAGCAAGAGCTTTCAGGGCTGGGCCCTTCCTCGTGGGACAAGTATCCGACCGTTCGCCTTTTCAGAAAGAGGCTTGCCGAGACTGAGCCCCGTGAGATGTTCCGTCTCTGGGAAAGCACAGATCCCCAGTGCTGTTGTGCCTGTAGGTAGGGTGCCAAGGGACGGTGAAGAGCAGCAAGAGCTTTCAGGGCTGGGCCCTTCCTCGTGGGACAAGGATCCGACCGTTCGCCTTTTCAGAAAGAGGCTTGCCGAGACTGAGCCCCGTGAGATGTTCCGTCTCTGGGAAAGCACAGATCCCTAGTGCTGTTGTGCCTGTAGGTAGGGTGCCAAGGGACGGTGAAGAGCAGCAAGAGCTTTCAGGGCTGGGCCCTTCCTCGTGGGACAAGGATCCGACCGTTCGCCTTTTAAAAAAAAAAGAGGCTCTGCCGAGGCGTAGCGCCACGAGATGTTCCGTCTCTGGGAAAGCACGGATGCCCAGTGCTGTTGTGCCTGTAGGTAGGGCCACAAGTGACGGTGAAGAGCAGCAAGAGCTTTCAGGGCTGGGCCCTTCCTCGGCGGAGATGGATCGCACCGTTCGCCTTTTCAGAAAGAGGCTTGCCGAGACTGAGCCCCGTGAGATGTTCCGTCTCTGGGAAAGCACAGATCCCCAGTGCTGTTGTGCCTGTAGGTAGGGTGCCAAGGGACGGTGAAGAGCAGCAAGAGCTTTCAGGTCTGGGCCCTTCCTCGTGGGAGAAGGATCCGATCGTTCGCCTTTTCAGAAAGAGGCTTGCCGAGACTGAGCGCCGTGAGATGTTCCGTCTCTGGGAAAGCACAGATCCCCAGTGCTGTTGTGCCTGTAGGTAGGGTGCCAAGGGGCGGTGAAGAGCAGCAAGAGCTTTCAGGGCTGGGCCCTTCCTCTGGGGAGATGGATCGCACCGTTCGTCTTTTCAGAAAGAGGCTTGCCGAGACTGAGCCCCGTGAGATATTCCGTCTCTGGGAAAGCACAGATCCCCAGTGCTGTTGTGCCTGTAGGTAGGGTGCCAAGGGGCGGTGAAGAGCAGCAAGAGCTTTCAGGGCTGGGCCCTTCCTCGTGGGACAAGGATCCGACCGTTCGCCTTTTCAGAAAGAGGCTTGCCGAGACTGAGCCCTGTGAGATGTTCCGTCTCTGGGAAAGCACAGATCCCCAGTGCTGTTGTACCTGTAGGTAGGGTGCCAAGGGGCGGTGAAGAGCAGCAAGAGCTTTCAGGGCTGGGCCCTTCCTCGTGGGACAAGGATCCGACCGTTCGCCTTTTCAGAAAGAGGCTTGCCGAGACTGAGCCCTGTGAGATGTTCTGTCTCTGGGAAAGCACAGATCCCCAGTGCTGTTGTACCTGTAGGTAGGGTGCCAAGGGACAGTGAAGAGCAGCAAGAGCTTTCAGGGCTGGGCCCTTCCTCGTGGGACAAGGATCCGACCGTTCACCTTTTCAGAAAGAGGCTTGCCGAGACTGAGCCCCGTGAGATGTTCCGTCTCTGGGAAAGCACAGATCCCCACTGCTGTTGTGCCTGTAGGTAGGGCCACAAGGGACGGTGAAGAGCAGCAAGAGCTTTCAGGGCTGGGCCCTTCCTCGGGGGAGATGGATCGCACCGTTCGTCTTTTCAGAAAGAGGCTTGCCGAGACTGAGCCCCGTGAGATGTTCCGTCTCTGGGAAAGCACAGATCCCCAGTGCTGTTGTGCCTGTAGGTAGGGTGCCAAGGGGCGGTGAAGAGCAGCAAGAGCTTTCAGGGCTGGGCCCTTCCTCGTGGGAGAAGGATCCGACCGTTCGCCTTTTCAGAAAGAGGCTTGCCGAGACTGAGCCCCGTGAGATGTTCCGTCTCTGGGAAAGCACAGATCCCCAGTGCTGTTGTGCCTGTAGGTAGGGAGCCAAGGGACAGTGAAGAGCAGCAAGAGCTTTCAGGGCTGGGCCCTTCCTCGTTGGAGAAGAATCCGACCGTTCGCTTTTTCAGAAAGAGGCTTGCCGAGACTGAGCCCCGTGAGATGTTCCGTCTCTGGGAAAGCACAGATCCCCAGTGCTGTTGTGTCTGTAGGTAGGGTGCCAAGGGACAGTGAAGAGCAGCAAGAGCTTTCAGGGCTGGGCCCTTCCTCGTGGGACAAGGATCCGACCGTTCGCCTTTTCCAAACAAATGAGGCTCTGCCGAGGCGTAGCGCCACGAGATGTTCCGTCTCTGGGAAAGCACGGATGCCCAGTGCTGTTGTGCCTGTAGGTAGGGTGCCAAGGGACGGTGAAGAGCAGCAAGAGCTTTCAGGGCTGGGCCCTTCCTCGGGGGAGATGGATCGCACCGTTCGCCTTTTCAGAAAGAGGCTTGCCGAAACTGAGCACCGTGAGATGTTCCGTCTCTGGGAAAGCACAGATCCCCAGTGCTGTTGTGCCTGTAGGTAGGGTGCCAAGGGACGGTGAAGAGCAGCAAGAGCTTTCAGGGCTGGGCCCTTCCTCGTGGGACAAGTATCCGACCGTTCGCCTTTTCAGAAAGAGGCTTGCCGAGACTGAGCCCCGTGAGATGTTCCGTCTCTGGGAAAGCACAGATCCCTAGTGCTGTTGTGCCTGTAGGTAGGGTGCCAAGGGACGGTGAAGAGCAGCAAGAGCTTTCAGGGCTGGGCCCTTCCTCGTGGGACAAGGATCCGACCGTTCGCCTTTTCCAAAAAAATGAGGCTCTGCCGAGGCGTAGCGCCACGAGATGTTCCGTCTCTGGGAAAGCACGGATGCCCAGTGCTGTTGTGCCTGTAGGTAGGGTGCCAAGGGACGGTGAAGAGCAGCAAGAGCTTTCAGGGCTGGGCCCTTCCTCGTGGGACAAGGATCCGACCGTTCGCCTTTTCAGAAAAAATGAGGCTCTGCCGAGGCTTAGCGCCACGAGATGTTCCGTCTCTGGGAAAGCACGGATGCCCAGTGCTGTTGTGCCTGTAGGTAGGGTGCCAAGGGACGGTGAAGAGCAGCAAGAGCTTTCAGGGCTGGGCCCTTCCTCGGGGGACAAGTATCCGACCGTTCGCCTTTTCAGAAAGAGGCTTGCCGAGACTGAGCCCCGTGAGATGTTCCGTCTCTGGGAAAGCACAGATCCCCAGTGCTGTTGTGCCTGTAGGTAGGGTGCCAAGGGACGGTGAAGAGCAGCAAGAGCTTTCAGGGCTGGGCCCTTCCTCGTGGGACAAGGATCCGACCGTTCGCCTTTTCAGAAAGAGGCTTGCCGAGACTGAGCCCCGTGAGATGTTCCGTCTCTGGGAAAGCACAGATCCCCAGTGCTGTTGTGCCTGTAGGTAGGGTGCCAAGGGGCGGTGAAGAGCAGCAAGAGCTTTCAGGGCTGGGCCCTTCCTCGGGGGACAAGTATCCGACCGTTCGCCTTTTCAGAAAGAGGCTTGCCGAGACTGAGCGCCATGAGATGTTCCGTCTCTGGGAAAGCACAGATCCCCAGTGCTGTTGTGCCTGTAGGTAGGGTGCCAAGGGGCGGTGACGAGCAGCAAGAGCTTTCAGGGCTGGGCCCTTCCTCGTGGGACAAGGATCCGACCGTTCGCCTTTTAAAAAAAAAAGAGGCTCTGCCGAGGCGTAGCGCCACGAGATGTTCCGTCTCTGGGAAAGCACAGATCCCCAGTGCTGTTGTGCCTGTAGGTAGGGTGCCAAGGGGCGGTGAAGAGCAGCAAGAGCTTTCAGGGCTGGGCCCTTCCTCGTGGGACAAGGATCCGACCGTTCGCCTTTTCAGAAAGAGGCTTGCCGAGACTGAGCCCCGTGAGATGTTCCGTCTCTGGGAAAACACAGATCCCCAGTGCTGTTGTGCCTGTAGGTAGGGTGCCAAGGGACAGTGAAGAGCAGCAAGAGCTTTCAGGGCTGGGCCCTTCCTCAGGGGAGAAGGATCCGACCGTTCACCTTTTCAGAAAGAGGCTTGCCGAGACTGAGCCCCGTGAGATGTTCCGTCTCTGGGAAAGCACAGATCCCCACTGCTGTTGTGCCTGTAGGTAGGGCCACAAGGGACGGTGAAGAGCAGCAAGAGCTTTCAGGGCTGGGCCCTTCCTCGGGGGAGATGGATCGCACCGTTCGTCTTTTCAGAAAGAGGCTTGCCGAGACTGAGCCCCGTGAGATGTTCCGTCTCTGGGAAAGCACAGATCCCCAGTGCTGTTGTGCCTGTAGGTAGGGTGCCAAGGGACGGTGAAGAGCAGCAAGAGCTTTCAGGGCTGGGCCCTTCCTCGTGGGAGAAGGATCCGACCGTTCGCCTTTTCAGAAAGAGGCTTGCCGAGACTGAGCCCCGTGAGATGTTCCGTCTCTGGGAAAGCACAGATCCCCAGTGCTGTTGTGCCTGTAGGTAGGGAGCCAAGGGACGGTGAAGAGCAGCAAGAGCTTTCAGGGCTGGGCCCTTCCTCGTTGGAGAAGGATCCGACCGTTCGCCTTTTCAGAAAGAGGCTTGCCGAGACTGAGCCCCGTGAGATGTTCCGTCTCTGGGAAAGCACAGATCCCCAGTGCTGTTGTGCCTGTACGTAGGGTGCCAAGGGGCGGTGAAGAGCAGCAAGAGCTTTCAGGGCTGGGCCCTTCCTCGTGGGACAAGGATCCGACCGTTCGCCTTTTCCAAAAAAATGAGGCTCTGCCGAGGCGTAGCGCCACGAGATGTTCCGTCTCTGGGAAAGCACGGATGCGCAGTGCTGTTGTGCCTGTAGGTAGGGTGCCAAGGGACGGTGAAGAGCAGCAAGAGCTTTCAGGGCTGGGCCCTTCCTCGTGGGACAAGGATCCGACCGTTCGCCTTTTCAGAAAAAATGAGGCTTGCCGAGGCTTAGCGCCACGAGATGTTCCGTCTCTGGGAAAGCACGGATGCCCAGTGCTGTTGTGCCTGTAGGTAGGGTGCCAAGGGACGGTGAAGAGCAGCAAGAGCTTTCAGGGCTGGGCCCTTCCTCGTGGGACAAGGATCCGACCGTTCGCCTTTTAAAAAAAAAAGAGGCTCTGCCGAGGCGTAGCGCCACGAGATGTTCCGTCTCTGGGAAAGCACGGATGCCCAGTGCTGTTGTGCCTGTAGGTAGGGCCAGAAGTGACGGTGAAGAGCAGCAAGAGCTTTCAGGGCTGGGCCCTTCCTCGGCGGAGATGGATCGCACCGTTCGCCTTTTCAGAAAGAGGCTTGCCGAGACTGAGCCCCGTGAGATGTTCCGTCTCTGGGAAAGCACAGATCCCCACTGCTGTTGTGCCTGTAGGTAGGGTGCCAAGGGACGGTGAAGAGCAGCAAGAGCTTTCAGGTCTGGGCCCTTCCTCGTGGGAGAAGGATCCGATCGTTCGCCTTTTCAGAAAGAGGCTTGCCGAGACTGAGCCCTGTGAGATGTTCTGTCTCTGGGAAAGCACAGATCCCCAGTGCTGTTGTACCTGTAGGTAGGGTGCCAAGGGGCGGTGAAGAGCAGCAAGAGCTTTCAGGGCTGGGCCCTTCGTCGTGGGAGAAGATCCGACCGTTCACCTTTTCAGAAAGAGGCTTGCCGAGACTGAGCCCCGTGAGATGTTCCGTCTCTGGGAAAGCACAGATCCCCACTGCTGTTGTGCCTGTAGGTAGGGCCACAAGGGACGGTGAAGAGCAGCAAGAGCTTTCAGGGCTGGGCCCTTCCTCGGGGGAGATGGATCGCACCGTTCGTCTTTTCAGAAAGAGGCTTGCCGAGACTGAGCCCCGTGAGATGTTCCGTCTCTGGGAAAGCACAGATCCCCAGTGCTGTTGTGCCTGTAGGTAGGGTGCCAAGGGGCGGTGAAGAGCAGCAAGAGCTTTCAGGGCTGGGCCCTTCCTCGTGGGACAAGGATCCGACCGTTCGCCTTTTCAGAAAGAGGCTTGCCGAGACTGAGCCCCGTGAGATGTTCCGTCTCTGGGAAAGCACAGATCCCCACTGCTGTTGTGCCTGTAGGTAGGGAGCCAAGGGACAGTGAAGAGCAGCAAGAGCTTTCAGGGCTGGGCCCTTCCTCGTTGGAGAAGAATCCGACCGTTCGCTTTTTCAGAAAGAGGCTTGCCGAGACTGAGCCCCGTGAGATGTTCCGTCTCTGGGAAAGCACAGATCCCCACTGCTGTTGTGCCTGTAGGTAGGGTGCCAAGGGACGGTGAAGAGCAGCAAGAGCTTTCAGGTCTGGGCCCTTCCTCGTGGGAGAAGGATCCGATCGTTCGCCTTTTCAGAAAGAGGCTTGCCGAGACTGAGCGCCGTGAGATGTTCCGTCTCTGGGAAAGCACAGATCCCCAGTGCTGTTGTGCCTGTAGGTAGGGTGCCAAGGGGCGGTGAAGAGCAGCAAGAGCTTTCAGGGCTGGGCCCTTCCTCGTGGGACAAGTATCCGACCGTTCGCCTTTTCAGAAAGAGGCTTGCCGAGACTGAGCCCTGTGAGATGTTCCGTCTCTGGGAAAGCACAGATCCCCAGTGCTGTTGTGCCTGTAGGTAGGGTGCCAAGGGGCGGTGAAGAGCAGCAAGAGCTTTCAGGGCTGGGCCCTTCCTCGTGGGACAAGTATCCGACCGTTCGCCTTTTCAGAAAGAGGCTTGCCGAGACTGAGCCCTGTGAGATGTTCTGTCTCTGGGAAAGCACAGATCCCCAGTGCTGTTGTACCTGTAGGTAGGGTGCCAAGGGACAGTGAAGAGCAGCAAGAGCTTTCAGGGCTGGGCCCTTCGTCGTGGGAGAAGGATCCGACCGTTCACCTTTTCAGAAAGAGGCTTGCCGAGACTGAGCCCCGTGAGATGTTCCGTCTCTGGGAAAGCACAGATCCCCAGTGCTGTTGTGCCTGTAGGTAGGGCCACAAGGGACGGTGAAGAGCAGCAAGAGCTTTCAGGGCTGGGCCCTTCCTCGGGGGAGATGGATCGCACCGTTCGTCTTTTCAGAAAGAGGCTTGCCGAGACTGAGCCCCGTGAGATGTTCCGTCTCTGGGAAAGCACAGATCCCCAGTGCTGTTGTGCCTGTAGGTAGGGTGCCAAGGGGCGGTGAAGAGCAGCAAGAGCTTTCAGGGCTGGGCCCTTCCTCGTGGGACAAGGATCCGACCGTTCGCCTTTTCAGAAAGAGGCTTGCCGAGACTGAGCCCCGTGAGATGTTCCGTCTCTGGGAAAGCACAGATCCCCAGTGCTGTTGTGCCTGTAGGTAGGGAGCCAAGGGACAGTGAAGAGCAGCAAGAGCTTTCAGGGCTGGGCCCTTCCTCGTGGGAGAAGAATCCGACCGTTCGCCTTTTCAGAAAGAGGCTTGCCGAGACTGAGCCCCGTGAGATGTTCCGTCTCTGGGAAAGCACAGATCCCCAGTGCTGTTGTGCCTGTAGGTAGGGTGCGAAGGGACTGTGAAGAGCAGCAAGAGCTTTCAGGGCTGGGCCCTTCCTCGTGGGACAAGGATCCGACCGTTCGCCTTTTCCAAAAAAATGAGGCTCTGCCGAGGCGTAGCGCCACGAGATGTTCCGTCTCTGGGAAAGCACGGATGCCCAGTGCTGTTGTGCCTGTAGGTAGGGTGCCAAGGGACGGTGAAGAGCAGCAAGAGCTTTCAGGGCTGGGCCCTTCCTCGGGGGAGATGGATCGCACCGTTCGTCTTTTCAGAAAGAGGCTTGCCGAAACTGAGCACCGTGAGATGTTCCGTCTCTGGGAAAGCACAGATCCCCAGTGCTGTTGTGCCTGTAGGTAGGGTGCCAAGGGACGGTGAAGAGCAGCAAGAGCTTTCAGGGCTGGGCCCTTCCTCGTGGGAGAAGTATCCGACCGTTCGCCTTTTCAGAAAGAGGCTTGCCGAGACTGAGCCCCGTGAGATGTTCCGTCTCTGGGAAAGCACAGATCCCTAGTGCTGTTGTGCCTGTAGGTAGGGTGCCAAGGGACGGTGAAGAGCAGCAAGAGCTTTCAGGGCTGGGCCCTTCCTCGTGGGACAAGGATCCGACCGTTCGCCTTTTCAGAAAAAATGAGGCTCTGCCGAGGCTTAGCGCCACGAGATGTTCCGTCTCTGGGAAAGCACGGATGCCCAGTGCTGTTGTGCCTGTAGGTAGGGTGCCAAGGGACGGTGAAGAGCAGCAAGAGCTTTCAGGGCTGGGCCCTTCCTCGTGGGACAAGGATCCGACCGTTCGCCTTTTAAAAAAAAAAGAGGCTCTGCCGAGGCGTAGCGCCACGAGATGTTCCGTCTCTGGGAAAGCACGGATGCCCAGTGCTGTTGTGCCTGTAGGTAGGGCCACAAGTGACGGTGAAGAGCAGCAAGAGCTTTCAGGGCTGGGCCCTTCCTCGGCGGAGATGGATCGCACCGTTCGCCTTTTCAGAAAGAGGCTTGCCGAGACTGAGCGCCGTGAGATGTTCCGTCTCTGGGAAAGCACAGATCCCCAGTGCTGTTGTGCCTGTAGGTAGGGTGCCAAGGGACGGTGAAGAGCAGCAAGAGCTTTCAGGGCTGGGCCCTTCCTCGGGGGAGAAGGATCCGATCGTTCGCCTTTTCAGAAAGAGGCTTGCCGAGACTGAGCGCCGTGAGATGTTCCGTCTCTGGGAAAGCACAGATCCCCAGTGCTGTTGTGCCTGTAGGTAGGGTGCCAAGGGGCGGTGAAGAGCAGCAAGAGCTTTCAGGGCTGGGCCCTTCCTCTGGGGAGATGGATCGCACCGTTCGTCTTTTCAGAAAGAGGCTTGCCGAGACTGAGCCCCGTGAGATATTCCGTCTCTGGGAAAGCACAGATCCCCAGTGCTGTTGTGCCTGTAGGTAGGGTGCCAAGGGGCGGTGAAGAGCAGCAAGAGCTTTCAGGGCTGGGCCCTTCCTCGTGGGACAAGGATCCTACCGTTCGCCTTTTCAGAAAGAGGCTTGCCGAGACTGAGCCCTGTGAGATGTTCCGTCTCTGGGAAAGCACAGATCCCCAGTGCTGTTGTGCCTGTAGGTAGGGTGCCAAGGGGCGGTGAAGAGCAGCAAGAGCTTTCAGGGCTGGGCCCTTCCTCGTGGGACAAGTATCCGACCGTTCGCCTTTTCAGAAAGAGGCTTGCCGAGACTGAGCCCCGTGAGATGTTCTGTCTCTGGGAAAGCACAGATCCCCAGTGCTGTTGTACCTGTAGGTAGGGTGCCAAGGGACAGTGAAGAGCAGCAAGAGCTTTCAGGGCTGGGCCCTTCGTCCTGGGAGAAGGATCCGACCGTTCACCTTTTCAGAAAGAGGCTTGCCGAGACTGAGCCCCGTGAGATGTTCCGTCTCTGGGAAAGCACAGATCCCCACTGCTGTTGTGCCTGTAGGTAGGGCCACAAGGGACGGTGAAGAGCAGCAAGAGCTTTCAGGGCTGGGCCCTTCCTCGGGGGAGATGGATCGCACCGTTCGTCTTTTCAGAAAGAGGCTTGCCGAGACTGAGCCCCGTGAGATGTTCCGTCTCTGGGAAAGCACAGATCCCCAGTGCTGTTGTGCCTGTAGGTAGGGTGCCAAGGGGCGGTGAAGAGCAGCAAGAGCTTTCAGGGCTGGGCCCTTCCTCGTGGGACAAGGATCCGACCGTTCGCCTTTTCAGAAAGAGGCTTGCCGAGACTGAGCCCCGTGAGATGTTCCGTCTCTGGGAAAGCACAGATCCCCAGTGCTGTTGTGCCTGTAGGTAGGGAGCCAAGGGACGGTGAAGAGCAGCAAGACCTTTCAGGGCTGGGCCCTTCCTCGGGGGAGAAGAATCCGACCGTTCGCTTTTTCAGAAAGAGGCTTGCCGAAACTGAGCACCGTGAGATGTTCCGTCTCTGGGAAAGCACAGATCCCCAGTGCTGTTGTGCCTGTAGGTAGGGTGCCAAGGGACGGTGAAGAGCAGCAAGAGCTTTCAGGACTGGGCCCTTCCTCTTGGGACAAGTATCCGACCGTTCGCCTTTTCAGAAAGAGGCTTGCCGAGACTGAGCCCCGTGAGATGTTCCGTCTCTGGGAAAGCACAGATCCCTAGTGCTGTTGTGCCTGTAGGTAGGGTGCCAAGGGACGGTGAAGAGCAGCAAGAGCTTTCAGGGCTGGGCCCTTCGTCGTGGGAGAAGGATCCGACCGTTCGCCTTTTCAGAAAGAGGCTTGCCGAGACTGAGCCCTGTGAGATGTTCCGTCTCTGGGAAAGCACAGATCCCCAGTGCTGTTGTGCCTGTAGGTAGGGCCACAAGGGACGGTGAAGAGCAGCAAGAGCTTTCAGGGCTGGGCCCTTCCTCGGGGGAGATGGATCCGACCGTTCGCCTTT
Organism: Buteo buteo; assembly: GCF_964188355.1. Classification (NCBI taxonomy): domain Eukaryota; kingdom Metazoa; phylum Chordata; class Aves; order Accipitriformes; family Accipitridae; genus Buteo; species Buteo buteo. The sequence goes on from NC_134176.1 coordinate 45,424,009, forward strand.
TCAGAAAGAGGCTTGCCGAGACTGAGCCCCGTGAGATGTTCCGTCTCTGGGAAAGCACAGATCCCCAGTGCTGTTGTGCCTGTAGGTAGGGTGCCAAGGGGCGGTGAAGAGCAGCAAGAGCTTTCAGGGCTGGGCCCTTCCTCGTGGGACAAGGATCCGACCGTTCGCCTTTTCAGAAAGAGGCTTGCCGAGACTGAGCGCCGTGAGATATTCCGTCTCTGGGAAAACACAGATCCCCAGTGCTGTTGTGCCTGTAGGTAGGGTGCCAAGGGGCGGTGAAGAGCAGCAAGAGCTTTCAGGGCTGGGCCCTTCCTCGTGGGACAAGGATCCAACCGTTCGCCTTTTCAGAAAGAGGCTTGCCGAGACTGAGCGCCGTGAGATGTTCCGTCTCTGGGAAAGCACAGATCCCCAGTGCTGTTGTGCCTGTAGGTAGGGTGCCAAGGGACGGTGAAGAGCAGCAAGAGCTTTCAGGGCTGGGCCCTTCCTCGTGGGACAAGGATCCGACCGTTCGCCTTTTCAGAAAGAGGCTTGCCGAGACTGAGCCCTGTGAGATGTTCCGTCTCTGGGAAAGCACAGATCCCCAGTGCTGTTGTGCCTGTAGGTAGGGTGCCAAGGGGCGGTGAAGAGCAGCAAGAGCTTTCAGGGCTGGGCCCTTCCTCGTGGGACAAGTATCCGACCGTTCGCCTTTCCAGAAAGAGGCTTGCCGAGACTGAGCCCCGTGAGATGTTCTGTCTCTGGGAAAGCACAGATCCCCAGTGCTGTTGTACCTGTAGGTAGGGTGCCAAGGGACAGTGAAGAGCAGCAAGAGCTTTCAGGGCTGGGCCCTTCGTCGTGGGAGAAGGATCCGACCGTTCACCTTTTCAGAAAGAGGCTTGCCGAGACTGAGCCCCGTGAGATGTTCCGTCTCTGGGAAAGCACAGATCCCCACTGCTGTTGTGCCTGTAGGTAGGGCCACAAGGGACGGTGAAGAGCAGCAAGAGCTTTCAGGGCTGGGCCCTTCCTCGGGGGAGATGGATCGCACCGTTCGTCTTTTCAGAAAGAGGCTTGCCGAGACTGAGCCCCGTGAGATGTTCCGTCTCTGGGAAAGCACAGATCCCCAGTGCTGTTGTGCCTGTAGGTAGGGTGCCAAGGGGCGGTGAAGAGCAGCAAGAGCTTTCAGGGCTGGGCCCTTCCTCGTGGGACAAGGATCCGACCGTTCGCCTTTTCAGAAAGAGGCTTGCCGAGACTGAGCCCCGTGAGATGTTCCGTCTCTGGGAAAGCACAGATCCCCAGTGCTGTTGTGCCTGTAGGTAGGGAGCCAAGGGACGGTGAAGAGCAGCAAGAGCTTTCAGGGCTGGGCCCTTCCTCGTTGGAGAAGAATCCGACCGTTCGCTTTTTCAGAAAGAGGCTTGCCGAGACTGAGCCCCGTGAGATGTTCCGTCTCTGGGAAAGCACAGATCCCCAGTGCTGTTGTGCCTGTAGGTAGGGTGCCAAGGGACAGTGAAGAGCAGCAAGAGCTTTCAGGGCTGGGCCCTTCCTCGTGGGACAAGGATCCGACCGTTCGCCTTTTCCAAAAAAATGAGGCTCTGCCGAGGCGTAGCGCCACGAGATGTTCCGTCTCTGGGAAAGCACGGATGCCCAGTGCTGTTGTGCCTGTAGGTAGGGTGCCAAGGGACGGTGAAGAGCAGCAAGAGCTTTCAGGGCTGGGCCCTTCCTCGGGGGAGATGGATCCGACCGTTCGCCTTTTCAGAAAGAGGCTTGCCGAGACTGAGCCCCGTGAGATGTTCCGTCTCTGGGAAAGCACAGATCCCCAGTGCTGTTGTGCCTGTAGGTAGGGTGCCAAGGGACGGTGAAGAGCAGCAAGAGCTTTCAGGGCTGGGCCCTTCCTCGTGGGACAAGGATCCGACCGTTCGCCTTTTCAGAAAGAGGCTTGCCGAGACTGAGCCCCGTGAGATGTTCCGTCTCTGGGAAAGCACAGATCCCCAGTGCTGTTGTGCCTGTAGGTAGGGCCACAAGGGACGGTGAAGAGCAGCAAGAGCTTTCAGGGTTGGGCCCTTCTTCGTGGGAGATGGATCGCACCGTTCTTCTTTTCAGAAAGAGGCTTGCCGAGACTGAGCCCCGTGAGATGTTCCGTCTCTGGGAAAGCACAGATCCCCAGTGCTGTTGTGCCTGTATGTAGGGTGCCAAGGGGCGGTGACGAGCAGCAAGAGCTTTCAGGGCTGGGCCCTTCCTCGTGGGACAAGGATCCGACCGTTCGCCTTTTCAGAAAGAGGCTTGCCGAGACTGAGCCCCGTGAGATGTTCCGTCTCTGGGAAAGCACAGATCCCCAGTGCTGTTGTGCCTGTAGGTAGGGTGCCAAGGGGCGGTGACGAGCAGCAAGAGCTTTCAGGGCTGGGCCCTTCCTCGTGGGAGAAGGATCCGACCGTTCGCCTTTTCAGAAAGAGGCTTGCCGAGACTGAGCCCCGTGAGATGTTCCGTCTCTGGGAAAGCACAGATCCCCAGTGCTGTTGTGCCTGTAGGTAGGGTGCCAAGGGACGGTGAAGAGCAGCAAGAGCTTTCAGGGCTGGGCCCTTCCTCGTGGGAGAAGTATCCGACCGTTCGCCTTTTCAGAAAGAGGCTTGCCGAGACTGAGCCCCGTGAGATGTTCCGTCTCTGGGAAAGCACAGATCCCCAGTGCTGTTGTACCTGTAGGTAGGGTGCCAAGGGACGGTGAAGAGCAGCAAGAGCTTTCAGGGCTGGGCCCTTCCTCGGGGGAGATGGATCGCACCGTTCGTCTTTTCAGAAAGAGGCTTGCCGAGACTGAGCCCCGTGAGATGTTCCGTCTCTGGGAAAGCACAGATCCCCAGTGCTGTTGTGCCTGTAGGTAGGGTGCCAAGGGGCGGTGAAGAGCAGCAAGAGCTTTCAGGGCTGGGCCCTTCCTCGTGGGACAAGGATCCGACCGTTCGCCTTTTCAGAAAGAGGCTTGCCGAGACTGAGCCCCGTGAGATGTTCCGTCTCTGGGAAAGCACAGATCCCCAGTGCTGTTGTGCCTGTAGGTAGGGAGCCAAGGGACGGTGAAGAGCAGCAAGACCTTTCAGGGCTGGGCCCTTCCTCGGGGGAGAAGAATCCGACCGTTCGCTTTTTCAGAAAGAGGCTTGCCGAAACTGAGCACCGTGAGATGTTCCGTCTCTGGGAAAGCACAGATCCCCAGTGCTGTTGTGCCTGTAGGTAGGGTGCCAAGGGACGGTGAAGAGCAGCAAGAGCTTTCAGGACTGGGCCCTTCCTCTTGGGACAAGTATCCGACCGTTCGCCTTTTCAGAAAGAGGCTTGCCGAGACTGAGCCCCGTGAGATGTTCCGTCTCTGGGAAAGCACAGATCCCCAGTGCTGTTGTGCCTGTAGGTAGGGTGCCAAGGGACGGTGAAGAGCAGCAAGAGCTTTCAGGGCTGGGCCCTTCGTCGTGGGAGAAGGATCCGACCGTTCGCCTTTTCAGAAAGAGGCTTGCCGAGACTGAGCCCTGTGAGATGTTCCGTCTCTGGGAAAGCACAGATCCCCAGTGCTGTTGTGCCTGTAGGTAGGGCCACAAGGGACGGTGAAGAGCAGCAAGAGCTTTCAGGGCTGGGCCCTTCCTCGGGGGAGATGGATCCGACCGTTCGCCTTTTCAGAAAGAGGCTTGCCGAGACTGAGCCCCGTGAGATGTTCCGTCTCTGGGAAAGCACAGATCCCCAGTGCTGTTGTGCCTGTAGGTAGGGTGCCAAGGGGCGGTGAAGAGCAGCAAGAGCTTTCAGGGCTGGGCTCTTCCTCGTGGGACAAGGATCCGACCGTTCGCCTTTTCAGAAAGAGGCTTGCCGAGACTGAGCGCCGTGAGATATTCCGTCTCTGGGAAAACACAGATCCCCAGTGCTGTTGTGCCTGTAGGTAGGGTGCCAAGGGGCGGTGAAGAGCAGCAAGAGCTTTCAGGGCTGGGCCCTTCCTCGTGGGACAAGGATCCAACCGTTCGCCTTTTCAGAAAGAGGCTTGCCGAGACTGAGCGCCGTGAGATGTTCCGTCTCTGGGAAAGCACAGATCCCCAGTGCTGTTGTGCCTGTAGGTAGGGTGCCAAGGGACGGTGAAGAGCAGCAAGAGCTTTCAGGGCTGGGCCCTTCCTCGTGGGACAAGGATCCGACCGTTCGCCTTTTCAGAAAGAGGCTTGCCGAGACTGAGCCCCGTGAGATGTTCCGTCTCTGGGAAAGCACAGATCCCCAGTGCTGTTGTGCCTGTAGGTAGGGTGCCAAGGGACGGTGAAGAGCAGCAAGAGCTTTCAGGGCTGGGCCCTTCCTCGTGGGACAAGGATCCGACCGTTCGCCTTTTCAGAAAGAGGCTTGCCGAGACTGAGCCCCGTGAGATGTTCCGTCTCTGGGAAAGCACAGATCCCCAGTGCTGTTGTGCCTGTAGGTAGGGTGCCAAGGGGCGGTGAAGAGCAGCAAGAGCTTTCAGGGCTGCGCCCTTCCTCGGGGGACAAGTATCCGACCGTTCGCCTTTTCAGAAAGAGGCTTGCCGAGACTGAGCCCCGTGAGATGTTCCGTCTCTGGGAAAGCACAGATCCCCAGTGCTGTTGTGCCTGTAGGTAGGGAGCCAAGGGGCGGTGAAGAGCAGCAAGAGCTTTCAGGGCTGGGCCCTTCCTCGTGGGAGAAGGATCCGACCGTTCGCCTTTTCAGAAAGAGGCTTGCCGAGACTGAGCGCCGTGAGATGTTCCGTCTCTGGGAAAGCACAGATCCCCAGTGCTGTTGTGCCTGTAGGTAGGGTGCCAAGGGGCGGTGACGAGCAGCAAGAGCTTTCAGGGCTGGGCCCTTCCTCGTGGGAGAAGGATCCGATCGTTCGCCTTTTCAGAAAGAGGCTTGCCGAGACTGAGCGCCGTGAGATGTTCCGTCTCTGGGAAAGCACAGATCCCCAGTGCTGTTGTGCCTGTAGGTAGGGTGCCAAGGGGCGGTGAAGAGCAGCAAGAGCTTTCAGGGCTGGGCCCTTCCTCTGGGGAGATGGATCGCACCGTTCGTCTTTTCAGAAAGAGGCTTGCCGAGACTGAGCCCCGTGAGATATTCCGTCTCTGGGAAAGCACAGATCCCCAGTGCTGTTGTGCCTGTAGGTAGGGTGCCAAGGGGCGGTGAAGAGCAGCAAGAGCTTTCAGGGCTGGGCCCTTCCTCGTGGGACAAGGATCCTACCGTTCGCCTTTTCAGAAAGAGGCTTGCCGAGACTGAGCCCTGTGAGATGTTCCGTCTCTGGGAAAGCACAGATCCCCAGTGCTGTTGTGCCTGTAGGTAGGGTGCCAAGGGGCGGTGAAGAGCAGCAAGAGCTTTCAGGGCTGGGCCCTTCCTCGTGGGACAAGTATCCGACCGTTCGCCTTTTCAGAAAGAGGCTTGCCGAGACTGAGCCCCGTGAGATGTTCTGTCTCTGGGAAAGCACAGATCCCCAGTGCTGTTGTACCTGTAGGTAGGGTGCCAAGGGACAGTGAAGAGCAGCAAGAGCTTTCAGGGCTGGGCCCTTCGTCCTGGGAGAAGGATCCGACCGTTCACCTTTTCAGAAAGAGGCTTGCCGAGACTGAGCCCCGTGAGATGTTCCGTCTCTGGGAAAGCACAGATCCCCACTGCTGTTGTGCCTGTAGGTAGGGCCACAAGGGACGGTGAAGAGCAGCAAGAGCTTTCAGGGCTGGGCCCTTCCTCGGGGGAGATGGATCGCACCGTTCGTCTTTTCAGAAAGAGGCTTGCCGAGACTGAGCCCCGTGAGATGTTCCGTCTCTGGGAAAGCACAGATCCCCAGTGCTGTTGTGCCTGTAGGTAGGGTGCCAAGGGGCGGTGAAGAGCAGCAAGAGCTTTCAGGGCTGGGCCCTTCCTCGTGGGACAAGGATCCGACCGTTCGCCTTTTCAGAAAGAGGCTTGCCGAGACTGAGCCCCGTGAGATGTTCCGTCTCTGGGAAAGCACAGATCCCCAGTGCTGTTGTGCCTGTAGGTAGGGAGCCAAGGGACGGTGAAGAGCAGCAAGACCTTTCAGGGCTGGGCCCTTCCTCGGGGGAGAAGAATCCGACCGTTCGCTTTTTCAGAAAGAGGCTTGCCGAAACTGAGCACCGTGAGATGTTCCGTCTCTGGGAAAGCACAGATCCCCAGTGCTGTTGTGCCTGTAGGTAGGGTGCCAAGGGACGGTGAAGAGCAGCAAGAGCTTTCAGGACTGGGCCCTTCCTCTTGGGACAAGTATCCGACCGTTCGCCTTTTCAGAAAGAGGCTTGCCGAGACTGAGCCCCGTGAGATGTTCCGTCTCTGGGAAAGCACAGATCCCTAGTGCTGTTGTGCCTGTAGGTAGGGTGCCAAGGGACGGTGAAGAGCAGCAAGAGCTTTCAGGGCTGGGCCCTTCGTCGTGGGAGAAGGATCCGACCGTTCGCCTTTTCAGAAAGAGGCTTGCCGAGACTGAGCCCTGTGAGATGTTCCGTCTCTGGGAAAGCACAGATCCCCAGTGCTGTTGTGCCTGTAGGTAGGGCCACAAGGGACGGTGAAGAGCAGCAAGAGCTTTCAGGGCTGGGCCCTTCCTCGGGGGAGATGGATCCGACCGTTCGCCTTTTCAGAAAGAGGCTTGCCGAGACTGAGCCCCGTGAGATGTTCCGTCTCTGGGAAAGCACAGATCCCCAGTGCTGTTGTGCCTGTAGGTAGGGTGCCAAGGGGCGGTGAAGAGCAGCAAGAGCTTTCAGGGCTGGGCCCTTCCTCGTGGGACAAGGATCCGACCGTTCGCCTTTTCAGAAAGAGGCTTGCCGAGACTGAGCGCCGTGAGATATTCCGTCTCTGGGAAAACACAGATCCCCAGTGCTGTTGTGCCTGTAGGTAGGGTGCCAAGGGGCGGTGAAGAGCAGCAAGAGCTTTCAGGGCTGGGCCCTTCCTCGTGGGACAAGGATCCAACCGTTCGCCTTTTCAGAAAGAGGCTTGCCGAGACTGAGCGCCGTGAGATGTTCCGTCTCTGGGAAAGCACAGATCCCCAGTGCTGTTGTGCCTGTAGGTAGGGTGCCAAGGGACGGTGAAGAGCAGCAAGAGCTTTCAGGGCTGGGCCCTTCCTCGTGGGACAAGGATCCGACCGTTCGCCTTTTCAGAAAGAGGCTTGCCGAGACTGAGCCCTGTGAGATGTTCCGTCTCTGGGAAAGCACAGATCCCCAGTGCTGTTGTGCCTGTAGGTAGGGTGCCAAGGGGCGGTGAAGAGCAGCAAGAGCTTTCAGGGCTGGGCCCTTCCTCGTGGGACAAGTATCCGACCGTTCGCCTTTCCAGAAAGAGGCTTGCCGAGACTGAGCCCCGTGAGATGTTCTGTCTCTGGGAAAGCACAGATCCCCAGTGCTGTTGTACCTGTAGGTAGGGTGCCAAGGGACAGTGAAGAGCAGCAAGAGCTTTCAGGGCTGGGCCCTTCGTCGTGGGAGAAGGATCCGACCGTTCACCTTTTCAGAAAGAGGCTTGCCGAGACTGAGCCCCGTGAGATGTTCCGTCTCTGGGAAAGCACAGATCCCCACTGCTGTTGTGCCTGTAGGTAGGGCCACAAGGGACGGTGAAGAGCAGCAAGAGCTTTCAGGGCTGGGCCCTTCCTCGGGGGAGATGGATCGCACCGTTCGTCTTTTCAGAAAGAGGCTTGCCGAGACTGAGCCCCGTGAGATGTTCCGTCTCTGGGAAAGCACAGATCCCCAGTGCTGTTGTGCCTGTAGGTAGGGTGCCAAGGGGCGGTGAAGAGCAGCAAGAGCTTTCAGGGCTGGGCCCTTCCTCGTGGGACAAGGATCCGACCGTTCGCCTTTTCAGAAAGAGGCTTGCCGAGACTGAGCCCCGTGAGATGTTCCGTCTCTGGGAAAGCACAGATCCCCAGTGCTGTTGTGCCTGTAGGTAGGGAGCCAAGGGACGGTGAAGAGCAGCAAGAGCTTTCAGGGCTGGGCCCTTCCTCGTGGGACAAGGATCCGACCGTTCGCCTTTTCCAAAAAAATGAGGCTCTGCCGAGGCGTAGCGCCACGAGATGTTCCGTCTCTGGGAAAGCACGGATGCCCAGTGCTGTTGTGCCTGTAGGTAGGGTGCCAAGGGACGGTGAAGAGCAGCAAGAGCTTTCAGGGCTGGGCCCTTCCTCGGGGGAGATGGATCCGACCGTTCGCCTTTTCAGAAAGAGGCTTGCCGAGACTGAGCCCCGTGAGATGTTCCGTCTCTGGGAAAGCACAGATCCCCAGTGCTGTTGTGCCTGTAGGTAGGGTGCCAAGGGACGGTGAAGAGCAGCAAGAGCTTTCAGGGCTGGGCCCTTCCTCGTGGGACAAGGATCCGACCGTTCGCCTTTTCAGAAAGAGGCTTGCCGAGACTGAGCCCCGTGAGATGTTCCGTCTCTGGGAAAGCACAGATCCCCAGTGCTGTTGTGCCTGTAGGTAGGGCCACAAGGGACGGTGAAGAGCAGCAAGAGCTTTCAGGGTTGGGCCCTTCTTCGTGGGAGATGGATCGCACCGTTCTTCTTTTCAGAAAGAGGCTTGCCGAGACTGAGCCCCGTGAGATGTTCCGTCTCTGGGAAAGCACAGATCCCCAGTGCTGTTGTGCCTGTATGTAGGGTGCCAAGGGGCGGTGACGAGCAGCAAGAGCTTTCAGGGCTGGGCCCTTCCTCGTGGGACAAGGATCCGACCGTTCGCCTTTTCAGAAAGAGGCTTGCCGAGACTGAGCCCCGTGAGATGTTCCGTCTCTGGGAAAGCACAGATCCCCAGTGCTGTTGTGCCTGTAGGTAGGGTGCCAAGGGGCGGTGACGAGCAGCAAGAGCTTTCAGGGCTGGGCCCTTCCTCGTGGGAGAAGGATCCGACCGTTCGCCTTTTCAGAAAGAGGCTTGCCGAGACTGAGCACCGTGAGATGTTCCGTCTCTGGGAAAGCACAGATCCCCAGTGCTGTTGTGCCTGTAGGTAGGGTGCCAAGGGGCGGTGAAGAGCAGCAAGAGCTTTCAGGGCTGGGCCCTTCCTCGTGGGAGAAGGATCCGACCGTTCGCCTTTTCAGAAAGAGGCTTGCCGAGACTGAGCCCCGTGAGATGTTCCGTCTCTGGGAAAGCACAGATCCCCAGTGCTGTTGTACCTGTAGGTAGGGTGCCAAGGGACGGTGAAGAGCAGCAAGAGCTTTCAGGGCTGGGCCCTTCCTCGGGGGAGATGGATCGCACCGTTCGTCTTTTCAGAAAGAGGCTTGCCGAGACTGAGCCCCGTGAGATGTTCCGTCTCTGGGAAAGCACAGATCCCCAGTGCTGTTGTGCCTGTAGGTAGGGTGCCAAGGGGCGGTGAAGAGCAGCAAGAGCTTTCAGGGCTGGGCCCTTCCTCGTGGGACAAGGATCCGACCGTTCGCCTTTTCAGAAAGAGGCTTGCCGAGACTGAGCCCCGTGAGATGTTCCGTCTCTGGGAAAGCACAGATCCCCAGTGCTGTTGTGCCTGTAGGTAGGGAGCCAAGGGACGGTGAAGAGCAGCAAGACCTTTCAGGGCTGGGCCCTTCCTCGGGGGAGAAGAATCCGACCGTTCGCTTTTTCAGAAAGAGGCTTGCCGAAACTGAGCACCGTGAGATGTTCCGTCTCTGGGAAAGCACAGATCCCCAGTGCTGTTGTGCCTGTAGGTAGGGTGCCAAGGGACGGTGAAGAGCAGCAAGAGCTTTCAGGACTGGGCCCTTCCTCTTGGGACAAGTATCCGACCGTTCGCCTTTTCAGAAAGAGGCTTGCCGAGACTGAGCCCCGTGAGATGTTCCGTCTCTGGGAAAGCACAGATCCCCAGTGCTGTTGTGCCTGTAGGTAGGGTGCCAAGGGACGGTGAAGAGCAGCAAGAGCTTTCAGGGCTGGGCCCTTCGTCGTGGGAGAAGGATCCGACCGTTCGCCTTTTCAGAAAGAGGCTTGCCGAGACTGAGCCCTGTGAGATGTTCCGTCTCTGGGAAAGCACAGATCCCCAGTGCTGTTGTGCCTGTAGGTAGGGCCACAAGGGACGGTGAAGAGCAGCAAGAGCTTTCAGGGCTGGGCCCTTCCTCGGGGGAGATGGATCCGACCGTTCGCCTTTTCAGAAAGAGGCTTGCCGAGACTGAGCCCCGTGAGATGTTCCGTCTCTGGGAAAGCACAGATCCCCAGTGCTGTTGTGCCTGTAGGTAGGGTGCCAAGGGGCGGTGAAGAGCAGCAAGAGCTTTCAGGGCTGGGCTCTTCCTCGTGGGACAAGGATCCGACCGTTCGCCTTTTCAGAAAGAGGCTTGCCGAGACTGAGCGCCGTGAGATATTCCGTCTCTGGGAAAACACAGATCCCCAGTGCTGTTGTGCCTGTAGGTAGGGTGCCAAGGGGCGGTGAAGAGCAGCAAGAGCTTTCAGGGCTGGGCCCTTCCTCGTGGGACAAGGATCCAACCGTTCGCCTTTTCAGAAAGAGGCTTGCCGAGACTGAGCGCCGTGAGATGTTCCGTCTCTGGGAAAGCACAGATCCCCAGTGCTGTTGTGCCTGTAGGTAGGGTGCCAAGGGACGGTGAAGAGCAGCAAGAGCTTTCAGGGCTGGGCCCTTCCTCGTGGGACAAGGATCCGACCGTTCGCCTTTTCAGAAAGAGGCTTGCCGAGACTGAGCCCCGTGAGATGTTCCGTCTCTGGGAAAGCACAGATCCCCAGTGCTGTTGTGCCTGTAGGTAGGGTGCCAAGGGACGGTGAAGAGCAGCAAGAGCTTTCAGGGCTGGGCCCTTCCTCGTGGGACAAGGATCCGACCGTTCGCCTTTTCAGAAAGAGGCTTGCCGAGACTGAGCCCCGTGAGATGTTCCGTCTCTGGGAAAGCACAGATCCCCAGTGCTGTTGTGCCTGTAGGTAGGGTGCCAAGGGGCGGTGAAGAGCAGCAAGAGCTTTCAGGGCTGGGCCCTTCCTCGGGGGACAAGTATCCGACCGTTCGCCTTTTCAGAAAGAGGCTTGCCGAGACTGAGCCCCGTGAGATGTTCCGTCTCTGGGAAAGCACAGATCCCCAGTGCTGTTGTGCCTGTAGGTAGGGAGCCAAGGGGCGGTGAAGAGCAGCAAGAGCTTTCAGGGCTGGGCCCTTCCTCGTGGGAGAAGGATCCGACCGTTCGCCTTTTCAGAAAGAGGCTTGCCGAGGCTGAGCGCCGTGAGATGTTCCGTCTCTGGGAAAGCACAGATCCCCAGTGCTGTTGTGCCTGTAGGTAGGGTGCCAAGGGGCGGTGACGAGCAGCAAGAGCTTTCAGGGCTGGGCCCTTCCTCGTGGGAGAAGGATCCGACCGTTCGCCTTTTCAGAAAGAGGCTTGCCGAGACTGAGCACCGTGAGATGTTCCGTCTCTGGGAAAGCACAGATCCCCAGTGCTGTTGTGCCTGTAGGTAGGGTGCCAAGGGACGGTGAAGAGCAGCAAGAGCTTTCAGGGCTGGGCCCTTCCTCGTGGGACAAGGATCCGACCGTTCGCCTTTTCAGAAAGAGGCTTGCCGAGACTGAGCCCCGTGAGATGTTCCGTCTCTGGGAAAGCACAGATCCCCAGTGCTGTTGTACCTGTAGGTAGGGTGCCAAGGGACGGTGAAGAGCAGCAAGAGCTTTCAGGGCTGGGCCCTTCCTCGGGGGAGATGGATCGCACCGTTCGTCTTTTCAGAAAGAGGCTTGCCGAGACTGAGCCCCGTGAGATGTTCCGTCTCTGGGAAAGCACAGATCCCCAGTGCTGTTGTGCCTGTAGGTAGGGTGCCAAGGGGCGGTGAAGAGCAGCAAGAGCTTTCAGGGCTGGGCCCTTCCTCGTGGGACAAGGATCCGACCGTTCGCCTTTTCAGAAAGAGGCTTGCCGAGACTGAGCCCCGTGAGATGTTCCGTCTCTGGGAAAGCACAGATCCCCAGTGCTGTTGTGCCTGTAGGTAGGGAGCCAAGGGACGGTGAAGAGCAGCAAGACCTTTCAGGGCTGGGCCCTTCCTCGGGGGAGAAGAATCCGACCGTTCGCTTTTTCAGAAAGAGGCTTGCCGAAACTGAGCACCGTGAGATGTTCCGTCTCTGGGAAAGCACAGATCCCCAGTGCTGTTGTGCCTGTAGGTAGGGTGCCAAGGGACGGTGAAGAGCAGCAAGAGCTTTCAGGACTGGGCCCTTCCTCTTGGGACAAGTATCCGACCGTTCGCCTTTTCAGAAAGAGGCTTGCCGAGACTGAGCCCCGTGAGATGTTCCGTCTCTGGGAAAGCACAGATCCCCAGTGCTGTTGTGCCTGTAGGTAGGGTGCCAAGGGACGGTGAAGAGCAGCAAGAGCTTTCAGGGCTGGGCCCTTCGTCGTGGGAGAAGGATCCGACCGTTCGCCTTTTCAGAAAGAGGCTTGCCGAGACTGAGCCCTGTGAGATGTTCCGTCTCTGGGAAAGCACAGATCCCCAGTGCTGTTGTGCCTGTAGGTAGGGCCACAAGGGACGGTGAAGAGCAGCAAGAGCTTTCAGGGCTGGGCCCTTCCTCGGGGGAGATGGATCCGACCGTTCGCCTTTTCAGAAAGAGGCTTGCCGAGACTGAGCCCCGTGAGATGTTCCGTCTCTGGGAAAGCACAGATCCCCAGTGCTGTTGTGCCTGTAGGTAGGGTGCCAAGGGGCGGTGAAGAGCAGCAAGAGCTTTCAGGGCTGGGCTCTTCCTCGTGGGACAAGGATCCGACCGTTCGCCTTTTCAGAAAGAGGCTTGCCGAGACTGAGCGCCGTGAGATATTCCGTCTCTGGGAAAACACAGATCCCCAGTGCTGTTGTGCCTGTAGGTAGGGTGCCAAGGGGCGGTGAAGAGCAGCAAGAGCTTTCAGGGCTGGGCCCTTCCTCGTGGGACAAGGATCCAACCGTTCGCCTTTTCAGAAAGAGGCTTGCCGAGACTGAGCGCCGTGAGATGTTCCGTCTCTGGGAAAGCACAGATCCCCAGTGCTGTTGTGCCTGTAGGTAGGGTGCCAAGGGACGGTGAAGAGCAGCAAGAGCTTTCAGGGCTGGGCCCTTCCTCGTGGGACAAGGATCCGACCGTTCGCCTTTTCAGAAAGAGGCTTGCCGAGACTGAGCCCTGTGAGATGTTCCGTCTCTGGGAAAGCACAGATCCCCAGTGCTGTTGTGCCTGTAGGTAGGGTGCCAAGGGGCGGTGAAGAGCAGCAAGAGCTTTCAGGGCTGGGCCCTTCCTCGTGGGACAAGTATCCGACCGTTCGCCTTTCCAGAAAGAGGCTTGCCGAGACTGAGCCCCGTGAGATGTTCTGTCTCTGGGAAAGCACAGATCCCCAGTGCTGTTGTACCTGTAGGTAGGGTGCCAAGGGACAGTGAAGAGCAGCAAGAGCTTTCAGGGCTGGGCCCTTCGTCGTGGGAGAAGGATCCGACCGTTCACCTTTTCAGAAAGAGGCTTGCCGAGACTGAGCCCCGTGAGATGTTCCGTCTCTGGGAAAGCACAGATCCCCACTGCTTTTGTGCCTGTAGGTAGGGCCACAAGGGACGGTGAAGAGCAGCAAGAGCTTTCAGGGCTGGGCCCTTCCTCGGGGGAGATGGATCGCACCGTTCGTCTTTTCAGAAAGAGGCTTGCCGAGACTGAGCCCCGTGAGATGTTCCGTCTCTGGGAAAGCACAGATCCCCAGTGCTGTTGTGCCTGTAGGTAGGGTGCCAAGGGGCGGTGAAGAGCAGCAAGAGCTTTCAGGGCTGGGCCCTTCCTCGTGGGACAAGGATCCGACCGTTCGCCTTTTCAGAAAGAGGCTTGCCGAGACTGAGCCCCGTGAGATGTTCCGTCTCTGGGAAAGCACAGATCCCCAGTGCTGTTGTGCCTGTAGGTAGGGTGCCAAGGGACGGTGAAGAGCAGCAAGAGCTTTCAGGGCTGGGCCCTTCCTCGTTGGAGAAGAATCCGACCGTTCGCTTTTTCAGAAAGAGGCTTGCCGAGACTGAGCCCCGTGAGATGTTCCGTCTCTGGGAAAGCACAGATCCCCAGTGCTGTTGTGCCTGTAGGTAGGGTGCCAAGGGACAGTGAAGAGCAGCAAGAGCTTTCAGGGCTGGGCCCTTCCTCGTGGGACAAGGATCCGACCGTTCGCCTTTTCCAAAAAAATGAGGCTCTGCCGAGGCGTAGCGCCACGAGATGTTCCGTCTCTGGGAAAGCACGGATGCCCAGTGCTGTTGTGCCTGTAGGTAGGGTGCCAAGGGACGGTGAAGAGCAGCAAGAGCTTTCAGGGCTGGGCCCTTCCTCGGGGGAGATGGATCCGACCGTTCGCCTTTTCAGAAAGAGGCTTGCCGAGACTGAGCCCCGTGAGATGTTCCGTCTCTGGGAAAGCACAGATCCCCAGTGCTGTTGTGCCTGTAGGTAGGGTGCCAAGGGACGGTGAAGAGCAGCAAGAGCTTTCAGGGCTGGGCCCTTCCTCGTGGGACAAGGATCCGACCGTTCGCCTTTTCAGAAAGAGGCTTGCCGAGACTGAGCCCCGTGAGATGTTCCGTCTCTGGGAAAGCACAGATCCCCAGTGCTGTTGTACCTGTAGGTAGGGTGCCAAGGGACGGTGAAGAGCAGCAAGAGCTTTCAGGGCTGGGCCCTTCCTCGGGGGAGATGGATCGCACCGTTCGTCTTTTCAGAAAGAGGCTTGCCGAGACTGAGCCCCGTGAGATGTTCCGTCTCTGGGAAAGCACAGATCCCCAGTGCTGTTGTGCCTGTAGGTAGGGTGCCAAGGGGCGGTGACGAGCAGCAAGAGCTTTCAGGGCTGGGTCCTTCCTCGTGGGACAAGGATCCGACCGTTCACCTTTTCAGAAAGAGGCTTGCCGAGACTGAGCCCCGTGAGATGTTCCGTCTCTGGGAAAGCACAGATCCCCAGTGCTGTTGTGCCTGTAGGTAGGGAGCCAAGGGACGGTGAAGAGCAGCAAGACCTTTCAGGGCTGGGCCCTTCCTCGGGGGAGAAGAATCCGACCGTTCGCTTTTTCAGAAAGAGGCTTGCCGAAACTGAGCACCGTGAGATGTTCCGTCTCTGGGAAAGCACAGATCCCCAGTGCTGTTGTGCCTGTAGGTAGGGTGCCAAGGGACGGTGAAGAGCAGCAAGAGCTTTCAGGACTGGGCCCTTCCTCTTGGGACAAGTATCCGACCGTTCGCCTTTTCAGAAAGAGGCTTGCCGAGACTGAGCCCCGTGAGATGTTCCGTCTCTGGGAAAGCACAGATCCCCAGTGCTGTTGTGCCTGTAGGTAGGGTGCCAAGGGACGGTGAAGAGCAGCAAGAGCTTTCAGGGCTGGGCCCTTCGTCGTGGGAGAAGGATCCGACCGTTCGCCTTTTCAGAAAGAGGCTTGCCGAGACTGAGCCCTGTGAGATGTTCCGTCTCTGGGAAAGCACAGATCCCCAGTGCTGTTGTGCCTGTAGGTAGGGCCACAAGGGACGGTGAAGAGCAGCAAGAGCTTTCAGGGCTGGGCCCTTCCTCGGGGGAGATGGATCCGACCGTTCGCCTTTTCAGAAAGAGGCTTGCCGAGACTGAGCCCCGTGAGATGTTCCGTCTCTGGGAAAGCACAGATCCCCAGTGCTGTTGTGCCTGTAGGTAGGGTGCCAAGGGGCGGTGAAGAGCAGCAAGAGCTTTCAGGGCTGGGCTCTTCCTCGTGGGACAAGGATCCGACCGTTCGCCTTTTCAGAAAGAGGCTTGCCGAGACTGAGCGCCGTGAGATATTCCGTCTCTGGGAAAACACAGATCCCCAGTGCTGTTGTGCCTGTAGGTAGGGTGCCAAGGGGCGGTGAAGAGCAGCAAGAGCTTTCAGGGCTGGGCCCTTCCTCGTGGGACAAGGATCCAACCGTTCGCCTTTTCAGAAAGAGGCTTGCCGAGACTGAGCGCCGTGAGATGTTCCGTCTCTGGGAAAGCACAGATCCCCAGTGCTGTTGTGCCTGTAGGTAGGGTGCCAAGGGACGGTGAAGAGCAGCAAGAGCTTTCAGGGCTGGGCCCTTCGTCGTGGGAGAAGGATCCGACCGTTCGCCTTTTCAGAAAGAGGCTTGCCGAGACTGAGCCCTGTGAGATGTTCCGTCTCTGGGAAAGCACAGATCCCCAGTGCTGTTGTGCCTGTAGGTAGGGTGCCAAGGGGCGGTGAAGAGCAGCAAGAGCTTTCAGGGCTGGGCCCTTCCTCGTGGGACAAGTATCCGACCGTTCGCCTTTCCAGAAAGAGGCTTGCCGAGACTGAGCCCCGTGAGATGTTCTGTCTCTGGGAAAGCACAGATCCCCAGTGCTGTTGTACCTGTAGGTAGGGTGCCAAGGGACAGTGAAGAGCAGCAAGAGCTTTCAGGGCTGGGCCCTTCGTCGTGGGAGAAGGATCCGACCGTTCACCTTTTCAGAAAGAGGCTTGCCGAGACTGAGCCCCGTGAGATGTTCCGTCTCTGGGAAAGCACAGATCCCCACTGCTGTTGTGCCTGTAGGTAGGGCCACAAGGGACGGTGAAGAGCAGCAAGAGCTTTCAGGGCTGGGCCCTTCCTCGGGGGAGATGGATCGCACCGTTCGTCTTTTCAGAAAGAGGCTTGCCGAGACTGAGCCCCGTGAGATGTTCCGTCTCTGGGAAAGCACAGATCCCCAGTGCTGTTGTGCCTGTAGGTAGGGTGCCAAGGGGCGGTGAAGAGCAGCTAGAGCTTTCAGGGCTGGGCCCTTCCTCGTGGGACAAGGATCCGACCGTTCGCCTTTTCAGAAAGAGGCTTGCCGAGACTGAGCCCCGTGAGATGTTCCGTCTCTGGGAAAGCACAGATCCCCAGTGCTGTTGTGCCTGTAGGTAGGGTGCCAAGGGACGGTGAAGAGCAGCAAGAGCTTTCAGGGCTGGGCCCTTCCTCGTTGGAGAAGAATCCGACCGTTCGCTTTTTCAGAAAGAGGCTTGCCGAGACTGAGCCCCGTGAGATGTTCCGTCTCTGGGAAAGCACAGATCCCCAGTGCTGTTGTGCCTGTAGGTAGGGTGCCAAGGGACAGTGAAGAGCAGCAAGAGCTTTCAGGGCTGGGCCCTTCCTCGTGGGACAAGGATCCGACCGTTCGACTTTTCCAAAAAAATGAGGCTCTGCCGAGGCGTAGCGCCACGAGATGTTCCGTCTCTGGGAAAGCACGGATGCCCAGTGCTGTTGTGCCTGTAGGTAGGGTGCCAAGGGACGGTGAAGAGCAGCAAGAGCTTTCAGGGCTGGGCCCTTCCTCGGGGGAGATGGATCCGACCGTTCGCCTTTTCAGAAAGAGGCTTGCCGAGACTGAGCCCCGTGAGATGTTCCGTCTCTGGGAAAGCACAGATCCCCAGTGCTGTTGTGCCTGTAGGTAGGGCCACAAGGGACGGTGAAGAGCAGCAAGAGCTTTCAGGGCTGGGCCCTTCTTCGTGGGAGATGGATCGCACCGTTCTTCTTTTCAGAAAGAGGCTTGCCGAGACTGAGCCCCGTGAGATGTTCCGTCTCTGGGAAAGCACAGATCCCCAGTGCTGTTGTGCCTGTAGGTAGGGTGCCAAGGGGCGGTGACGAGCAGCAAGAGCTTTCAGGGCTGGGCCCTTCCTCGTGGGACAAGGATCCGACCGTTCGCCTTTTCAGAAAGAGGCTTGCCGAGACTGAGCCCCGTGAGATGTTCCGTCTCTGGGAAAGCACAGATCCCCAGTGCTGTTGTGCCTGTAGGTAGGGTGCCAAGGGGCGGTGACGAGCAGCAAGAGCTTTCAGGGCTGGGCCCTTCCTCGTGGGAGAAGGATCCGACCGTTCGCCTTTTCAGAAAGAGGCTTGCCGAGACTGAGCACCGTGAGATGTTCCGTCTCTGGGAAAGCACAGATCCCCAGTGCTGTTGTGCCTGTAGGTAGGGTGCCAAGGGACGGTGAAGAGCAGCAAGAGCTTTCAGGGCTGGGCCCTTCCTCGTGGGACAAGGATCCGACCGTTCGCCTTTTCAGAAAGAGGCTTGCCGAGACTGAGCCCCGTGAGATGTTCCGTCTCTGGGAAAGCACAGATCCCCAGTGCTGTTGTACCTGTAGGTAGGGTGCCAAGGGACGGTGAAGAGCAGCAAGAGCTTTCAGGGCTGGGCCCTTCCTCGGGGGAGATGGATCGCACCGTTCGTCTTTTCAGAAAGAGGCTTGCCGAGACTGAGCCCCGTGAGATGTTCCGTCTCTGGGAAAGCACAGATCCCCAGTGCTGTTGTGCCTGTAGGTAGGGTGCCAAGGGGCGGTGACGAGCAGCAAGAGCTTTCAGGGCTGGGTCCTTCCTCGTGGGACAAGGATCCGACCGTTCACCTTTTCAGAAAGAGGCTTGCCGAGACTGAGCGCCGTGAGATGTTCCGTCTCTGGGAAAGCACAGATCCCCAGTGCTGTTGTGCCTGTAGGTAGGGTGCCAAGGGGCGGTGAAGAGCAGCAAGAGCTTTCAGGGCTGGGCCCTTCCTCGGGGGAGAAGGATCCGACCGTTCGCCTTTTCAGAAAGAGGCTTGCCGAGACTGAGCCCCGTGAGATGTTCCGTCTCTGGGAAAGCACAGATCCCCAGTGCTGTTGTGCCTGTAGGTAGGGTGCCAAGGGACGGTGAAGAGCAGCAAGAGCTTTCAGGGCTGGGCCCTTCCTCGTGGGACAAGGATCCGACCGTTCGCCTTTTCAGAAAGAGGCTTGCCGAGACTGAGCCCCGTGAGATGTTCCGTCTCTGGGAAAGCACAGATCCCCAGTGCTGTTGTACCTGTAGGTAGGGTGCCAAGGGACGGTGAAGAGCAGCAAGAGCTTTCAGGGCTGGGCCCTTCCTCATGGGAGAAGGATCCGACCGTTCGCCTTTTCAGAAAGAGGCTTGCCGAGACTGAGCGCCGTGAGATGTTCCGTCTCTGGGAAAGCACAGATCCCCAGTGCTGTTGTACCTGTAGGTAGGGTGCCAAGGGACGGTGAAGAGCAGCAAGAGCTTTCAGGGCTGGGCCCTTCCTTGGGGGAGATGGATCGCACCGTTCGTCTTTTCAGAAAGAGGCTTGCCGAGACTGAGCGCCGTGAGATATTCCTTCTCTGGGAAAGCACAGATCCCCAGTGCTGTTGTGCCTGTAGGTAGGGTGCCAAGGGGCGGTGAAGAGCAGCAAGAGCTTTCAGGGCTGGGCCCTTCCTCGTGGGACAAGTATCCGACCGTTCGCCTTTTCAGAAAGAGGCTTGCCGAGACTGAGCCCCGTGAGATGTTCCGTCTCTGGGAAAGCACAGATCCCCAGTGCTGTTGTGCCTGTAGGTAGGGTGCCAAGGGACGGTGAAGAGCAGCAAGAGCTTTCAGGGCTGGGCCCTTCCTCGTGGGAGAAGGATCCGACCGTTCGCCTTTTCAGAAAGAGGCTTGCCGAGACTGAGCCCCGTGAGATGTTCCGTCTCTGGGAAAGCACAGATCCCCAGTGCTGTTGTGCCTGTAGGTAGGGTGCCAAGGGGCGGTGACGAGCAGCAAGAGCTTTCAGGGCTGGGCCCTTCCTCGTGGGACAAGGATCCGACCGTTCGCCTTTTCAGAAAGAGGCTTGCCGAGACTGAGCCCCGTGAGATGTTCCGTCTCTGGGAAAGCACAGATCCCCAGTGCTGTTGTGCCTGTAGGTAGGGCCACAAGGGACGGTGAAGAGCAGCAAGAGCTTTCAGGGCTGGGCCCTTCCTCATGGGAGAAGGATCCGACCGTTCGCCTTTTCAGAAAGAGGCTTGCCGAGACTGAGCCCCGTGAGATGTTCCGTCTCTGGGAAAGCACAGATCCCCAGTGCTGTTGTGCCTGTAGGTAGGGTGCCAAGGGACGGTGAAGAGCAGCAAGAGCTTTCAGGGCTGGGCCCTTCCTCGGGGGAGATGGATCGCACCGTTCGTCTTTTCAGAAAGAGGCTTGCCGAGACTGAGCGCCGTGAGATGTTCCGTCTCTGGGAAAGCACAGATCCCCAGTGCTGTTGTGCCTGTAGGTAGGGTGCCAAGGGGCGGTGAAGAGCAGCAAGAGCTTTCAGGGCTGGGCCCTTCCTCGTGGGACAAGTATCCGACCGTTCGCCTTTTCAGAAAGAGGCTTGCCGAGACTGAGCCCCGTGAGATGTTCCGTCTCTGGGAAAGCACAGATCCCCAGTGCTGTTGTGCCTGTAGGTAGGGTGCCAAGGGGCGGTGAAGAGCAGCAAGAGCTTTCAGGGCTGGGCCCTTCCTCGTGGGACAAGTATCCAACCGTTCGCCTTTTCAGAAAGAGGCTTGCCGACACTGAGCCCCGTGAGATGTTCCGTCTCTGGGAAAGCACAGATCCCCAGTGCTGTTGTGCCTGTAGGTAGGGTGCCAAGGGGCGGTGAAGAGCAGCAAGAGCTTTCAGGGCTGGGCCCTTCCTTGTGGGACAAGGATCCGACCGTTCGCCTTTTAAAAAAAAAAGAGGCTCTGCCGAGGCGTAGCGCCACGAGATGTTCCGTCTCTGGGAAAGCACAGATCCCCAGTGCTGTTGTGCCTGTAGGTAGGGTGCCAAGGGGCGGTGAAGAGCAGCAAGAGCTTTCAGGGCTGGGCCCTTCCTCGTGGGAGATGGATCGCACCGTTCGCCTTTTCAGAAAGAGGCTTGCCGAGACTGAGCGCCGTGAGATGTTCCGTCTCTGGGAAAGCACAGATCCCCAGTGCTGTTGTGCCTGTAGGTAGGGTGCCAAGGGGCAGTGAAGAGCAGCAAGAGCTTTCAGGGCTGGGCCCTTCCTCGTGGGACAAGGATCCGACCGTTCGCCTTTTCAGAAAGAGGCTTGCCGAGACTGAGCCCCGTGAGATGTTCCGTCTCTGGGAAAGCACAGATCCCCAGTGCTGTTGTGCCTGTAGGTAGGGTGCCAAGGGACGGTGAAGAGCAGCAAGAGCTTTCAGGGCTGGGCCCTTCCTCATGGGACAAGTATCCGACCGTTCGCCTTTTCAGAAAGAGGCTTGCCGAGACTGAGCCCCGTAAGATGTTCCGTCTCTGTGAAAACACAGATCCCCAGTGCTGTTGTGCCTGTAGGTAGGGTGCCAAGGGACAGTGAAGAGCAGCAAGAGCTTTCAGGGCTGGGCCCTTCCTCGTGGGAGAAGGATCCGACCGTTCACCTTTTCAGAAAGAGGCTTGCCGAGACTGAGCCCCGTGAGATGTTCCGTCTCTGGGAAAGCACAGATCCCCAGTGCTGTTGTGCCTGTAGGTAGGGTGCCAAGGGGCGGAGAAGAGCAGCAAGAGCTTTCAGGGCTGGGCCCTTCCTCGTGGGACAAGGATCCGACCGTTCGCCTTTTCGAAAAAAATGAGGCTCTGCAGAGGCGTAGCGCCACGAGATGTTCCGTCTCTGGGAAAGCACAGATCCCCAGTGCTGTTGTGCCTGTAGGTAGGGTGCCAAGGGACGGTGAAGAGCAGCAAGAGCTTTCAGGGCTGGGCCCTTCCTCGTGGGACAAGGATCCGACCGTTCGCCTTTTCAGAAAAAATGAGGCTCTGCCGAGGCTTAGCGCCACGAGATGTTCCGTCTCTGGGAAAGCACGGATGCCCAGTGCTGTTGTGCCTGTAGGTAGGGTGCCAAGGGACGGTGAAGAGCAGCAAGAGCTTTCAGGGCTGGGCCCTTCCTCGTGGGACAAGGATCCGACCGTTCGCCTTTTAAAAAAAAAAGAGGCTCTGCCGAGGCGTAGCGCCACGAGATGTTCCGTCTCTGGGAAAGCACAGATCCCCAGTGCTGTTGTGCCTGTAGGTAGGGCCACAAGGGACGGTGAAGAGCAGCAAGAGCTTTCAGGGCTGGGCCCTTCCTCGGGGGAGATGGATCGCACCGTTCGCCTATTCAGAAAGAGGCTTGCCGAGACTGAGCGCCGTGAGATGTTCCGTCTCTGGGAAAGCACAGATCCCCAGTGCTGTTGTGCCTGTAGGTAGGGTGCCAAGGGACGGTGAAGAGCAGCAAGAGCTTTCAGGGCTGGGCCCTTCCTCGTGGGACAAGGATCCGATCGTTCGCCTTTTCAGAAAGAGGCTTGCCGAGACTGAGCGCCGTGAGATGTTCCGTCTCTGGGAAAGCACAGATCCCCAGTGCTGTTGTGCCTGTAGGTAGGGTGCCAAGGGGCGGTGAAGAGCAGCAAGAGCTTTCAGGGCTGGGCCCTTCCTCGGGGGAGATGGATCGCACCGTTCGTCTTTTCAGAAAGAGGCTTGCCGAGACTGAGCGCCGTGAGATATTCCGTCTCTGGGAAAGCACAGATCCCCAGTGCTGTTGTGCCTGTAGGTAGGGTGCCAAGGGGCGGTGAAGAGCAGCAAGAGCTTTCAGGGCTGGGCCCTTCCTCGTGGGAGAAGGATCCGACCGTTCGCCTTTTCAGAAAGAGGCTTGCCGAGACTGAGCCCCGTGAGATGTTCCGTCTCTGGGAAAGCACGGATCCCCAGTGCTGTTGTGCCTGTAGGTAGGGTGCCAAGGGACAGTGAAGAGCAGCAAGAGCTTTCAGGGCTGGGCCCTTCCTCGTGGGACAAGGATCCGACCGTTCGCCTTTTCCAAAAAAATGAGGCTCTGCCGAGGCGTAGCGCCACGAGATGTTCCGTCTCTGGGAAAGCACGGATGCCCAGTGCTGTTGTGCCTGTAGGTAGGGTGCCAAGGGACGGTGAAGAGCAGCAAGAGCTTTCAGGGCTGGGCCCTTCCTCGGGGGAGATGGATCGCACCGTTCGCCTTTTCAGAAAGAGGCTTGCCGACACTGAGCGCCGTGAGATGTTCCGTCTCTGGGAAAGCACAGATCCCCAGTGCTGTTGTGCCTGTAGGTAGGGTGCCAAGGGACGGTGAAGAGCAGCAAGAGCTTTCAGGGCTGGGCCCTTCCTCGTGGGACAAGTATCCGACCGTTCGCCTTTTCAGAAAGAGGCTTGCCGAGACTGAGCCCCGTGAGATGTTCCGTCTCTGGGAAAGCACAGATCCCCACTGCTGTTGTGCCTGTAGGTAGGGTGCCAAGGGACAGTGAAGAGCAGCAAGAGCTTTCAGGGCTGGGCCCTTCCTCGGGGGAGATGGATCGCACCGTTTGTATTTTCAGAAAGAGGCTTGCCGAGACTGAGCCCCGTGAGATGTTCCGTCTCTGGGAAAGCACAGATCCCCAGTGCTGTTGTGCCTGTAGGTAGGGTGCCAAGGGGCGGTGAAGAGCAGCAAGAGCTTTCAGGGCTGGGCCCTTCCTCGTGGGACAAGGATCCGACCGTTCGCCTTTTCAGAAAAAATGAGGCTCTGCCGAGGCTTAGCGCCACGAGATGTTCCGTCTCTGGGAAAGCACGGATGCCCAGTGCTGTTGTGCCTGTAGGTAGGGTGCCAAGGGACGGTGAAGAGCAGCAAGAGCTTTCAGGGCTGGGCCCTTCGTCGTGGGAGAAGGATCCGACCGTTCGCCTTTTCCAAAAAAAAGAGGCTCTGCCGAGGCGTAGCGCCACGAGATGTTCCGTCTCTGCGAAAGCACGGATGCCCAGTGCTGTTGTGCCTGTAGGTAGGGCCACAAGGGACGGTGAAGAGCAGCAAGAGCTTTCAGGGCTGGGCCCTTCCTCGTGGGAGAAGGATCCGACCGTTCGCCTTTTTAGAAAGAGGCTTGCCGAGACTAAGCCCCGTGAGATGTTCCGTCTCTGGGAAAGCACAGATCCCCAGTGCTGTTGTGCCTGTAGGTAGGGTGCCAAGGGGCGGTGAAGAGCATCAAGAGCTTTCAGGGCTGGGCCCTTCCTCGTGGGTCAAGTATCCGACCGTTCGCCTTTTCAGAAAGAGGCTTGCCGAGACTGAGCCCCGTGAGATGTTCCGTCTCTGGGAAAGCACAGATCCCCACTGCTGTTGTGCCTGTAGGTAGGGTGCCAAGGGACAGTGAAGAGCAGCAAGAGCTTTCAGGGCTGGGCCCTTCCTCGGGGGAGATGGATCGCACCGTTTGTATTTTCAGAAAGAGGCTTGCCGAGACTGAGCCCCGTGAGATGTTCCGTCTCTGGGAAAGCACAGATCCCCAGTGCTGTTGTGCCTGTAGGTAGGGTGCCAAGGGGCGGTGAAGAGCAGCAAGAGCTTTCAGGGCTGGGCCCTTCCTCGTGGGACAAGGATCCGACCGTTCGCCTTTTCAGAAAAAATGAGGCTCTGCCGAGGCTTAGCGCCACGAGATGTTCCGTCTCTGGGAAAGCACGGATGCCCAGTGCTGTTGTGCCTGTAGGTAGGGTGCCAAGGGACGGTGAAGAGCAGCAAGAGCTTTCAGGGCTGGGCCCTTCGTCGTGGGAGAAGGATCCGACCGTTCGCCTTTTCCAAAAAAAAGAGGCTCTGCCGAGGCGTAGCGCCACGAGATGTTCCGTCTCTGCGAAAGCACGGATGCCCAGTGCTGTTGTGCCTGTAGGTAGGGCCACAAGGGACGGTGAAGAGCAGCAAGAGCTTTCAGGGCTGGGCCCTTCCTCGTGGGAGAAGGATCCGACCGTTCGCCTTTTTAGAAAGAGGCTTGCCGAGACTAAGCCCCGTGAGATGTTCCGTCTCTGGGAAAGCACAGATCCCCAGTGCTGTTGTGCCTGTAGGTAGGGTGCCAAGGGGCGGTGAAGAGCATCAAGAGCTTTCAGGGCTGGGCCCTTCCTCGTGGGTCAAGTATCCGACCGTTCGCCTTTTCAGAAAGAGGCTTGCCGAGACTGAGCCCCGTGAGATGTTCCGTCTCTGGGAAAGCACAGATCCCCAGTGCTGTTGTGCCTGTAGGTAGGGTGCCAAGGGACGGTGAAGAGCAGCAAGAGCTTTCAGGGCTGGGCCCTTCCTCGTGGGAGAAGGATCCGACCGTTCGCCTTTTCAGAAAGAGGCTTGCCGAGACTGAGCCCCGTGAGATGTTCCGTCTCTGGGAAAGCACAGATCCCCAGTGCTGTTGTGCCTGTAGGTAGGGCCACAAGGGACGGTGAAGAGCAGCAAGAGCTTTCAGGGCTGGGCCCTTCCTCGGGGAAGATGGATCGCACCGTTCGTCTTTTCAGAAAGAGGCTTGCCGAGACTGAGCGCCGTGAGATGTTCCGTCTCTGGGAAAGCACAGATCCCCAGTGCTGTTGTGCCTGTAGGTAGGGTGCCAAGGGGCGGTGAAGAGCAGCAAGAGCTTTCAGGGCTGGGCCCTTCCTCGTGGGAGAAGGATCCGACCGTTCGCCTTTTCAGAAAGAGGCTTGCCGAGACTGAGCGCCGTGAGATGTTCCGTCTCTGGGAAAGCACAGATCCCCACTGCTGTTGTGCCTGTACTTAGAGTGCCAAGGGACGGTGAAGAGCAGCAAGAGCTTTCAGGGCTGGGCCCTTCCTCGTGGGACAAGTATCCGACCGTTCGCCTTTTCAGAAAGAGGCTTGCCGAGACTGAGGCCCGTGAGATGTTCCGTCTCTGGGAAAGCACAGATCCCCAGTGCTGTTGTGCCTGTAGGTAGGGTGCCAAGGGACGGTGAAGAGCAGCAAGAGCTTTCAGGGCTGGGCCCTTCCTCGTGGGACAAGTATCCGACCGTTCGCCTTTTCAGAAAGAGGCTTGCCGAGACTGAGCCCCGTGAGATGTTCCGTCTCTGGGAAAGCACAGATCCCCAGTGCTGTTGTGCCTGTAGGTAGGGTGCCAAGGGACAGTGAAGAGCAGCAAGAGCTTTCAGGGCTGGGCCCTTCCTCGGGGGACAAGGATCCGACCGTTCGCCTTTTAAAAAAAAAAGAGGCTCTGCCGGGGCGTAGCGCCACGAGATGTTCCGTCTCTGGAAAAGCATGGATGCCCAGTGCTGTTGTGCCTGTAGGTAGGGCCACAAGGGACGGTGAAGAGCAGCAAGAGCTTTCAGGGCTGGGCCCTTCCTCGGGGGAGATGGATCGCACCGTTCGCCTTTTCAGAAAGAGGCTTGCCGAGACTGAGCGCCGTGAGATATTCCGTCTCTGGGAAAGCACAGATCCCCAGTGCTGTTGTGCCTGTAGGTAGGGTGCCAAGGGACGGTGAAGAGCAGCAAGAGCTTTCAGGGCTGGGCCCTTCCTCGGGGGACAAGTATCCGACCGTTCGCCTTTTCAGAAAGAGGATTGCCGAGACTGAGCCCTGTGAGATGTTCCGTCTCTGGAAAAGCACAGATCCCCAGTGCTGTTGTGCCTGTAGGTAGGGTGCCAAGGGGCGGTGAAGAGCAGCAAGAGCTTTCAGGGCTGGGCCCTTCCTCGGGGGAGATGGATCGCACCGTTCGCCTTTTCAGAAAGAGGCTTGCCGAGACTGAGCGCCGTGAGATATTCCGTCTCTGGGAAAGCACAGATCCCCAGTGCTGTTGTGCCTGTAGGTAGGGTGCCAAGGGGCGGTGAAGAGCAGCAAGAGCTTTCAGGGCTGGGCCCTTCCTTGTGGGACAAGGATCCGACCGTTCGCCTTTTCAGAAAGAGGCTTGCCGAGACTGAGCCCCGTGAGATGTTCCGTCTCTGGGAAAGCACAGATCCCCAGTGCTGTTGTGCCTGTAGGTAGGGTGCCAAGGGGCGGTGAAGAGCAGCAAGAGCTTTCAGGGCTGGGCCCTTCCTCGTGGGACAAGGATCCGACCGTTCGCCTTTTCAGAAAGAGGCTTGCCGAGACTGAGCGCCGTGAGATGTTCCGTCTCTGAGAAAGCACAGATCCCCAGTGCTGTTGTGCCTGTAGGTAGGGTGCCAAGGGACGGTGAAGAGCAGCAAGAGCTTTCAGGGCTGGGCCCTTCCTCGTGGGACAAGTATCCGACCGTTCGCCTTTTCAGAAAGAGGCTTGCCGAGACTGAGCCCCATGAGATGTTCCGTCTCTGGGAAAGCACAGATCCCCAGTGCTGTTGTGCCTGTAGGTAGGGTGCCAAGGGACGGTGAAGAGCAGCAAGAGCTTTCAGGGCTGGGCCCTTCCCCGTGGGACAAGTATCCGACCGTTCGCCTTTTCAGAAAGAGGCTTGCCGAGACTGAGCGCCGTGAGATGTTCCGTCTCTGGGAAAGCACAGATCCCCACTGCTGTTGTGCCTGTAGGTAGGGTGCCAAGGGACGGTGAAGAGCAGCAAGAGCTTTCAGGGCTGGGCCCTTCCTCGTGGGAGAAGGATCCGACAGTTCGCCTTTTCAGAAAGAGGCTTGCCGAGACTGAGCCCCGTGAGATGTTCCGTCTCTGGGAAAGCACAGATCCCCAGTGCTGTTGTGCCTGTAGGTAGGGCCACAAGGGACGGTGAAGAGCAGCAAGAGCTTTCAGGGCTGGGCCCTTCCTCGTGGGACAAGGATCCGACCGTTCGCCTTTTAAAAAAAAAAGAGGCTCTGCCGAGGCGTAGCGCCACGAGATGTTCCGTCTCTGGGAAAGCACGGATGCCCAGTGCTGTTGTGCCTGTAGGTAGGGCCACAAGGGACGGTGAAGAGCAGCAAGAGCTTTCAGGGCTGGGCCCTTCCTCGGGGGAGATGGATCGCACCGTTCGCCTTTTCAGAAAGAAGCTTGCCGAGACTGAGCGCCGTGAGATATTCCGTCTCTGGGAAAGCACAGATCCCCAGTGCTGTTGTGCCTGTAGGTAGGGTGCCAAGGGACGGTGAAGAGCAGCAAGAGCTTTCAGGGCTGGGCCCTTCCTTGGGGGAGATGGATCGCACCGTTCGCCTTTTCAGAAAGAGGCTTGCCGAGACTGAGCGCCGTGAGATGTTCCGTCTCTGGGAAAGCACAGATCCCCAGTGCTGTTGTGCCTGTAGGTAGGGTGCCAAGGGGCGGTGAAGAGCAGCAAGAGCTTTCAGGGCTGGGCCCTTCCTCGGGGGACAAGTATCCGACCGTTCGCCTTTTCAGAAAGAGGATTGCCGAGACTGAGCCCTGTGAGATGTTCCGTCTCTGGAAAAGCACAGATCCCCAGTGCTGTTGTGCCTGTAGGTAGGGTGCCAAGGGGCGGTGAAGAGCAGCAAGAGCTTTCAGGGCTGGGCCCTTCCTCGGGGGAGATGGATCGCACCGTTCGCCTTTTCAGAAAGAGGCTTGCCGAGACTGAGCGCCGTGAGATATTCCGTCTCTGGGAAAGCACAGATCCCCAGTGCTGTTGTGCCTGTAGGTAGGGTGCCAAGGGGCGGTGAAGAGCAGCAAGAGCTTTCAGGGCTGGGCCCTTCCTTGTGGGACAAGGATCCGACCGTTCGCCTTTTCAGAAAGAGGCTTGCCGAGACTGAGCCCCGTGAGATGTTCCGTCTCTGGGAAAGCACAGATCCCCAGTGCTGTTGTGCCTGTAGGTAGGGTGCCAAGGGGCGGTGAAGAGCAGCAAGAGCTTTCAGGGCTGGGCCCTTCCTCGTGGGACAAGGATCCGACCGTTCGCCTTTTCAGAAAGAGGCTTGCCGAGACTGAGCGCCGTGAGATGTTCCGTCTCTGAGAAAGCACAGATCCCCAGTGCTGTTGTGCCTGTAGGTAGGGTGCCAAGGGACGGTGAAGAGCAGCAAGAGCTTTCAGGGCTGGGCCCTTCCTCGTGGGACAAGTATCCGACCGTTCGCCTTTTCAGAAAGAGGCTTGCCGAGACTGAGCCCCATGAGATGTTCCGTCTCTGGGAAAGCACAGATCCCCAGTGCTGTTGTGCCTGTAGGTAGGGTGCCAAGGGACGGTGAAGAGCAGCAAGAGCTTTCAGGGCTGGGCCCTTCCCCGTGGGACAAGTATCCGACCGTTCGCCTTTTCAGAAAGAGGCTTGCCGAGACTGAGCGCCGTGAGATGTTCCGTCTCTGGGAAAGCACAGATCCCCAGTGCTGTTGTGCCTGTAGGTAGGGTGCCAAGGGACGGTGAAGAGCAGCAAGAGCTTTCAGGGCTGGGCCCTTCCTCGTGGGAGAAGGATCCGACAGTTCGCCTTTTCAGAAAGAGGCTTGCCGAGACTGAGCCCCGTGAGATGTTCCGTCTCTGGGAAAGCACAGATCCCCAGTGCTGTTGTGCCTGTAGGTAGGGCCACAAGGGACGGTGAAGAGCAGCAAGAGCTTTCAGGGCTGGGCCCTTCCTCGTGGGACAAGGATCCGACCGTTCGCCTTTTAAAAAAAAAAGAGGCTCTGCCGAGGCGTAGCGCCACGAGATGTTCCGTCTCTGGGAAAGCACGGATGCCCAGTGCTGTTGTGCCTGTAGGTAGGGCCACAAGGGACGGTGAAGAGCAGCAAGAGCTTTCAGGGCTGGGCCCTTCCTCGGGGGAGATGGATCGCACCGTTCGCCTTTTCAGAAAGAAGCTTGCCGAGACTGAGCGCCGTGAGATATTCCGTCTCTGGGAAAGCACAGATCCCCAGTGCTGTTGTGCCTGTAGGTAGGGTGCCAAGGGACGGTGAAGAGCAGCAAGAGCTTTCAGGGCTGGGCCCTTCCTTGGGGGAGATGGATCGCACCGTTCGCCTTTTCAGAAAGAGGCTTGCCGAGACTGAGCGCCGTGAGATGTTCCGTCTCTGGGAAAGCACAGATCCCCAGTGCTGTTGTGCCTGTAGGTAGGGTGCCAAGGGGCGGTGAAGAGCAGCAAGAGCTTTCAGGGCTGGGCCCTTCCTCGTGGGAGAAGGATCCGACCGTTCGCCTTTTCAGAAAGAGGCTTGCCGAGACTGAGCGCCGTGAGATGTTCCGTCTCTGGGAAAGCACAGATCCCCAGTGCTGTTGTGCCTGTAGGTAGGGTGCCAAGGGACGGTGAAGAGCAGCAAGAGCTTTCAGGGCTGGGCCCTTCCTCGTGGGAGAAGGATCCGACAGTTCGCCTTTTCAGAAAGAGGCTTGCCGAGACTGAGCCCCGTGAGATGTTCCGTCTCTGGGAAAGCACAGATCCCCAGTGCTGTTGTGCCTGTAGGTAGGGCCACAAGGGACGGTGAAGAGCAGCAAGAGCTTTCAGGGCTGGGCCCTTCCTCGTGGGAGAAGGATCCGACCGTTTGCCTTTTAAAAAAAAAAGAGGCTCTGCCGAGGCGTAGCGCCACGAGATGTTCCGTCTCTGGGAAAGCACGGATGCCCAGTGCTGTTGTGCCTGTAGGTAGGGCCACAAGGGACGGTGAAGAGCAGCAAGAGCTTTCAGGGCTGGGCCCTTCCTCGGGGGAGATGGATCGCACCGTTCGCCTTTTCAGAAAGAAGCTTGCCGAGACTGAGCGCCGTGAGATATTCCGTCTCTGGGAAAGCACAGATCCCCAGTGCTGTTGTGCCTGTAGGTAGGGTGCCAAGGGACGGTGAAGAGCAGCAAGAGCTTTCAGGGCTGGGCCCTTCCTTGGGGGAGATGGATCGCACCGTTCGCCTTTTCAGAAAGAGGCTTGCCGAGACTGAGCCCCGTGAGATGTTCCGTCTCTGGGAAAGCACAGATCCCCAGTGCTGTTGTGCCTGTAGGTAGGGTGCCAAGGGGCGGTGAAGAGCAGCAAGAGCTTTCAGGGCTGGGCCCTTCCTCGTGGGACAAGGATCCGACCGTTCGCCTTTCAGAAAGAGGCTTGCGAGACTGAGCCCCGTGAGATGTTCCGTCTCTGGGAAAGCACAGATCCCCACTGCTGTTGTGCCTGTAGGTAGGGCCACAAGGGACGGTGAAGAGCAGCAAGAGCTTTCAGGGCTGGGCCCTTCCTGGGGGGACAAGTATCCGACCGTTTGCCTTTTCAGATAGAGGCTTGCCGAGACTGAGCCCCGTGAGATGTTCCGTCTCTGGGAAAGCACAGATCCCCAGTGCTGTTGTGCCTGTAGGTAGGGTGCCATGGGACAGTGAAGAGCAGCAAGAGCTTTCAGGGCTGGGCCCTTCCTCGTGGGACAAGGATCCGACCGTTCGCCTTTAAAAAAAAAAAGAGGCTCTGCCGAGGCGTAGCGCCACGAGATGTTCCGTCTCTGGGAAAGCACGGATGCCCAGTGCTGTTGTGCCTGTAGGTAGGGCCACAAGGGACGGTGAAGAGCAGCAAGAGCTTTCAGGGCTGGGCCCTTCCTCGTGGGAGATGGATCGCACCGTTCGCCTTTTCAGAAAGAGGCTTGCCGAGACTGAGCCCCGTGAGATGTTCCGTCTCTGGGAAAGCACGGATCCCCAGTGCTGTTGTGCCTGTAGGTAGGGTGCCAAGGGACAGTGAAGAGCAGCAAGAGCTTTCAGGGCTGGGCCCTTCCTCGTGGGACAAGGATCCGACCGTTCGCCTTTTCCAAAAAAATGAGGCTCTGCCGAGGCGTAGCGCCACGAGATGTTCCGTCTCTGGGAAAGCACGGATGCCCAGTGCTGTTGTGCCTGTAGGTAGGGTGCCAAGGGACGGTGAAGAGCAGCAAGAGCTTTCAGGGCTGGGCCCTTCCTCGGGGGAGATGGATCGCACCGTTCGCCTTTTCAGAAAGAGGCTTGCCGACACTGAGCGCCGTGAGATGTTCCGTCTCTGGGAAAGCACAGATCCCCAGTGCTGTTGTGCCTGTAGGTAGGGTGCCAAGGGACGGTGAAGAGCAGCAAGAGCTTTCAGGGCTGGGCCCTTCCTCGTGGGACAAGTATCCGACCGTTCGCCTTTTCAGAAAGAGGCTTGCCGAGACTGAGCCCCGTGAGATGTTCCGTCTCTGGGAAAGCACAGATCCCCACTGCTGTTGTGCCTGTAGGTAGGGTGCCAAGGGACAGTGAAGAGCAGCAAGAGCTTTCAGGGCTGGGCCCTTCCTCGGGGGAGATGGATCGCACCGTTTGTATTTTCAGAAAGAGGCTTGCCGAGACTGAGCCCCGTGAGATGTTCCGTCTCTGGGAAAGCACAGATCCCCAGTGCTGTTGTGCCTGTAGGTAGGGTGCCAAGGGGCGGTGAAGAGCAGCAAGAGCTTTCAGGGCTGGGCCCTTCCTCGTGGGACAAGGATCCGACCGTTCGCCTTTTCAGAAAAAATGAGGCTCTGCCGAGGCTTAGCGCCACGAGATGTTCCGTCTCTGGGAAAGCACGGATGCCCAGTGCTGTTGTGCCTGTAGGTAGGGTGCCAAGGGACGGTGAAGAGCAGCAAGAGCTTTCAGGGCTGGGCCCTTCGTCGTGGGAGAAGGATCCGACCGTTCGCCTTTTCCAAAAAAAAGAGGCTCTGCCGAGGCGTAGCGCCACGAGATGTTCCGTCTCTGCGAAAGCACGGATGCCCAGTGCTGTTGTGCCTGTAGGTAGGGCCACAAGGGACGGTGAAGAGCAGCAAGAGCTTTCAGGGCTGGGCCCTTCCTCGTGGGAGAAGGATCCGACCGTTCGCCTTTTTAGAAAGAGGCTTGCCGAGACTAAGCCCCGTGAGATGTTCCGTCTCTGGGAAAGCACAGATCCCCAGTGCTGTTGTGCCTGTAGGTAGGGTGCCAAGGGGCGGTGAAGAGCATCAAGAGCTTTCAGGGCTGGGCCCTTCCTCGTGGGTCAAGTATCCGACCGTTCGCCTTTTCAGAAAGAGGCTTGCCGAGACTGAGCCCCGTGAGATGTTCCGTCTCTGGGAAAGCACAGATCCCCAGTGCTGTTGTGCCTGTAGGTAGGGTGCCAAGGGACGGTGAAGAGCAGCAAGAGCTTTCAGGGCTGGGCCCTTCCTCGTGGGAGAAGGATCCGACCGTTCGCCTTTTCAGAAAGAGGCTTGCCGAGACTGAGCCCCGTGAGATGTTCCGTCTCTGGGAAAGCACAGATCCCCAGTGCTGTTGTGCCTGTAGGTAGGGCCACAAGGGACGGTGAAGAGCAGCAAGAGCTTTCAGGGCTGGGCCCTTCCTCGGGGAAGATGGATCGCACCGTTCGTCTTTTCAGAAAGAGGCTTGCCGAGACTGAGCGCCGTGAGATGTTCCGTCTCTGGGAAAGCACAGATCCCCAGTGCTGTTGTGCCTGTAGGTAGGGTGCCAAGGGGCGGTGAAGAGCAGCAAGAGCTTTCAGGGCTGGGCCCTTCCTCGGGGGAGAAGGATCCGACCGTTCGCCTTTTCAGAAAGAGGCTTGCCGAGACTGAGCGCCGTGAGATGTTCCGTCTCTGGGAAAGCACAGATCCCCACTGCTGTTGTGCCTGTACTTAGAGTGCCAAGGGACGGTGAAGAGCAGCAAGAGCTTTCAGGGCTGGGCCCTTCCTCGTGGGACAAGTATCCGACCGTTCGCCTTTTCAGAAAGAGGCTTGCCGAGACTGAGGCCCGTGAGATGTTCCGTCTCTGGGAAAGCACAGATCCCCAGTGCTGTTGTGCCTGTAGGTAGGGTGCCAAGGGACGGTGAAGAGCAGCAAGAGCTTTCAGGGCTGGGCCCTTCCTCGTGGGACAAGTATCCGACCGTTCGCCTTTTCAGAAAGAGGCTTGCCGAGACTGAGCCCCGTGAGATGTTCCGTCTCTGGGAAAGCACAGATCCCCAGTGCTGTTGTGCCTGTAGGTAGGGTGCCAAGGGACAGTGAAGAGCAGCAAGAGCTTTCAGGGCTGGGCCCTTCCTCGGGGGACAAGGATCCGACCGTTCGCCTTTTAAAAAAAAAAGAGGCTCTGCCGGGGCGTAGCGCCACGAGATGTTCCGTCTCTGGAAAAGCATGGATGCCCAGTGCTGTTGTGCCTGTAGGTAGGGCCACAAGGGACGGTGAAGAGCAGCAAGAGCTTTCAGGGCTGGGCCCTTCCTCGGGGGAGATGGATCGCACCGTTCGCCTTTTCAGAAAGAGGCTTGCCGAGACTGAGCGCCGTGAGATATTCCGTCTCTGGGAAAGCACAGATCCCCAGTGCTGTTGTGCCTGTAGGTAGGGTGCCAAGGGACGGTGAAGAGCAGCAAGAGCTTTCAGGGCTGGGCCCTTCCTCGGGGGACAAGTATCCGACCGTTCGCCTTTTCAGAAAGAGGATTGCCGAGACTGAGCCCTGTGAGATGTTCCGTCTCTGGAAAAGCACAGATCCCCAGTGCTGTTGTGCCTGTAGGTAGGGTGCCAAGGGGCGGTGAAGAGCAGCAAGAGCTTTCAGGGCTGGGCCCTTCCTCGGGGGAGATGGATCGCACCGTTCGCCTTTTCAGAAAGAGGCTTGCCGAGACTGAGCGCCGTGAGATATTCCGTCTCTGGGAAAGCACAGATCCCCAGTGCTGTTGTGCCTGTAGGTAGGGTGCCAAGGGGCGGTGAAGAGCAGCAAGAGCTTTCAGGGCTGGGCCCTTCCTTGTGGGACAAGGATCCGACCGTTCGCCTTTTCAGAAAGAGGCTTGCCGAGACTGAGCCCCGTGAGATGTTCCGTCTCTGGGAAAGCACAGATCCCCAGTGCTGTTGTGCCTGTAGGTAGGGTGCCAAGGGGCGGTGAAGAGCAGCAAGAGCTTTCAGGGCTGGGCCCTTCCTCGTGGGACAAGGATCCGACCGTTCGCCTTTTCAGAAAGAGGCTTGCCGAGACTGAGCGCCGTGAGATGTTCCGTCTCTGAGAAAGCACAGATCCCCAGTGCTGTTGTGCCTGTAGGTAGGGTGCCAAGGGACGGTGAAGAGCAGCAAGAGCTTTCAGGGCTGGGCCCTTCCTCGTGGGACAAGTATCCGACCGTTCGCCTTTTCAGAAAGAGGCTTGCCGAGACTGAGCCCCATGAGATGTTCCGTCTCTGGGAAAGCACAGATCCCCAGTGCTGTTGTGCCTGTAGGTAGGGTGCCAAGGGACGGTGAAGAGCAGCAAGAGCTTTCAGGGCTGGGCCCTTCCCCGTGGGACAAGTATCCGACCGTTCGCCTTTTCAGAAAGAGGCTTGCCGAGACTGAGCGCCGTGAGATGTTCCGTCTCTGGGAAAGCACAGATCCCCACTGCTGTTGTGCCTGTAGGTAGGGTGCCAAGGGACGGTGAAGAGCAGCAAGAGCTTTCAGGGCTGGGCCCTTCCTCGTGGGAGAAGGATCCGACAGTTCGCCTTTTCAGAAAGAGGCTTGCCGAGACTGAGCCCCGTGAGATGTTCCGTCTCTGGGAAAGCACAGATCCCCAGTGCTGTTGTGCCTGTAGGTAGGGCCACAAGGGACGGTGAAGAGCAGCAAGAGCTTTCAGGGCTGGGCCCTTCCTCGTGGGACAAGGATCCGACCGTTCGCCTTTTAAAAAAAAAAGAGGCTCTGCCGAGGCGTAGCGCCACGAGATGTTCCGTCTCTGGGAAAGCACGGATGCCCAGTGCTGTTGTGCCTGTAGGTAGGGCCACAAGGGACGGTGAAGAGCAGCAAGAGCTTTCAGGGCTGGGCCCTTCCTCGGGGGAGATGGATCGCACCGTTCGCCTTTTCAGAAAGAAGCTTGCCGAGACTGAGCGCCGTGAGATATTCCGTCTCTGGGAAAGCACAGATCCCCAGTGCTGTTGTGCCTGTAGGTAGGGTGCCAAGGGACGGTGAAGAGCAGCAAGAGCTTTCAGGGCTGGGCCCTTCCTTGGGGGAGATGGATCGCACCGTTCGCCTTTTCAGAAAGAGGCTTGCCGAGACTGAGCGCCGTGAGATGTTCCGTCTCTGGGAAAGCACAGATCCCCAGTGCTGTTGTGCCTGTAGGTAGGGTGCCAAGGGGCGGTGAAGAGCAGCAAGAGCTTTCAGGGCTGGGCCCTTCCTCGGGGGACAAGTATCCGACCGTTCGCCTTTTCAGAAAGAGGATTGCCGAGACTGAGCCCTGTGAGATGTTCCGTCTCTGGAAAAGCACAGATCCCCAGTGCTGTTGTGCCTGTAGGTAGGGTGCCAAGGGGCGGTGAAGAGCAGCAAGAGCTTTCAGGGCTGGGCCCTTCCTCGGGGGAGATGGATCGCACCGTTCGCCTTTTCAGAAAGAGGCTTGCCGAGACTGAGCGCCGTGAGATATTCCGTCTCTGGGAAAGCACAGATCCCCAGTGCTGTTGTGCCTGTAGGTAGGGTGCCAAGGGGCGGTGAAGAGCAGCAAGAGCTTTCAGGGCTGGGCCCTTCCTTGTGGGACAAGGATCCGACCGTTCGCCTTTTCAGAAAGAGGCTTGCCGAGACTGAGCCCCGTGAGATGTTCCGTCTCTGGGAAAGCACAGATCCCCAGTGCTGTTGTGCCTGTAGGTAGGGTGCCAAGGGGCGGTGAAGAGCAGCAAGAGCTTTCAGGGCTGGGCCCTTCCTCGTGGGACAAGGATCCGACCGTTCGCCTTTTCAGAAAGAGGCTTGCCGAGACTGAGCGCCGTGAGATGTTCCGTCTCTGAGAAAGCACAGATCCCCAGTGCTGTTGTGCCTGTAGGTAGGGTGCCAAGGGACGGTGAAGAGCAGCAAGAGCTTTCAGGGCTGGGCCCTTCCTCGTGGGACAAGTATCCGACCGTTCGCCTTTTCAGAAAGAGGCTTGCCGAGACTGAGCCCCATGAGATGTTCCGTCTCTGGGAAAGCACAGATCCCCAGTGCTGTTGTGCCTGTAGGTAGGGTGCCAAGGGACGGTGAAGAGCAGCAAGAGCTTTCAGGGCTGGGCCCTTCCCCGTGGGACAAGTATCCGACCGTTCGCCTTTTCAGAAAGAGGCTTGCCGAGACTGAGCGCCGTGAGATGTTCCGTCTCTGGGAAAGCACAGATCCCCAGTGCTGTTGTGCCTGTAGGTAGGGTGCCAAGGGACGGTGAAGAGCAGCAAGAGCTTTCAGGGCTGGGCCCTTCCTCGTGGGAGAAGGATCCGACAGTTCGCCTTTTCAGAAAGAGGCTTGCCGAGACTGAGCCCCGTGAGATGTTCCGTCTCTGGGAAAGCACAGATCCCCAGTGCTGTTGTGCCTGTAGGTAGGGCCACAAGGGACGGTGAAGAGCAGCAAGAGCTTTCAGGGCTGGGCCCTTCCTCGTGGGACAAGGATCCGACCGTTCGCCTTTTAAAAAAAAAAGAGGCTCTGCCGAGGCGTAGCGCCACGAGATGTTCCGTCTCTGGGAAAGCACGGATGCCCAGTGCTGTTGTGCCTGTAGGTAGGGCCACAAGGGACGGTGAAGAGCAGCAAGAGCTTTCAGGGCTGGGCCCTTCCTCGGGGGAGATGGATCGCACCG
This sequence comes from Buteo buteo, assembly GCF_964188355.1. Taxonomy (NCBI): domain Eukaryota; kingdom Metazoa; phylum Chordata; class Aves; order Accipitriformes; family Accipitridae; genus Buteo; species Buteo buteo. Next base: position 45,460,410 of record NC_134176.1, read on the forward strand.
TTCGCCTTTTCAGAAAGAAGCTTGCCGAGACTGAGCGCCGTGAGATATTCCGTCTCTGGGAAAGCACAGATCCCCAGTGCTGTTGTGCCTGTAGGTAGGGTGCCAAGGGACGGTGAAGAGCAGCAAGAGCTTTCAGGGCTGGGCCCTTCCTTGGGGGAGATGGATCGCACCGTTCGCCTTTTCAGAAAGAGGCTTGCCGAGACTGAGCGCCGTGAGATGTTCCGTCTCTGGGAAAGCACAGATCCCCAGTGCTGTTGTGCCTGTAGGTAGGGTGCCAAGGGGCGGTGAAGAGCAGCAAGAGCTTTCAGGGCTGGGCCCTTCCTCGTGGGAGAAGGATCCGACCGTTCGCCTTTTCAGAAAGAGGCTTGCCGAGACTGAGCGCCGTGAGATGTTCCGTCTCTGGGAAAGCACAGATCCCCAGTGCTGTTGTGCCTGTAGGTAGGGTGCCAAGGGACGGTGAAGAGCAGCAAGAGCTTTCAGGGCTGGGCCCTTCCTCGTGGGAGAAGGATCCGACAGTTCGCCTTTTCAGAAAGAGGCTTGCCGAGACTGAGCCCCGTGAGATGTTCCGTCTCTGGGAAAGCACAGATCCCCAGTGCTGTTGTGCCTGTAGGTAGGGCCACAAGGGACGGTGAAGAGCAGCAAGAGCTTTCAGGGCTGGGCCCTTCCTCGTGGGAGAAGGATCCGACCGTTTGCCTTTTAAAAAAAAAAGAGGCTCTGCCGAGGCGTAGCGCCACGAGATGTTCCGTCTCTGGGAAAGCACGGATGCCCAGTGCTGTTGTGCCTGTAGGTAGGGCCACAAGGGACGGTGAAGAGCAGCAAGAGCTTTCAGGGCTGGGCCCTTCCTCGGGGGAGATGGATCGCACCGTTCGCCTTTTCAGAAAGAAGCTTGCCGAGACTGAGCGCCGTGAGATATTCCGTCTCTGGGAAAGCACAGATCCCCAGTGCTGTTGTGCCTGTAGGTAGGGTGCCAAGGGACGGTGAAGAGCAGCAAGAGCTTTCAGGGCTGGGCCCTTCCTTGGGGGAGATGGATCGCACCGTTCGCCTTTTCAGAAAGAGGCTTGCCGAGACTGAGCCCCGTGAGATGTTCCGTCTCTGGGAAAGCACAGATCCCCAGTGCTGTTGTGCCTGTAGGTAGGGTGCCAAGGGGCGGTGAAGAGCAGCAAGAGCTTTCAGGGCTGGGCCCTTCCTCGTGGGACAAGGATCCGACCGTTCGCCTTTCAGAAAGAGGCTTGCGAGACTGAGCCCCGTGAGATGTTCCGTCTCTGGGAAAGCACAGATCCCCACTGCTGTTGTGCCTGTAGGTAGGGCCACAAGGGACGGTGAAGAGCAGCAAGAGCTTTCAGGGCTGGGCCCTTCCTGGGGGGACAAGTATCCGACCGTTTGCCTTTTCAGATAGAGGCTTGCCGAGACTGAGCCCCGTGAGATGTTCCGTCTCTGGGAAAGCACAGATCCCCAGTGCTGTTGTGCCTGTAGGTAGGGTGCCATGGGACAGTGAAGAGCAGCAAGAGCTTTCAGGGCTGGGCCCTTCCTCGTGGGACAAGGATCCGACCGTTCGCCTTTAAAAAAAAAAAGAGGCTCTGCCGAGGCGTAGCGCCACGAGATGTTCCGTCTCTGGGAAAGCACGGATGCCCAGTGCTGTTGTGCCTGTAGGTAGGGCCACAAGGGACGGTGAAGAGCAGCAAGAGCTTTCAGGGCTGGGCCCTTCCTCGTGGGAGATGGATCGCACCGTTCGCCTTTTCAGAAAGAGGCTTGCCGAGACTGAGCGCCGTGAGATGTTCCGTCTCTGGGAAAGCACAGATCCCCAGTGCTGTTGTGCCTGTAGGTAGGGTGCCAAGGGGCAGTGAAGAGCAGCAAGAGCTTTCAGGGCTGGGCCCTTCCTCGTGGGACAAGGATCCGACCGTTCGCCTTTTCAGAAAGAAGCTTGCCGAGACTGAGCCCCGTGAGATGTTCCGTCTCTGGGAAAGCACAGTTCCCCAGTGCTGTTGTGCCTGTAGGTAGGGTGCCAAGGGGCGGTGACGAGCAGCAAGAGCTTTCAGGGCTGGGCCCTTCCTCGGGGGACAAGTATCCGAACGTTCGCCTTGTCAGAAAGAGGCTTGCCGAGACTGAGCCCCGTAAGATGTTCCGTCTCTGTGAAAACACAGATCCCCAGTGCTGTTGTGCCTGTAGGTAGGGTGCCAAGGGACAGTGAAGAGCAGCAAGAGCTTTCAGGGCTGGGCCCTTCCTCGTGGGAGAAGGATCCGACCGTTCGCCTTTTCCAAAAAAATGAGGCTCTGCCGAGGCGTAGCGCCACGAGATGTTCCGTCTCTGGGAAAGCACAGATCCCCAGTGCTGTTGTGCCTGTAGGTAGGGTGCCAAGGGACGGTGAAGAGCAGCAAGAGCTTTCAGGGCTGGGCCCTTCCTCGTGGGACAATGATCCGACCGTTCGCCTTTTCAGAAAAAATGAGGCTCTGCCGAGGCTTAGCGCCACGAGATGTTCCGTCTCTGGGAAAGCACGGATGCCCAGTGCTGTTGTGCCTGTAGGTAGGGTGCCAAGGGACGGTGAAGAGCAGCAAGAGCTTTCAGGGCTGGGCCCTTCCTCGTGGGACAAGGATCCGACCGTTCGCCTTTTCAGAAAGAGGCTTGCCGAGACTGAGCCCCGTGAGATGTTCCGTCTCTGGGAAAGCACAGATCCCCAGTGCTGTTGTGCCTGTAGGTAGGGTGCCAAGGGACGGTGAAGAGCAGCAAGAGCTTTCAGGGCTGGGCCCTTCGTCGTGGGAGAAGGATCCCACCGTTCGCCTTTTCAGAAAGAGGCTTGCCGAGACTGAGCCCCGTGAGATGTTCCGTCTCTGCGAAAGCACGGATGCCCAGTGCTGTTGTGCCTGTAGGTAGGGCCACAAGGGATGGTGAAGAGCAGCAAGAGCTTTCAGGGCTGGGCCCTTCCTCGTGGGAGAAGGATCCGACCGTTCGCCTTTTCAGAAAGAGGCTTGCCGAGACTGAGCCCCGTGAGACGTTCCGTCTCTGGGAAAGCACAGATCCCCACTGCTGTTGTGCCTGTAGGTAGGGCCACAAGGGACGGTGAAGAGCAGCAAGAGCTTTCAGGGCTGGGCCCTTCCTTGGGGGAGATGGATCGCACCGTTCGCCTTTTCAGAAAGAGGCTTGCCGAGACTGAGCGCCGTGAGATATTCCGTCTCTGGGAAAGCACAGATCCCCAGTGCTGTTGTGCCTGTAGGTAGGGCCACAAGGGACGGTGAAGAGCAGCAAGAGCTTTCAGGGCTGGGCCCTTCCTCGTGGGAGAAGGATCCGACCGTTCGCCTTTTCAGAAAGAGGCTTGCCGAGACTGAGCGCCGTGAGATGTTCCGTCTCTGGGAAAGCACAGATCCCCAGTGCTGTTGTGCCTGTAGGTAGGGTGCCAAGGGACGGTGAAGAGCAGCAAGAGCTTTCAGGGCTGGGCCCTTCGTCGTGGGAGAAGGATCCGACAGTTCGCCTTTTCAGAAAGAGGCTTGCCGAGACTGAGCCCCGTGAGATGTTCCGTCTCTGGGAAAGCACAGATCCCCAGTGCTGTTGTGCCTGTAGGTAGGGCCACAAGGGACGGTGAAGAGCAGCAAGAGCTTTCAGGGCTGGGCCCTTCCTCGTGGGAGAAGGATCCGACCGTTCGCCTTTTAAAAAAAAAAGAGGCTCTGCCGAGGCGTAGCGCCACGAGATGTTCCGTCTCTGGGAAAGCACGGATGCCCAGTGCTGTTGTGCCTGTAGGTAGGGCCACAAGGGACGGTGAAGAGCAGCAAGAGCTTTCAGGGCTGGGCCCTTCCTGGGGGGACAAGTATCCGACCGTTTGCCTTTTCAGAAAGAGGCTTGCCGAGACTGAGCCCCGTGAGATGTTCCGTCTCTGGGAAAGCACAGATCCCCAGTGCTGTTGTGCCTGTAGGTAGGGTGCCATGGGACAGTGAAGAGCAGCAAGAGCTTTCAGGGCTGGGCCCTTCCTCGTGGGACAAGGATCCGACCGTTCGCCTTTAAAAAAAAAAAGAGGCTCTGCCGAGGCGTAGCGCCACGAGATGTTCCGTCTCTGGGAAAGCACGGATGCCCAGTGCTGTTGTGCCTGTAGGTAGGGCCACAAGGGACGGTGAAGAGCAGCAAGAGCTTTCAGGGCTGGGCCCTTCCTCGTCGGAGATGGATCGCACCGTTCGCCTTTTCAGAAAGAGGCTTGCCGAGACTGAGCGCCGTGAGATGTTCCGTCTCTGGGAAAGCACAGATCCCCAGTGCTGTTGTGCCTGTAGGTAGGGTGCCAAGGGACGGTGAAGAGCAGCAAGAGCTTTCAGGGCTGGGCCCTTCCTCGTGGGACAAGGATCCGACCGTTCGCCTTTTCAGAAAGAGGCTTGCCGAGACTGAGCCCCGTGAGATGTTCCGTCTCTGGGAAAGCACAGATCCCCAGTGCTGTTGTGCCTGTAGGTAGGGTGCCAAGGGGCGGTGACGAGCAGCAAGAGCTTTCAGGGCTGGGCCCTTCCTCGGGGGACAAGTATCCGACCGTTCGCCTTTTCAGAAAGAGGCTTGCCGAGACTGAGCCCCGTAAGATGTTCCGTCTCTGTGAAAACACAGATCCCCAGTGCTGTTGTGCCTGTAGGTAGGGTGCCAAGGGACAGTGAAGAGCAGCAAGAGCTTTCAGGGCTGGGCCCTTCCTCGTGGGACAAGGATCCGACCGTTCGCCTTTTCCAAAAAAATGAGGCTCTGCCGAGGCGTAGCGCCACGAGATGTTCCGTCTCTGGGAAAGCACAGATCCCCAGTGCTGTTGTGCCTGTAGGTAGGGTGCCAAGGGACGGTGAAGAGCAGCAAGAGCTTTCAGGGCTGGGCCCTTCCTCGTGGGACAAGGATCCGACCGTTCGCCTTTTCAGAAAAAATGAGGCTCTGCCGAGGCTTAGCGCCACGAGATGTTCCGTCTCTGGGAAAGCACGGATGCCCAGTGCTGTTGTGCCTGTAGGTAGGGTGCCAAGGGACGGTGAAGAGCAGCAAGAGCTTTCAGGGCTGGGCCCTTCCTCGTGGGACAAGGATCCGACCGTTCGCCTTTTAAAAAAAAAAGAGGCTCTGCCGAGGCGTAGCGCCACGAGATGTTCCGTCTCTGGGAAAGCACAGATCCCCAGTGCTGTTGTGCCTGTAGGTAGGGCCACAAGGGACGGTGAAGAGCAGCAAGAGCTTTCAGGGCTGGGCCCTTCCTCGGGGGAGATGGATCACACCGTTCGCCTTTTCAGAAAGAAGCTTGCCGAGACTGAGCGCCGTGAGATGTTCCGTCTCTGGGAAAGCACAGATCCCCAGTGCTGTTGTGCCTGTAGGTAGGGTGCCAAGGGACGGTGAAGAGCAGCAAGAGCTTTCAGGGCTGGGCCCTTCCTCGTGGGACAAGGATCCGATCGTTCGCCTTTTCAGAAAGAGGCTTGCCGAGACTGAGCCCCGTGAGATGTTCCGTCTCTGGGAAAGCACAGATCCCCAGTGCTGTTGTGCCTGTAGGTAGGGTGCCAAGGGGCGGTGAAGAGCAGCAAGAGCTTTCAGGGCTGGGCCCTTCCTCGGGGGAGATGGATCGCACCGTTCGTCTTTTCAGAAAGAGGCTTGCCGAGACTGAGCCCCGTGAGATATTCCGTCTCTGGGAAAGCACAGATCCCCAGTGCTGTTGTGCCTGTAGGTAGGGTGCCAAGGGACGGTGAAGAGCAGCAAGAGCTTTCAGGGCTGGGCCCTTCCTCGTGGGACAAGGATCCGACCGTTCGCCTTTTCAGAAAGAGGCTTGCCGAGACTGAGCCCCGTGAGATGTTCCGTCTCTGGGAAAGCACAGATCCCCAGTGCTGTTGTGCCTGTAGGTAGGGTGCCAAGGGACAGTGAAGAGCAGCAAGAGCTTTCAGGGCTGGGCCCTTCCTCGTGGGACAAGGATCCGACCGTTCGCCTTTTCCAAAAAAATGAGGCTCTGCCGAGGCGTAGCGCCACGAGATGTTCCGTCTCTGGGAAAGCACGGATGCCCAGTGCTGTTGTGCCTGTAGGTAGGGTGCCAAGGGACGGTGAAGAGCAGCAAGAGCTTTCAGGGCTGGGCCCTTCCTCGGGGGAGATGGATCGCACCGTTCGCCTTTTCAGAAAGAGGCTTGCCGACACTGAGCGCCGTGAGATGTTCCGTCTCTGGGAAAGCACAGATCCCCAGTGCTGTTGTGCCTGTAGGTAGGGTGCCAAGGGACGGTGAAGAGCAGCAAGAGCTTTCAGGGCTGGGCCCTTCCTCGTGGGACAAGTATCCGACCGTTCGCCTTTTCAGAAAGAGGCTTGCCGAGACTGAGCCCCGTGAGATGTTCCGTCTCTGGGAAAGCACAGATCCCCAGTGCTGTTGTGCCTGTAGGTAGGGTGCCAAGGGACAGTGAAGAGCAGCAAGAGCTTTCAGGGCTGGGCCCTTCCTCGGGGGAGATGGATCGCACCGTTTGTATTTTCAGAAAGAGGCTTGCCGAGACTGAGCGCCGTGAGATGTTCCGTCTCTGGGAAAGCACAGATCCCCAGTGCTGTTGTGCCTGTAGGTAGGGTGCCAAGGGGCGGTGAAGAGCAGCAAGAGCTTTCAGGGCTGGGCCCTTCCTCGTGGGACAAGGATCCGACCGTTCGCCTTTTCAGAAAAAATGAGGCTCTGCCGAGGCTTAGCGCCACGAGATGTTCCGTCTCTGGGAAAGCACGGATGCCCAGTGCTGTTGTGCCTGTAGGTAGGGTGCCAAGGGACGGTGAAGAGCAGCAAGAGCTTTCAGGGCTGGGCCCTTCGTCGTGGGAGAAGGATCCGACCGTTCGCCTTTTCCAAAAAAAAGAGGCTCTGGCGAGGCGTAGCGCCACGAGATGTTCCGTCTCTGCGAAAGCACGGATGCCCAGTGCTGTTGTGCCTGTAGGTAGGGCCACAAGGGACGGTGAAGAGCAGCAAGAGCTTTCAGGGCTGGGCCCTTCCTCGTGGGAGAAGGATCCGACCGTTCGCCTTTTTAGAAAGAGGCTTGCCGAGACTAAGCCCCGTGAGATGTTCCGTCTCTGGGAAAGCACAGATCCCCAGTGTTGTTGTGCCTGTAGGTAGGGTGCCAAGGGGCGGTGAAGAGCAGCAAGAGCTTTCAGGGCTGGGCCCTTCCTCGTGGGACAAGTATCCGACCGTTCGCCTTTTCAGAAAGAGGCTTGCCGAGACTGAGCCCCGTGAGATGTTCCGTCTCTGGGAAAGCACAGATCCCCAGTGCTGTTGTGCCTGTAGGTAGGGTGCCAAGGGACGGTGAAGAGCAGCAAGAGCTTTCAGGGCTGGGCCCTTCCTCGGGGGACAAGGATCCGACCGTTCGCCTTTTCAGAAAGAGGCTTGCCGAGACTGAGCCCCGTGAGATGTTCCGTCTCTGGGAAAGCACAGATCCCCAGTGCTGTTGTGCCTGTAGGTAGGGCCACAAGGGACGGTGAAGAGCAGCAAGAGCTTTCAGGGCTGGGCCCTTCCTCGGGGAAGATGGATCGCACCGTTCGTCTTTTCAGAAAGAGGCTTGCCGAGACTGAGCGCCGTGAGATGTTCCGTCTCTGGGAAAGCACAGATCCCCAGTGCTGTTGTGCCTGTAGGTAGGGTGCCAAGGGGCGGTGAAGAGCAGCAAGAGCTTTCAGGGCTGGGCCCTTCGTCGTGGGAGAAGGATCCGACCGTTCGCCTTTTCAGAAAGAGGCTTGCCGAGACTGAGCGCCGTGAGATGTTCCGTCTCTGGGAAAGCACAGATCCCCACTGCTGTTGTGCCTGTACGTAGGGTGCCAAGGGACGGTGAAGAGCAGCAAGAGCTTTCAGGGCTGGGCCCTTCCTCGTGGGACAAGTATCCGACCGTTCGCCTTTTCAGAAACAGGCTTGCCGAGACTGAGCCCCGTGAGATGTTCCGTCTCTGGGAAAGCACAGATCCCCAGTGCTGTTGTGCCTGTAGGTAGGGTGCCAAGGGACAGTGAAGAGCAGCAAGAGCTTTCAGGGCTGGGCCCTTCCTAGGGGGACAAGGATCCGACCGTTCGCCTTTTAAAAAAAAAAGAGGCTCTGCCGAGGCGTAGCGCCACGAGATGTTCCGTCTCTGGAAAAGCATGGATGCCCAGTGCTGTTGTGCCTGTAGGTAGGGCCACAAGGGACGGTGAAGAGCAGCAAGAGCTTTCAGGGCTGGGCCCTTCCTCGGGGGAGATGGATCGCACCGTTCGCCTTTTCAGAAAGAGGCTTGCCGAGACTGAGCGCCGTGAGATATTCCGTCTCTGGGAAAGCACAGATCCCCAGTGCTGTTGTGCCTGTAGGTAGGGTGCCAAGGGACGGTGAAGAGCAGCAAGAGCTTTCAGGGCTGGGCCCTTCCTCGGGGGACAAGTATCCGACCGTTCGCCTTTTCAGAAAGAGGATTGCCGAGACTGAGCCCCGTGAGATGTTCCGTCTCTGGGAAAGCACAGATCCCCAGTGCTGTTGTGCCTGTACGTAGGGTGCCAAGGGACGGTGAAGAGCAGCAAGAGCTTTCAGGGCTGGGCCCTTCCTCGTGGGAGAAGTATCCGACCGTTCGCCTTTTCAGAAAGAGGCTTGCCGAGACTGAGCGCCGTGAGATATTCCGTCTCTGGGAAAGCACAGATCCCCAGTGCTGTTGTGCCTGTAGGTAGGGCCACAAGGGGCGGTGAAGAGCAGCAAGAGCTTTCAGGGCTGGGCCCTTCCTTGTGGGACAAGGATCCGACCGTTCGCCTTTTCAGAAAGAGGCTTGCCGAGACTGAGCCCCGTGAGATGTTCCGTCTCTGGGAAAGCACAGATCCCCAGTGCTGTTGTGCCTGTAGGTAGGGTGCCAAGGGGCGGTGAAGAGCAGCAAGAGCTTTCAGGGCTGGGCCCTTCCTCGTGGGAGAAGGATCCGACCGTTCGCCTTTTCAGAAAGAGGCTTGCCGAGACTGAGCCCCGTGAGATGTTCCGTCTCTGAGAAAGCACAGATCCCCAGTGCTGTTGTGCCTGTAGGTAGGGTGCCAAGGGACGGTGAAGAGCAGCAAGAGCTTTCAGGGCTGGGCCCTTCCTCGTGGGAGAAGGATCCGACCGTTCGCCTTTTCAGAAAGAGGCTTGCCGAGACTGAGCCCCGTGAGATGTTCCGTCTCTGGGAAAGCACAGATCCCCAGTGCTGTTGTGCCTGTAGGTAGGGTGCCAAGGGACGGTGAAGAGCAGCAAGAGCTTTCAGGGCTGGGCCCTTCCTCGTGGGACAAGGATCCGACCGTTCGCCTTTTCAGAAAGAGGCTTGCCGAGACTGAGCCCCATGAGATGTTCCGTCTCTGGGAAAGCACAGATCCCCAGTGCTGTTGTGCCTGTAGGTAGGGTGCCAAGGGGCGGTGAAGAGCAGCAAGAGCTTTCAGGGCTGGGCCCTTCCCCGTGGGACAAGTATCCGACCGTTCGCCTTTTCAGAAAGAGGCTTGCCGAGACTGAGCGCCGTGAGATGTTCCGTCTCTGGGAAAGCACAGATCCCCAGTGCTGTTGTGCCTGTAGGTAGGGTGCCAAGGGACAGTGAAGAGCAGCAAGAGCTTTCAGGGCTGGGCCCTTCCTCGTGGGAGAAGGATCCGACCGTTCGCCTTTTCACAAAGAGGCTTGCCGAGACTGAGCCCCGTGAGATGTTCCATCTCTGGGAAAGCACAGATCCCCAGTGCTGTTGTGCCTGTAGGTAGGGTGCCAAGGGACGGTGAAGAGCAGCAAGAGCTTTCAGGGCTGGGCCCTTCCTCGTGGGACAAGGATCCGACCGTTCGCCTTTTCAGAAAGAGGCTTGCCGAGACTGAGCCCCGTGAGATGTTCCGTCTCTGCGAAAGCACGGATGCCCAGTGCTGTTGTGCCTGTAGGTAGGGCCACATGGGATGGTGAAGAGCAGCAAGAGCTTTCAGGGCTGGGCCCTTCCTCGTGGGAGAAGGATCCGACCGTTCGCCTTTTCAGAAAGAGGCTTGCCGAGACTGAGCCCCGTGAGATGTTCCGTCTCTGGGAAAGCACAGATCCCCACTGCTGTTGTGCCTGTAGGTAGGGCCACAAGGGACGGTGAAGAGCAGCAAGAGCTTTCAGGGCTGGGCCCTTCCTTGGGGGAGATGGATCGCACCGTTCGCCTTTTCAGAAAGAGGCTTGCCGAGACTGAGCGCCGTGAGATATTCCGTCTCTGGGAAAGCACAGATCCCCAGTGCTGTTGTGCCTGTAGGTAGGGTGCCAAGGGACGGTGAAGAGCAGCAAGAGCTTTCAGGGCTGGGCCCTTCCTCGTGGGAGAAGGATCCGACAGTTCGCCTTTTCAGAAAGAGGCTTGCCGAGACTGAGCCCCGTGAGATGTTCCGTCTCTGGGAAAGCACAGATCCCCAGTGCTGTTGTGCCTGTAGGTAGGGTGCCACGGGACAGTGAAGAGCAGCAAGAGCTTTCAGGGCTGGGCCCTTCGTCGTGGGAGAAGGATTCGACCGTTCACCTTTTCAGAAAGAGGCTTGCCGAGACTGAGCCCCGTGAGATGTTCCGTCTCTGGGAAAGCACAGATCCCCAGTGCTGTTGTGCCTGTAGGTAGGGCCACAAGGGACGGTGAAGAGCAGCAAGAGCTTTCAGGGCTGGGCCCTTCCTCGTGGGACAAGGATCCGACCGTTCGCCTTTTAAAAAAAAAAGAGGCTCTGCCGAGGCGTAGCGCCACGAGATGTTCCGTCTCTGGGAAAGCACGGATGCCCAGTGCTGTTGTGCCTGTAGGTAGGGCCACAAGGGACGGTGAAGAGCAGCAAGAGCTTTCAGGGCTGGGCCCTTCGTCGTGGGACAAGGATCCGACCGTTCGCCTTTTCAGAAAGAGGCTTGCCGAGACTGAGCGCCGTGAGATGTTCCGTCTCTGGGAAAGCACAGATCCCCAGTGCTGTTGTGCCTGTAGGTAGGGTGCCATGGGACAGTGAAGAGCAGCAAGAGCTTTCAGGGCTGGGCCCTTCCTCGTGGGACAAGGATCCGACCGTTCGCCTTTAAAAAAAAAAAGAGGATCTGCCGAGGCGTAGCGCCACGAGATGTTCCGTCTCTGGGAAAGCACGGATGCCCAGTGCTGTTGTGCCTGTAGGTAGGGCCACAAGGGACGGTGAAGAGCAGCAAGAGCTTTCAGGGCTGGGCCCTTCCTCGGGGGACAAGTATCCGACCGTTCGCCTTTTCAGAAAGAGGCTTGCCGAGACTGAGCCCCGTGAGATGTTCCGTCTCTGGGAAAGCACAGATCCCCAGTGCTGTTGTGCCTGTAGGTAGGGTGCCAAGGGACGGTGAAGAGCAGCAAGAGCTTTCAGGGCTGGGCCCTTCCTCGTGGGAGAAGGATCCGACAGTTCACCTTTTCAGAAAGAGGCTTGCCGAGACTGAGCCCCGTGAGATGTTCCGTCTCTGGGAAAGCACAGATCCCCAGTGCTGTTGTGCCTGTAGGTAGGGTGCCAAGGGGCGGTGAAGAGCAGCAAGAGCTTTCAGGGCTGGGCCCTTCCTCGTGGGAGAAGGATCCGACCGTTCGCCTTTTCAGAAAGAGGCTTGCCGAGACTGAGCCCCGTGAGATGTTCCGTCTCTGGGAAAGCACAGATCCCCAGTGCTGTTGTGCCTGTAGGTAGGGTGCCAAGAAGCGGTGAAGAGCAGCAAGAGCTTTCAGGGCTGGGCCCTTCCTCGTGGGAGAAGGATCCGACCGTTCGCCTTTTCAGAAAGAGGCTTGCCGAGACTGAGCGCCGTGAGATGTTCCGTCTCTGGGAAAGCACAGATCCCCAGTGCTGTTGTGCCTGTAGGTAGGGTGCCAAGGGACAGTGAAGAGCAGCAAGAGCTTTCAGGGCTGGGCCCTTCCTCGGGGGACAAGGATCCGACCGTTCGCCTTTTAAAAAAAAAAGAGGCTCTGCCGAGGCGTAGCGCCACGAGATGTTCCGTCTCTGGGAAAGCACGGATGCCCAGTGCTGTTGTGCCTGTAGGTAGGGCCACAAGGGACGGTGAAGAGCAGCAAGAGCTTTCAGGGCTGGGCCCTTCGTCGTGGGACAAGGATCCGACCGTTCGCCTTTTCAGAAAGAGGCTTGCCGAGACTGAGCGCCGTGAGATGTTCCGTCTCTGGGAAAGCACAGATCCCCAGTGCTGTTGTGCCTGTAGGTAGGGTGCCATGGGACAGTGAAGAGCAGCAAGAGCTTTCAGGGCTGGGCCCTTCCTCGTGGGACAAGGATCCGACCGTTCGCCTTTAAAAAAAAAAAGAGGATCTGCCGAGGCGTAGCGCCACGAGATGTTCCGTCTCTGGGAAAGCACGGATGCCCAGTGCTGTTGTGCCTGTAGGTAGGGCCACAAGGGACGGTGAAGAGCAGCAAGAGCTTTCAGGGCTGGGCCCTTCCTCGGGGGACAAGGATCCGACCGTTCGCCTTTTCAGAAAGAGGCTTGCCGAGACTGAGCCCCGTGAGATGTTCCGTCTCTGGGAAAGCACAGATCCCCAGTGCTGTTGTGCCTGTAGGTAGGGTGCCAAGGGACGGTGAAGAGCAGCAAGAGCTTTCAGGGCTGGGCCCTTCCTCGTGGGAGAAGGATCCGACAGTTCACCTTTTCAGAAAGAGGCTTGCCGAGACTGAGCCCCGTGAGATGTTCCGTCTCTGGGAAAGCACAGATCCCCAGTGCTGTTGTGCCTGTAGGTAGGGTGCCAAGGGGCGGTGAAGAGCAGCAAGAGCTTTCAGGGCTGGGCCCTTCCTCGGGGGAGATGGATCGCACCGTTCGCCTTTTCAGAAAGAAGCTTGCCGAGACTGAGCGCCATGAGATATTCCGTCTCTGGGAAAGCACAGATCCCCAGTGCTGTTGTGCCTGTAGGTAGGGTGCCAAGGGACGGTGAAGAGCAGCAAGAGCTTTCAGGGCTGGGCCCTTCCTCGTGGGACAAGGATCCGACCGTTCGCCTTTAAAAAAAAAAAGAGGATCTGCCGAGGCGTAGCGCCACGAGATGTTCCGTCTCTGGGAAAGCACGGATGCCCAGTGCTGTTGTGCCTGTAGGTAGGGCCACAAGGGACGGTGAAGAGCAGCAAGAGCTTTCAGGGCTGGGCCCTTCCTCGGGGGACAAGTATCCGACCGTTCGCCTTTTCAGAAAGAGGCTTGCCGAGACTGAGCCCCGTGAGATGTTCCGTCTCTGGGAAAGCACAGATCCCCAGTGCTGTTGTGCCTGTAGGTAGGGTGCCAAGGGACGGTGAAGAGCAGCAAGAGCTTTCAGGGCTGGGCCCTTCCTCGTGGGAGAAGGATCCGACAGTTCACCTTTTCAGAAAGAGGCTTGCCGAGACTGAGCCCCGTGAGATGTTCCGTCTCTGGGAAAGCACAGATCCCCAGTGCTGTTGTGCCTGTAGGTAGGGTGCCAAGGGGCGGTGAAGAGCAGCAAGAGCTTTCAGGGCTGGGCCCTTCCTCGTGGGAGAAGGATCCGACCGTTCGCCTTTTCAGAAAGAGGCTTGCCGAGACTGAGCCCCGTGAGATGTTCCGTCTCTGGGAAAGCACAGATCCCCAGTGCTGTTGTGCCTGTAGGTAGGGTGCCAAGGGACAGTGAAGAGCAGCAAGAGCTTTCAGGGCTGGGCCCTTCGTCGTGGGAGAAGGATCCGACCGTTCACCTTTTCAGAAAGAGGCTTGCCGAGACTGAGCCCCGTGAGATGTTCCGTCTCTGGGAAAGCACAGATCCCCAGTGCTGTTGTGCCTGTAGGTAGGGTGCCAAGAAGCGGTGAAGAGCAGCAAGAGCTTTCAGGGCTGGGCCCTTCCTCGTGGGAGAAGGATCCGACCGTTCGCCTTTTCAGAAAGAGGCTTGCCGAGACTGAGCGCCGTGAGATGTTCCGTCTCTGGGAAAGCACAGATCCCCAGTGCTGTTGTGCCTGTAGGTAGGGTGCCAAGGGACAGTGAAGAGCAGCAAGAGCTTTCAGGGCTGGGCCCTTCCTTGGGGGACAAGGATCCGACCGTTCGCCTTTTAAAAAAAAAAGAGGCTCTGCCGAAGCGTAGCGCCACGAGATGTTCCGTCTCTGGGAAAGCACGGATGCCCAGTGCTGTTGTGCCTGTAGGTAGGGCCACAAGGGACGGTGAAGAGCAGAAAGAGCTTTCAGGGCTGGGCCCTTCCTCGGGGGACAAGTATCCGACTGTTCGCCTTTTCAGAAAGGCTTGCCGAGACTGAGCCCCGTGAGATGTTCCGTCTCTGGGAAAGCACAGATCCCCAGTGCTGTTGTGCCTGTAGGTAGGGTGCCAAGGGACGGTGAAGAGCAGCAAGAGCTTTCAGGGCTGGGCCCTTCCTCATGGGAGAAGGATCCGACAGTTCGCCTTTTCAGAAAGAGGCTTGCCGAGACTGAGCGCCGTGAGATATTCCGTCTCTGGGAAAGCACAGATCCCCAGTGCTGTTGTGCCTGTAGGTAGGGTGCCAAGGGGCGGTGAAGAGCAGCAAGAGCTTTCAGGGCTGGGCCCTTCCTCGGGGGACAAGGATCCGACCGTTCGCCTTTTCAGAAAGAGGCTTGCCGAGACTGAGCCCCGTGAGATGTTCCGTCTCTGGGAAAGCACAGATCCCCAGTGCTGTTGTGCCTGTAGGTAGGGTGCCAAGGGGCGGTGAAGAGCAGCAAGAGCTTTCAGGGCTGGGCCCTTCCTCGTGGGAGAAAGATCCGACCGTTCGCCTTTTCAGAAAGAGGCTTGCCGAGACTGAGCCCCGTGAGATGTTCCGTCTCTGGGAAAGCACAGATCCCCAGTGCTGTTGTGCCTGTAGGTAGGGCCACAAGGGACGGTGAAGAGCAGCAAGAGCTTTCAGGGCTGGGCCCTTCCTCGGAGGAGATGGATCGCACCGTTCGCCTTTTCAGAAAGAGGCTTGCCGAGACTGAGCCCCGTGAGATATTCCGTCTCTGGGAAAGCACAGATCCCCAGTGCTGTTGTGCCTGTAGGTAGGGTGCCAAGGGGCGGTGAAGAGCAGCAAGAGCTTTCAGGGCTGGGCCCTTCGTCGTGGGACAAGGATCCGACCGTTCGCCTTTCAGAAAGAGGCTTGCGAGACTGAGCCCCGTGAGATGTTCCGTCTCTGGGAAAGCACAGATCCCCACTGCTGTTGTGCCTGTAGGTAGGGCCACAAGGGACGGTGAAGAGCAGCAAGAGCTTTCAGGGCTGGGCCCTTCCTGGAGGGACAAGTATCCGACCGTTTGCCTTTTCAGAAAGAGGCTTGCCGAGACTGAGCGCCGTGAGATGTTCCGTCTCTGGGAAAGCACAGATCCCCAGTGCTGTTGTGCCTGTAGGTAGGGTGCCATGGGACAGTGAAGAGCAGCAAGAGCTTTCAGGGCTGGGCCCTTCCTCGTGGGACAAGGATCCGACCGTTCGCCTTTAAAAAAAAAAAGAGGCTCTGCCGAGGCGTAGCGCCACGAGATGTTCCGTCTCTGGGAAAGCACGGATGCCCAGTGCTGTTGTGCCTGTAGGTAGGGCCACAAGGGACGGTGAAGAGCAGCAAGAGCTTTCAGGGCTGGGCCCTTCCTCGGGGGACAAGTATCCGACCGTTCGCCTTTTCAGAAAGAGGCTTGCCGAGACTGAGCCCCGTGAGATGTTCCGTCTCTGGGAAAGCACAGATCCCCAGTGCTGTTGTGCCTGTAGGTAGGGTGCCAAGGGACGGTGAAGAGCAGCAAGAGCTTTCAGGGCTGGGCCCTTCCTCGTGGGAGAAGGATCCGACAGTTCACCTTTTCAGAAAGAGGCTTGCCGAGACTGAGCCCCGTGAGATGTTCCGTCTCTGGGAAAGCACAGATCCCCAGTGCTGTTGTGCCTGTAGGTAGGGTGCCAAGGGGCGGTGAAGAGCAGCAAGAGCTTTCAGGGCTGGGCCCTTCCTCGTGGGAGAAGGATCCGACCGTTCGCCTTTTCAGAAAGAGGCTTGCCGAGACTGAGCCCCGTGAGATGTTCCGTCTCTGGGAAAGCACAGATCCCCAGTGCTGTTGTGCCTGTAGGTAGGGTGCCAAGGGACAGTGAAGAGCAGCAAGAGCTTTCAGGGCTGGGCCCTTCGTCGTGGGAGAAGGATCCGACCGTTCACCTTTTCAGAAAGAGGCTTGCCGAGACTGAGCCCCGTGAGATGTTCCGTCTCTGGGAAAGCACAGATCCCCAGTGCTGTTGTGCCTGTAGGTAGGGTGCCAAGAAGCGGTGAAGAGCAGCAAGAGCTTTCAGGGCTGGGCCCTTCCTCGTGGGAGAAGGATCCGACCGTTCGCCTTTTCAGAAAGAGGCTTGCCGAGACTGAGCGCCGTGAGATGTTCCGTCTCTGGGAAAGCACAGATCCCCAGTGCTGTTGTGCCTGTAGGTAGGGTGCCAAGGGACAGTGAAGAGCAGCAAGAGCTTTCAGGGCTGGGCCCTTCCTCGGGGGACAAGGATCCGACCGTTCGCCTTTTAAAAAAAAAAGAGGCTCTGCCGAAGCGTAGCGCCACGAGATGTTCCGTCTCTGGGAAAGCACGGATGCCCAGTGCTGTTGTGCCTGTAGGTAGGGCCACAAGGGACGGTGAAGAGCAGAAAGAGCTTTCAGGGCTGGGCCCTTCCTCGGGGGACAAGTATCCGACTGTTCGCCTTTTCAGAAAGGCTTGCCGAGACTGAGCCCCGTGAGATGTTCCGTCTCTGGGAAAGCACAGATCCCCAGTGCTGTTGTGCCTGTAGGTAGGGTGCCAAGGGACGGTGAAGAGCAGCAAGAGCTTTCAGGGCTGGGCCCTTCCTCATGGGAGAAGGATCCGACAGTTCGCCTTTTCAGAAAGAGGCTTGCCGAGACTGAGCGCCGTGAGATATTCCGTCTCTGGGAAAGCACAGATCCCCAGTGCTGTTGTGCCTGTAGGTAGGGTGCCAAGGGGCGGTGAAGAGCAGCAAGAGCTTTCAGGGCTGGGCCCTTCCTCGGGGGACAAGGATCCGACCGTTCGCCTTTTCAGAAAGAGGCTTGCCGAGACTGAGCCCCGTGAGATGTTCCGTCTCTGGGAAAGCACAGATCCCCAGTGCTGTTGTGCCTGTAGGTAGGGTGCCAAGGGGCGGTGAAGAGCAGCAAGAGCTTTCAGGGCTGGGCCCTTCCTCGTGGGAGAAAGATCCGACCGTTCGCCTTTTCAGAAAGAGGCTTGCCGAGACTGAGCCCCGTGAGATGTTCCGTCTCTGGGAAAGCACAGATCCCCAGTGCTGTTGTGCCTGTAGGTAGGGCCACAAGGGACGGTGAAGAGCAGCAAGAGCTTTCAGGGCTGGGCCCTTCCTCGGAGGAGATGGATCGCACCGTTCGCCTTTTCAGAAAGAGGCTTGCCGAGACTGAGCCCCGTGAGATATTCCGTCTCTGGGAAAGCACAGATCCCCAGTGCTGTTGTGCCTGTAGGTAGGGTGCCAAGGGGCGGTGAAGAGCAGCAAGAGCTTTCAGGGCTGGGCCCTTCGTCGTGGGACAAGGATCCGACCGTTCGCCTTTCAGAAAGAGGCTTGCGAGACTGAGCCCCGTGAGATGTTCCGTCTCTGGGAAAGCACAGATCCCCACTGCTGTTGTGCCTGTAGGTAGGGCCACAAGGGACGGTGAAGAGCAGCAAGAGCTTTCAGGGCTGGGCCCTTCCTGGAGGGACAAGTATCCGACCGTTTGCCTTTTCAGAAAGAGGCTTGCCGAGACTGAGCGCCGTGAGATGTTCCGTCTCTGGGAAAGCACAGATCCCCAGTGCTGTTGTGCCTGTAGGTAGGGTGCCATGGGACAGTGAAGAGCAGCAAGAGCTTTCAGGGCTGGGCCCTTCCTCGTGGGACAAGGATCCGACCGTTCGCCTTTAAAAAAAAAAAGAGGCTCTGCCGAGGCGTAGCGCCACGAGATGTTCCGTCTCTGGGAAAGCACGGATGCCCAGTGCTGTTGTGCCTGTAGGTAGGGCCACAAGGGACGGTGAAGAGCAGCAAGAGCTTTCAGGGCTGGGCCCTTCCTCGTGGGACAAGTATCCGACCGTTCGCCTTTTCAGAAAGAGGCTTGCCGAGACGGAGCCCCGTGAGATGTTCCGTCTCTGGGAAAGCACAGATCCCCAGTGCTGTTGTGCCTGTAGGTAGGGTGCCAAGGGACGGTGAAGAGCAGCAAGAGCTTTCAGGGCTGGGCCCTTCCTCGTGGGAGAAGGATCCGACAGTTCGCCTTTTCAGAAAGAGGCTTGCCGAGACTGAGCCCCGTGAGATGTTCCGTCTCTGGGAAAGCACAGATCCCCAGTGCTGTTGTGCCTGTAGGTAGGGTGCCAAGGGGCTGTGAAGAGCAGCAAGAGCTTTCAGGGCTGGGCCCTTCCTCGTGGGAGAAGGATCCGACCGTTCGCCTTTTCAGAAAGAGGCTTGCCGAGACTGAGCCCCGTGAGATGTTCCGTCTCTGGGAAAGCACAGATCCCCAGTGCTGTTGTGCCTGTAGGTAGGGTGCCAAGGGACAGTGAAGAGCAGCAAGAGCTTTCAGGGCTGGGCCCTTCGTCGTGGGAGAAGGATCCGACCGTTCGCCTTTTCAGAAAGAGGCTTGCCGAGACTGAGCGCCGTGAGATGTTCCGTCTCTGGGAAAGCACAGATCCCCAGTGCTGTTGTGCCTGTAGGTAGGGTGCCAAGGGACAGTGAAGAGCAGCAAGAGCTTTCAGGGCTGGGCCCTTCCTCGGGGGACAAGGATCCGACCGTTCGCCTTTTAAAAAAAAAAGAGGCTCTGCCGAAGCGTAGCGCCACGAGATGTTCCGTCTCTGGGAAAGCACGGATGCCCAGTGCTGTTGTGCCTGTAGGTAGGGCCACAAGGGACGGTGAAGAGCAGCAAGAGCTTTCAGGGCTGGGCCCTTCCTCGGGGGACAAGTATCCGACCGTTCGCCTTTTCAGAAAGGCTTGCCGAGACTGAGCCCCGTGAGATGTTCCGTCTCTGGGAAAGCACAGATCCCCAGTGCTGTTGTGCCTGTAGGTAGGGTGCCAAGGGACGGTGAAGAGCAGCAAGAGCTTTCAGGGCTGGGCCCTTCCTCATGGGAGAAGGATCCGACAGTTCGCCTTTTCAGAAAGAGGCTTGCCGAGACTGAGCCCCGTGAGATGTTCCGTCTCTGGGAAAGCACAGATCCCCAGTGCTGTTGTGCCTGTAGGTAGGGTGCCAAGGGGCGGTGAAGAGCAGCAAGAGCTTTCAGGGCTGGGCCCTTCCTCGTGGGAGAAGGATCCGACCGTTCGCCTTTTCAGAAAGAGGCTTGCCGAGACTGAGCCCCATGAGATGTTCCGTCTCTGGGAAAGCACAGATCCCCAGTGCTGTTGTGCCTGTAGGTAGGGTGCCAAGGGACAGTGAAGAGCAGCAAGAGCTTTCAGGGCTGGGCCCTTCGTCGTGGGAGAAGGATCCGACCGTTCACCTTTTCAGAAAGAGGTTTGCCGAGACTGAGCCCCATGAGATGTTCCGTCTCTGGGAAAGCACAGATCCCCAGTGCTGTTGTGCCTGTAGGTAGGGTGCCAAGGGACGGTGAAGAGCAGCAAGAGCTTTCAGGGCTGGGCCCTTCCTCGGGGGAGATGGATCGCACCGTTCGTCTTTTCAGAAAGAGGCTTGCCGAGACTGAGCGCCGTGAGATATTCCGTCTCTGGGAAAGCACAGATCCCCAGTGCTGTTGTGCCTGTAGGTAGGGTGCCAAGGGGCGGTGAAGAGCAGCAAGAGCTTTCAGGGCTGGGCCCTTCCTCGGGGGACAAGGATCCGACCGTTCGCCTTTTCAGAAAGAGGCTTGCCGAGACTGAGCCCCGTGAGATGTTCCGTCTCTGGGAAAGCACAGATCCCCAGTGCTGTTGTGCCTGTAGGTAGGGTGCCAAGGGGCGGTGAAGAGCAGCAAGAGCTTTCAGGGCTGGGCCCTTCCTCGTGGGACAAGGATCCGACCGTTCGCCTTTTCAGAAAGAGGCTTGCCGAGACTGAGCCCCGTGAGATGTTCCGTCTCTGGGAAAGCACAGATCCCCAGTGCTGTTGTGCCTGTAGGTAGGGCCACAAGGGACGGTGAAGAGCAGCAAGAGCTTTCAGGGCTGGGCCCTTCGTCGTGGGACAAGTATCCGACCGTTTGCCTTTTCAGAAAGAGGCTTGCCGAGACTGAGCCCTGTGAGATGTTCCGTCTCTGGGAAAGCACAGATCCCCAGTGCTGTTGTGCCTGTAGGTAGGGTGCCATGGGACAGTGAAGAGCAGCAAGAGCTTTCAGGGCTGGGCCCTTCCTCGTGGGACAAGGATCCGACCGTTCGCCTTTAAAAAAAAAAAGAGGCTCTGCCGAGGCGTAGCGCCACGAGATGTTCCGTCTCTGGGAAAGCACGGATGCCCAGTGCTGTTGTGCCTGTAGGTAGGGCCACAAGGGACGGTGAAGAGCAGCAAGAGCTTTCAGGGCTGGGCCCTTCCTCGTGGGAGATGGATCGCACCGTTCGCCTTTTCAGAAAGAGGCTTGCCGAGACTGAGCGCCGTGAGATGTTCCGTCTCTGGGAAAGCACAGATCCCCAGTGCTGTTGTGCCTGTAGGTAGGGTGCCAAGGGGCAGTGAAGAGCAGCAAGAGCTTTCAGGGCTGGGCCCTTCCTCGTGGGACAAGGATCCGACCGTTCGCCTTTTCAGAAAGAGGCTTGCCGACACTGAGCCCCGTGAGATGTTCCGTCTCTGGGAAAGCACAGATCCCCAGTGCTGTTGTGCCTGTAGGTAGGGTGCCAAGGGGCGGTGACGAGCAGCAAGAGCTTTCAGGGCTGGGCCCTTCCTCGGGGGACAAGTATCCGACCGTTCGCCTTTTCAGAAAGAGGCTTGCCGAGACTGAGCCTCGTAAGATGTTCCGTCTCTGTGAAAACACAGATCCCCAGTGCTGTTGTGCCTGTAGGTAGGGTGCCAAGGGACAGTGAAGAGCAGCAAGAGCTTTCAGGGCTGGGCCCTTCCTCGTGGGAGAAGGATCCGACCGTTCGCCTTTTCCAAAAAAATGAGGCTCTGCCGAGGCGTAGCGCCACGAGATGTTCCGTCTCTGGGAAAGCACAGATCCCCAGTGCTGTTGTGCCTGTAGGTAGGGTGCCAAGGGACAGTGAAGAGCAGCAAGAGCTTTCAGGGCTGGGCCCTTCCTCGGGGGACAAGGATCCGACCGTTCGCCTTTTAAAAAAAAAAGAGGCTCTGCCGAAGCGTAGCGCCACGAGATGTTCCGTCTCTGGGAAAGCACGGATGCCCAGTGCTGTTGTGCCTGTAGGTAGGGCCACAAGGGACGGTGAAGAGCAGCAAGAGCTTTCAGGGCTGGGCCCTTCCTCGGGGGACAAGTATCCGACCGTTCGCCTTTTCAGAAAGGCTTGCCGAGACTGAGCCCCGTGAGATGTTCCGTCTCTGGGAAAGCACAGATCCCCAGTGCTGTTGTGCCTGTAGGTAGGGTGCCAAGGGGCGGTGAAGAGCAGCAAGAGCTTTCAGGGCTGGGCCCTTCCTCATGGGAGAAGGATCCGACAGTTCGCCTTTTCAGAAAGAGGCTTGCCGAGACTGAGCGCCGTGAGATGTTCCGTCTCTGGGAAAGCACAGATCCCCAGTGCTGTTGTGCCTGTAGGTAGGGTGCCAAGGGACGGTGAAGAGCAGCAAGAGCTTTCAGGGCTGGGCCCTTCCTCGGGGGAGATGGATCACACCGTTCGCCTTTTCAGAAAGAGGCTTGCCGAGACTGAGCGCCGTGAGATGTTCCGTCTCTGGGAAAGCACAGATCCCCAGTGCTGTTGTGCCTGTAGGTAGGGTGCCAAGGGACGGTGAAGAGCAGCAAGAGCTTTCAGGGCTGGGCCCTTCCTCGTGGGACAAGGATCCGATCGTTCGCCTTTTCAGAAAGAGGCTTGCCGAGACTGAGCCCCGTGAGATGTTCCGTCTCTGGGAAAGCACAGATCCCCAGTGCTGTTGTGCCTGTAGGTAGGGTGCCAAGGGGCTGTGAAGAGCAGCAAGAGCTTTCAGGGCTGGGCCCTTCCTCGTGGGAGAAGGATCCGACCGTTCGCCTTTTCAGAAAGAGGCTTGCCGAGACTGAGCCCCGTGAGATGTTCCGTCTCTGGGAAAGCACAGATCCCCAGTGCTGTTGTGCCTGTAGGTAGGGTGCCAAGGGACAGTGAAGAGCAGCAAGAGCTTTCAGGGCTGGGCCCTTCGTCGTTGGAGAAGGATCCGACCGTTCGCCTTTTCAGAAAGAGGCTTGCCGAGACTGAGCGCCGTGAGATGTTCCGTCTCTGGGAAAGCACAGATCCCCAGTGCTGTTGTGCCTGTAGGTAGGGTGCCAAGGGACAGTGAAGAGCAGCAAGAGCTTTCAGGGCTGGGCCCTTCCTCGGGGGACAAGGATCCGACCGTTCGCCTTTTAAAAAAAAAAGAGGCTCTGCCGAAGCGTAGCGCCACGAGATGTTCCGTCTCTGGGAAAGCACGGATGCCCAGTGCTGTTGTGCCTGTAGGTAGGGCCACAAGGGACGGTGAAGAGCAGCAAGAGCTTTCAGGGCTGGGCCCTTCCTCGGGGGACAAGTATCCGACCGTTCGCCTTTTCAGAAAGGCTTGCCGAGACTGAGCCCCGTGAGATGTTCCGTCTCTGGGAAAGCACAGATCCCCAGTGCTGTTGTGCCTGTAGGTAGGGTGCCAAGGGACGGTGAAGAGCAGCAAGAGCTTTCAGGGCTGGGCCCTTCCTCATGGGAGAAGGATCCGACAGTTCGCCTTTTCAGAAAGAGGCTTGCCGAGACTGAGCCCCGTGAGATGTTCCGTCTCTGGGAAAGCACAGATCCCCAGTGCTGTTGTGCCTGTAGGTAGGGTGCCAAGGGGCGGTGAAGAGCAGCAAGAGCTTTCAGGGCTGGGCCCTTCCTCGTGGGACAAGTATCCGACCGTTCGCCTTTTCAGAAAGAGGCTTGCCGAGACTGAGCCCCATGAGATGTTCCGTCTCTGGGAAAGCACAGATCCCCAGTGCTGTTGTGCCTGTAGGTAGGGTGCCAAGGGACAGTGAAGAGCAGCAAGAGCTTTCAGGGCTGGGCCCTTCGTCGTGGGAGAAGGATCCGACCGTTCACCTTTTCAGAAAGAGGTTTGCCGAGACTGAGCCCCATGAGATGTTCCGTCTCTGGGAAAGCACAGATCCCCAGTGCTGTTGTGCCTGTAGGTAGGGTGCCAAGGGACGGTGAAGAGCAGCAAGAGCTTTCAGGGCTGGGCCCTTCCTCGGGGGAGATGGATCGCACCGTTCGTCTTTTCAGAAAGAGGCTTGCCGAGACTGAGCGCCGTGAGATATTCCGTCTCTGGGAAAGCACAGATCCCCAGTGCTGTTGTGCCTGTAGGTAGGGTGCCAAGGGGCGGTGAAGAGCAGCAAGAGCTTTCAGGGCTGGGCCCTTCCTCGGGGGACAAGGATCCGACCGTTCGCCTTTTCAGAAAGAGGCTTGCCGAGACTGAGCCCCGTGAGATGTTCCGTCTCTGGGAAAGCACAGATCCCCAGTGCTGTTGTGCCTGTAGGTAGGGTGCCAAGGGGCGGTGAAGAGCAGCAAGAGCTTTCAGGGCTGGGCCCTTCCTCGTGGGACAAGGATCCGACCGTTCGCCTTTTCAGAAAGAGGCTTGCCGAGACTGAGCCCCGTGAGATGTTCCGTCTCTGGGAAAGCACAGATCCCCAGTGCTGTTGTGCCTGTAGGTAGGGCCACAAGGGACGGTGAAGAGCAGCAAGAGCTTTCAGGGCTGGGCCCTTCGTCGTGGGACAAGTATCCGACCGTTTGCCTTTTCAGAAAGAGGCTTGCCGAGACTGAGCCCTGTGAGATGTTCCGTCTCTGGGAAAGCACAGATCCCCAGTGCTGTTGTGCCTGTAGGTAGGGTGCCATGGGACAGTGAAGAGCAGCAAGAGCTTTCAGGGCTGGGCCCTTCCTCGTGGGACAAGGATCCGACCGTTCGCCTTTAAAAAAAAAAAGAGGCTCTGCCGAGGCGTAGCGCCACGAGATGTTCCGTCTCTGGGAAAGCACGGATGCCCAGTGCTGTTGTGCCTGTAGGTAGGGCCACAAGGGACGGTGAAGAGCAGCAAGAGCTTTCAGGGCTGGGCCCTTCCTCGTGGGAGATGGATCGCACCGTTCGCCTTTTCAGAAAGAGGCTTGCCGAGACTGAGCGCCGTGAGATGTTCCGTCTCTGGGAAAGCACAGATCCCCAGTGCTGTTGTGCCTGTAGGTAGGGTGCCAAGGGGCAGTGAAGAGCAGCAAGAGCTTTCAGGGCTGGGCCCTTCCTCGTGGGACAAGGATCCGACCGTTCGCCTTTTCAGAAAGAGGCTTGCCGACACTGAGCCCCGTGAGATGTTCCGTCTCTGGGAAAGCACAGATCCCCAGTGCTGTTGTGCCTGTAGGTAGGGTGCCAAGGGGCGGTGACGAGCAGCAAGAGCTTTCAGGGCTGGGCCCTTCCTCGGGGGACAAGTATCCGACCGTTCGCCTTTTCAGAAAGAGGCTTGCCGAGACTGAGCCTCGTAAGATGTTCCGTCTCTGTGAAAACACAGATCCCCAGTGCTGTTGTGCCTGTAGGTAGGGTGCCAAGGGACAGTGAAGAGCAGCAAGAGCTTTCAGGGCTGGGCCCTTCCTCGTGGGAGAAGGATCCGACCGTTCGCCTTTTCCAAAAAAATGAGGCTCTGCCGAGGCGTAGCGCCACGAGATGTTCCGTCTCTGGGAAAGCACAGATCCCCAGTGCTGTTGTGCCTGTAGGTAGGGTGCCAAGGGACAGTGAAGAGCAGCAAGAGCTTTCAGGGCTGGGCCCTTCCTCGGGGGACAAGGATCCGACCGTTCGCCTTTTAAAAAAAAAAGAGGCTCTGCCGAAGCGTAGCGCCACGAGATGTTCCGTCTCTGGGAAAGCACGGATGCCCAGTGCTGTTGTGCCTGTAGGTAGGGCCACAAGGGACGGTGAAGAGCAGCAAGAGCTTTCAGGGCTGGGCCCTTCCTCGGGGGACAAGTATCCGACCGTTCGCCTTTTCAGAAAGGCTTGCCGAGACTGAGCCCCGTGAGATGTTCCGTCTCTGGGAAAGCACAGATCCCCAGTGCTGTTGTGCCTGTAGGTAGGGTGCCAAGGGGCGGTGAAGAGCAGCAAGAGCTTTCAGGGCTGGGCCCTTCCTCATGGGAGAAGGATCCGACAGTTCGCCTTTTCAGAAAGAGGCTTGCCGAGACTGAGCGCCGTGAGATGTTCCGTCTCTGGGAAAGCACAGATCCCCAGTGCTGTTGTGCCTGTAGGTAGGGTGCCAAGGGACGGTGAAGAGCAGCAAGAGCTTTCAGGGCTGGGCCCTTCCTCGGGGGAGATGGATCACACCGTTCGCCTTTTCAGAAAGAGGCTTGCCGAGACTGAGCGCCGTGAGATGTTCCGTCTCTGGGAAAGCACAGATCCCCAGTGCTGTTGTGCCTGTAGGTAGGGTGCCAAGGGACGGTGAAGAGCAGCAAGAGCTTTCAGGGCTGGGCCCTTCCTCGTGGGACAAGGATCCGATCGTTCGCCTTTTCAGAAAGAGGCTTGCCGAGACTGAGCCCCGTGAGATGTTCCGTCTCTGGGAAAGCACGGATCCCCAGTGCTGTTGTGCCTGTAGGTAGGGTGCCAAGGGGCGGTGAAGAGCAGCAAGAGCTTTCAGGGCTGGGCCCTTCCTCGGGGGAGATGGATCGCACCGTTCGTCTTTTCAGAAAGAGGCTTGCCGAGACTGAGCCCCGTGAGATATTCCGTCTCTGGGAAAGCACAGATCCCCAGTGCTGTTGTGCCTGTAGGTAGGGTGCCAAGGGGCGGTGAAGAGCAGCAAGAGCTTTCAGGGCTGGGCCCTTCCTCGTGGGACAAGGATCCGACCGTTCGCCTTTTCAGAAAGAGGCTTGCCGAGACTGAGCCCCGTGAGATGTTCCGTCTCTGGGAAAGCACAGATCCCCAGTGCTGTTGTGCCTGTAGGTAGGGTGCCAAGGGACGGTGAAGAGCAGCAAGAGCTTTCAGGGCTGGGCCCTTCCTCGTGGGACAAGGATCCGACCGTTCGCCTTTTCCAAAAAAATGAGGCTCTGCCGAGGCGTAGCGCCACGAGATGTTCCGTCTCTGGGAAAGCACGGATGCCCAGTGCTGTTGTGCCTGTAGGTAGGGTGCCAAGGGACGGTGAAGAGCAGCAAGAGCTTTCAGGGCTGGGCCCTTCCTCGGGGGAGATGGATCGCACCGTTCGCCTTTTCAGAAAGAGGCTTGCCGACACTGAGCGCCGTGAGATGTTCCGTCTCTGGGAAAGCACAGATCCCCAGTGCTGTTGTGCCTGTAGGTAGGGTGCCAAGGGACGGTGAAGAGCAGCAAGAGCTTTCAGGGCTGGGCCCTTCGTCGTGGGACAAGTATCCGACCGTTTGCCTTTTCAGAAAGAGGCTTGCCGAGACTGAGCCCTGTGAGATGTTCCGTCTCTGGGAAAGCACAGATCCCCAGTGCTGTTGTGCCTGTAGGTAGGGTGCCATGGGACAGTGAAGAGCAGCAAGAGCTTTCAGGGCTGGGCCCTTCCTCGTGGGACAAGGATCCGACCGTTCGCCTTTAAAAAAAAAAAGAGGCTCTGCCGAGGCGTAGCGCCACGAGATGTTCCGTCTCTGGGAAAGCACGGATGCCCAGTGCTGTTGTGCCTGTAGGTAGGGCCACAAGGGACGGTGAAGAGCAGCAAGAGCTTTCAGGGCTGGGCCCTTCCTCGTGGGAGATGGATCGCACCGTTCGCCTTTTCAGAAAGAGGCTTGCCGAGACTGAGCGCCGTGAGATGTTCCGTCTCTGGGAAAGCACAGATCCCCAGTGCTGTTGTGCCTGTAGGTAGGGTGCCAAGGGGCAGTGAAGAGCAGCAAGAGCTTTCAGGGCTGGGCCCTTCCTCGTGGGACAAGGATCCGACCGTTCGCCTTTTCAGAAAGAGGCTTGCCGACACTGAGCCCCGTGAGATGTTCCGTCTCTGGGAAAGCACAGATCCCCAGTGCTGTTGTGCCTGTAGGTAGGGTGCCAAGGGGCGGTGACGAGCAGCAAGAGCTTTCAGGGCTGGGCCCTTCCTCGGGGGACAAGTATCCGACCGTTCGCCTTTTCAGAAAGAGGCTTGCCGAGACTGAGCCTCGTAAGATGTTCCGTCTCTGTGAAAACACAGATCCCCAGTGCTGTTGTGCCTGTAGGTAGGGTGCCAAGGGACAGTGAAGAGCAGCAAGAGCTTTCAGGGCTGGGCCCTTCCTCGTGGGAGAAGGATCCGACCGTTCGCCTTTTCCAAAAAAATGAGGCTCTGCCGAGGCGTAGCGCCACGAGATGTTCCGTCTCTGGGAAAGCACAGATCCCCAGTGCTGTTGTGCCTGTAGGTAGGGTGCCAAGGGACAGTGAAGAGCAGCAAGAGCTTTCAGGGCTGGGCCCTTCCTCGGGGGACAAGGATCCGACCGTTCGCCTTTTAAAAAAAAAAGAGGCTCTGCCGAAGCGTAGCGCCACGAGATGTTCCGTCTCTGGGAAAGCACGGATGCCCAGTGCTGTTGTGCCTGTAGGTAGGGCCACAAGGGACGGTGAAGAGCAGCAAGAGCTTTCAGGGCTGGGCCCTTCCTCGGGGGACAAGTATCCGACCGTTCGCCTTTTCAGAAAGGCTTGCCGAGACTGAGCCCCGTGAGATGTTCCGTCTCTGGGAAAGCACAGATCCCCAGTGCTGTTGTGCCTGTAGGTAGGGTGCCAAGGGGCGGTGAAGAGCAGCAAGAGCTTTCAGGGCTGGGCCCTTCCTCATGGGAGAAGGATCCGACAGTTCGCCTTTTCAGAAAGAGGCTTGCCGAGACTGAGCGCCGTGAGATGTTCCGTCTCTGGGAAAGCACAGATCCCCAGTGCTGTTGTGCCTGTAGGTAGGGTGCCAAGGGACGGTGAAGAGCAGCAAGAGCTTTCAGGGCTGGGCCCTTCCTCGGGGGAGATGGATCACACCGTTCGCCTTTTCAGAAAGAGGCTTGCCGAGACTGAGCGCCGTGAGATGTTCCGTCTCTGGGAAAGCACAGATCCCCAGTGCTGTTGTGCCTGTAGGTAGGGTGCCAAGGGACGGTGAAGAGCAGCAAGAGCTTTCAGGGCTGGGCCCTTCCTCGTGGGACAAGGATCCGATCGTTCGCCTTTTCAGAAAGAGGCTTGCCGAGACTGAGCCCCGTGAGATGTTCCGTCTCTGGGAAAGCACGGATCCCCAGTGCTGTTGTGCCTGTAGGTAGGGTGCCAAGGGGCGGTGAAGAGCAGCAAGAGCTTTCAGGGCTGGGCCCTTCCTCGGGGGAGATGGATCGCACCGTTCGTCTTTTCAGAAAGAGGCTTGCCGAGACTGAGCCCCGTGAGATATTCCGTCTCTGGGAAAGCACAGATCCCCAGTGCTGTTGTGCCTGTAGGTAGGGTGCCAAGGGGCGGTGAAGAGCAGCAAGAGCTTTCAGGGCTGGGCCCTTCCTCGTGGGACAAGGATCCGACCGTTCGCCTTTTCAGAAAGAGGCTTGCCGAGACTGAGCCCCGTGAGATGTTCCGTCTCTGGGAAAGCACAGATCCCCAGTGCTGTTGTGCCTGTAGGTAGGGTGCCAAGGGACGGTGAAGAGCAGCAAGAGCTTTCAGGGCTGGGCCCTTCCTCGTGGGACAAGGATCCGACCGTTCGCCTTTTCCAAAAAAATGAGGCTCTGCCGAGGCGTAGCGCCACGAGATGTTCCGTCTCTGGGAAAGCACGGATGCCCAGTGCTGTTGTGCCTGTAGGTAGGGTGCCAAGGGACGGTGAAGAGCAGCAAGAGCTTTCAGGGCTGGGCCCTTCCTCGGGGGAGATGGATCGCACCGTTCGCCTTTTCAGAAAGAGGCTTGCCGACACTGAGCGCCGTGAGATGTTCCGTCTCTGGGAAAGCACAGATCCCCAGTGCTGTTGTGCCTGTAGGTAGGGTGCCAAGGGACGGTGAAGAGCAGCAAGAGCTTTCAGGGCTGGGCCCTTCCTCGTGGGACAAGTATCCGACCGTTCGCCTTTTCAGAAAGAGGCTTGCCGAGACTGAGCCCCGTGAGATGTTCCGTCTCTGGGAAAGCACAGATCCCCAGTGCTGTTGTGCCTGTAGGTAGGGTGCCAAGGGACAGTGAAGAGCAGCAAGAGCTTTCAGGGCTGGGCCCTTCCTCGGGGGAGATGGATCGCACCGTTTGTATTTTCAGAAAGAGGCTTGCCGAGACTGAGCGCCGTGAGATGTTCCGTCTCTGGGAAAGCACAGATCCCCAGTGCTGTTGTGCCTGTAGGTAGGGTGCCAAGGGGCGGTGAAGAGCAGCAAGAGCTTTCAGGGCTGGGCCCTTCCTCGTGGGACAAGGATCCGACCGTTCGCCTTTTCAGAAAAAATGAGGCTCTGCCGAGGCTTAGCGCCACGAGATGTTCCGTCTCTGGGAAAGCACGGATGCCCAGTGCTGTTGTGCCTGTAGGTAGGGTGCCAAGGGACGGTGAAGAGCAGCAAGAGCTTTCAGGGCTGGGCCCTTCGTCGTGGGAGAAGGATCCGACCGTTCGCCTTTTCCAAAAAAAAGAGGCTCTGCCGAGGCGTAGCGCCACGAGATGTTCCGTCTCTGCGAAAGCACGGATGCCCAGTGCTGTTGTGCCTGTAGGTAGGGCCACAAGGGACGGTGAAGAGCAGCAAGAGCTTTCAGGGCTGGCCCCTTCCTCGTGGGAGAAGGATCCGACCGTTCGCCTTTTTAGAAAGAGTCTTGCCGAGACTGAGCGCCGTGAGATGTTCCGTCTCTGGGAAAGCACAGATCCCCAGTGTTGTTGTGCCTGTAGGTAGGGTGCCAAGGGGCGGTGAAGAGCAGCAAGAGCTTTCAGGGCTGGGCCCTTCCTCGTGGGACAAGGATCCGACCGTTCGCCTTTTCAGAAAGAGGCTTGCCGAGACTGAGCCCCGTGAGATGTTCCGTCTCTGGGAAAGCACAGATCCCCAGTGCTGTTGTGCCTGTAGGTAGGGTGCCAAGGGACAGTGAAGAGCAGCAAGAGCTTTCAGGGCTGGGCCCTTCCTCGTGGGACAAGGATCCGACCGTTCGCCTTTTCCAAAAAAATGAGGCTCTGCCGAGGCGTAGCGCCACGAGATGTTCCGTCTCTGGGAAAGCACGGATGCCCAGTGCTGTTGTGCCTGTAGGTAGGGTGCCAAGGGACGGTGAAGAGCAGCAAGAGCTTTCAGGGCTGGGCCCTTCCTCGGGGGAGATGGATCGCACCGTTCGCCTTTTCAGAAAGAGGCTTGCCGACACTGAGCGCCGTGAGATGTTCCGTCTCTGGGAAAGCACAGATCCCCAGTGCTGTTGTGCCTGTAGGTAGGGTGCCAAGGGACGGTGAAGAGCAGCAAGAGCTTTCAGGGCTGGGCCCTTCCTCGTGGGACAAGGATCCGATCGTTCGCCTTTTCAGAAAGAGGCTTGCCGAGACTGAGCCCCGTGAGATGTTCCGTCTCTGGGAAAGCACGGATCCCCAGTGCTGTTGTGCCTGTAGGTAGGGTGCCAAGGGGCGGTGAAGAGCAGCAAGAGCTTTCAGGGCTGGGCCCTTCCTCGGGGGAGATGGATCGCACCGTTCGTCTTTTCAGAAAGAGGCTTGCCGAGACTGAGCCCCGTGAGATATTCCGTCTCTGGGAAAGCACAGATCCCCAGTGCTGTTGTGCCTGTAGGTAGGGTGCCAAGGGGCGGTGAAGAGCAGCAAGAGCTTTCAGGGCTGGGCCCTTCCTCGTGGGACAAGGATCCGACCGTTCGCCTTTTCAGAAAGAGGCTTGCCGAGACTGAGCCCCGTGAGATGTTCCGTCTCTGGGAAAGCACAGATCCCCAGTGCTGTTGTGCCTGTAGGTAGGGTGCCAAGGGACAGTGAAGAGCAGCAAGAGCTTTCAGGGCTGGGCCCTTCCTCGTGGGACAAGGATCCGACCGTTCGCCTTTTCCAAAAAAATGAGGCTCTGCCGAGGCGTAGCGCCACGAGATGTTCCGTCTCTGGGAAAGCACGGATGCCCAGTGCTGTTGTGCCTGTAGGTAGGGTGCCAAGGGACGGTGAAGAGCAGCAAGAGCTTTCAGGGCTGGGCCCTTCCTCGGGGGAGATGAATCGCACCGTTCGCCTTTTCAGAAAGAGGCTTGCCGACACTGAGCGCCGTGAGATGTTCCGTCTCTGGGAAAGCACAGATCCCCAGTGCTGTTGTGCCTGTAGGTAGGGTGCCAAGGGACGGTGAAGAGCAGCAAGAGCTTTCAGGGCTGGGCCCTTCCTCGTGGGACAAGTATCCGACCGTTCGCCTTTTCAGAAAGAGGCTTGCCGAGACTGAGCCCCGTGAGATGTTCCGTCTCTGGGAAAGCACAGATCCCCAGTGCTGTTGTGCCTGTAGGTAGGGTGCCAAGGGACAGTGAAGAGCAGCAAGAGCTTTCAGGGCTGGGCCCTTCCTCGTGGGACAAGGATCCGACCGTTCGCCTTTTCAGAAAGAGGCTTGCCGACACTGAGCCCCGTGAGATGTTCCGTCTCTGGGAAAGCACAGATCCCCAGTGCTGTTGTGCCTGTAGGTAGGGTGCCAAGGGGCGGTGACGAGCAGCAAGAGCTTTCAGGGCTGGGCCCTTCCTCGGGGGACAAGTATCCGACCGTTCGCCTTTTCAGAAAGAGGCTTGCCGAGACTGAGCCTCGTAAGATGTTCCGTCTCTGTGAAAACACAGATCCCCAGTGCTGTTGTGCCTGTAGGTAGGGTGCCAAGGGACAGTGAAGAGCAGCAAGAGCTTTCAGGGCTGGGCCCTTCCTCGTGGGAGAAGGATCCGACCGTTCGCCTTTTCCAAAAAAATGAGGCTCTGCCGAGGCGTAGCGCCACGAGATGTTCCGTCTCTGGGAAAGCACAGATCCCCAGTGCTGTTGTGCCTGTAGGTAGGGTGCCAAGGGACAGTGAAGAGCAGCAAGAGCTTTCAGGGCTGGGCCCTTCCTCGGGGGACAAGGATCCGACCGTTCGCCTTTTAAAAAAAAAAGAGGCTCTGCCGAAGCGTAGCGCCACGAGATGTTCCGTCTCTGGGAAAGCACGGATGCCCAGTGCTGTTGTGCCTGTAGGTAGGGCCACAAGGGACGGTGAAGAGCAGCAAGAGCTTTCAGGGCTGGGCCCTTCCTCATGGGACAAGTATCCGACCGTTCGCCTTTTCAGAAAGGCTTGCCGAGACTGAGCGCCGTGAGATGTTCCGTCTCTGGGAAAGCACAGATCCCCAGTGCTGTTGTGCCTGTAGGTAGGGTGCCAAGGGGCGGTGAAGAGCAGCAAGAGCTTTCAGGGCTGGGCCCTTCCTCATGGGAGAAGGATCCGACAGTTCGCCTTTTCAGAAAGAGGCTTGCCGAGACTGAGCGCCGTGAGATGTTCCGTCTCTGGGAAAGCACAGATCCCCAGTGCTGTTGTGCCTGTAGGTAGGGTGCCAAGGGACGGTGAAGAGCAGCAAGAGCTTTCAGGGCTGGGCCCTTCCTCGGGGGAGATGGATCACACCGTTCGCCTTTTCAGAAAGAGGCTTGCCGAGACTGAGCGCCGTGAGATGTTCCGTCTCTGGGAAAGCACAGATCCCCAGTGCTGTTGTGCCTGTAGGTAGGGTGCCAAGGGACGGTGAAGAGCAGCAAGAGCTTTCAGGGCTGGGCCCTTCCTCGTGGGACAAGGATCCGATCGTTCGCCTTTTCAGAAAGAGGCTTGCCGAGACTGAGCCCCGTGAGATGTTCCGTCTCTGGGAAAGCACGGATCCCCAGTGCTGTTGTGCCTGTAGGTAGGGTGCCAAGGGGCGGTGAAGAGCAGCAAGAGCTTTCAGGGCTGGGCCCTTCCTCGGGGGAGATGGATCGCACCGTTCGTCTTTTCAGAAAGAGGCTTGCCGAGACTGAGCCCCGTGAGATATTCCGTCTCTGGGAAAGCACAGATCCCCAGTGCTGTTGTGCCTGTAGGTAGGGTGCCAAGGGGCGGTGAAGAGCAGCAAGAGCTTTCAGGGCTGGGCCCTTCCTCGTGGGACAAGGATCCGACCGTTCGCCTTTTCCAAAAAAATGAGGCTCTGCCGAGGCGTAGCGCCACGAGATGTTCCGTCTCTGGGAAAGCACGGATGCCCAGTGCTGTTGTGCCTGTAGGTAGGGTGCCAAGGGACGGTGAAGAGCAGCAAGAGCTTTCAGGGCTGGGCCCTTCCTCGGGGGAGATGGATCGCACCGTTCGCCTTTTCAGAAAGAGGCTTGCCGACACTGAGCGCCGTGAGATGTTCCGTCTCTGGGAAAGCACAGATCCCCAGTGCTGTTGTGCCTGTAGGTAGGGTGCCAAGGGACGGTGAAGAGCAGCAAGAGCTTTCAGGGCTGGGCCCTTCCTCGTGGGACAAGTATCCGACCGTTCGCCTTTTCAGAAAGAGGCTTGCCGAGACTGAGCCCCGTGAGATGTTCCGTCTCTGGGAAAGCACAGATCCCCAGTGCTGTTGTGCCTGTAGGTAGGGTGCCAAGGGACAGTGAAGAGCAGCAAGAGCTTTCAGGGCTGGGCCCTTCCTCGGGGGAGATGGATCGCACCGTTTGTATTTTCAGAAAGAGGCTTGCCGAGACTGAGCGCCGTGAGATGTTCCGTCTCTGGGAAAGCACAGATCCCCAGTGCTGTTGTGCCTGTAGGTAGGGTGCCAAGGGGCGGTGAAGAGCAGCAAGAGCTTTCAGGGCTGGGCCCTTCCTCGTGGGACAAGGATCCGACCGTTCGCCTTTTCAGAAAAAATGAGGCTCTGCCGAGGCTTAGCGCCACGAGATGTTCCGTCTCTGGGAAAGCACGGATGCCCAGTGCTGTTGTGCCTGTAGGTAGGGTGCCAAGGGACGGTGAAGAGCAGCAAGAGCTTTCAGGGCTGGGCCCTTCGTCGTGGGAGAAGGATCCGACCGTTCGCCTTTTCCAAAAAAAAGAGGCTCTGCCGAGGCGTAGCGCCACGAGATGTTCCGTCTCTGCGAAAGCACGGATGCCCAGTGCTGTTGTGCCTGTAGGTAGGGCCACAAGGGACGGTGAAGAGCAGCAAGAGCTTTCAGGGCTGGCCCCTTCCTCGTGGGAGAAGGATCCGACCGTTCGCCTTTTTAGAAAGAGTCTTGCCGAGACTGAGCGCCGTGAGATGTTCCGTCTCTGGGAAAGCACAGATCCCCAGTGTTGTTGTGCCTGTAGGTAGGGTGCCAAGGGGCGGTGAAGAGCAGCAAGAGCTTTCAGGGCTGGGCCCTTCCTCGTGGGACAAGGATCCGACCGTTCGCCTTTTCAGAAAGAGGCTTGCCGAGACTGAGCCCCGTGAGATGTTCCGTCTCTGGGAAAGCACAGATCCCCAGTGCTGTTGTGCCTGTAGGTAGGGTGCCAAGGGACAGTGAAGAGCAGCAAGAGCTTTCAGGGCTGGGCCCTTCCTCGTGGGACAAGGATCCGACCGTTCGCCTTTTCCAAACAAATGAGGCTCTGCCGAGGCGTAGCGCCACGAGATGTTCCGTGTCTGGGAAAGCACG
Organism: Buteo buteo; assembly: GCF_964188355.1. NCBI lineage: Eukaryota > Metazoa > Chordata > Aves > Accipitriformes > Accipitridae > Buteo > Buteo buteo. The sequence continues at coordinate 45,494,565 of NC_134176.1, forward strand.
GATGCCCAGTGCTGTTGTGCCTGTAGGTAGGGTGCCAAGGGACGGTGAAGAGCAGCAAGAGCTTTCAGGGCTGGGCCCTTCCTCGGGGGAGATGGATCGCACCGTTCGCCTTTTCAGAAAGAGGCTTGCCGACACTGAGCGCCGTGAGATGTTCCGTCTCTGGGAAAGCACAGATCCCCAGTGCTGTTGTGCCTGTAGGTAGGGTGCCAAGGGACGGTGAAGAGCAGCAAGAGCTTTCAGGGCTGGGCCCTTCCTCGTGGGACAAGGATCCGATCGTTCGCCTTTTCAGAAAGAGGCTTGCCGAGACTGAGCCCCGTGAGATGTTCCGTCTCTGGGAAAGCACGGATCCCCAGTGCTGTTGTGCCTGTAGGTAGGGTGCCAAGGGGCGGTGAAGAGCAGCAAGAGCTTTCAGGGCTGGGCCCTTCCTCGGGGGAGATGGATCGCACCGTTCGTCTTTTCAGAAAGAGGCTTGCCGAGACTGAGCCCCGTGAGATATTCCGTCTCTGGGAAAGCACAGATCCCCAGTGCTGTTGTGCCTGTAGGTAGGGTGCCAAGGGGCGGTGAAGAGCAGCAAGAGCTTTCAGGGCTGGGCCCTTCCTCGTGGGACAAGGATCCGACCGTTCGCCTTTTCAGAAAGAGGCTTGCCGAGACTGAGCCCCGTGAGATGTTCCGTCTCTGGGAAAGCACAGATCCCCAGTGCTGTTGTGCCTGTAGGTAGGGTGCCAAGGGACAGTGAAGAGCAGCAAGAGCTTTCAGGGCTGGGCCCTTCCTCGTGGGACAAGGATCCGACCGTTCGCCTTTTCCAAAAAAATGAGGCTCTGCCGAGGCGTAGCGCCACGAGATGTTCCGTCTCTGGGAAAGCACGGATGCCCAGTGCTGTTGTGCCTGTAGGTAGGGTGCCAAGGGACGGTGAAGAGCAGCAAGAGCTTTCAGGGCTGGGCCCTTCCTCGGGGGAGATGAATCGCACCGTTCGCCTTTTCAGAAAGAGGCTTGCAGACACTGAGCGCCGTGAGATGTTCCGTCTCTGGGAAAGCACAGATCCCCAGTGCTGTTGTGCCTGTAGGTAGGGTGCCAAGGGACGGTGAAGAGCAGCAAGAGCTTTCAGGGCTGGGCCCTTCCTCGTGGGACAAGTATCCGACCGTTCGCCTTTTCAGAAAGAGGCTTGCCGAGACTGAGCCCCGTGAGATGTTCCGTCTCTGGGAAAGCACAGATCCCCAGTGCTGTTGTGCCTGTAGGTAGGGTGCCAAGGGACAGTGAAGAGCAGCAAGAGCTTTCAGGGCTGGGCCCTTCCTCGGGGGAGATGGATCGCACCGTTTGTATTTTCAGAAAGAGGCTTGCCGAGACTGAGCGCCGTGAGATGTTCCGTCTCTGGGAAAGCACAGATCCCCAGTGCTGTTGTGCCTGTAGGTAGGGTGCCAAGGGGCGGTGAAGAGCAGCAAGAGCTTTCAGGGCTGGGCCCTTCCTCGTGGGACAAGGATCCGACCGTTCGCCTTTTCAGAAAAAATGAGGCTCTGCTGAGGCTTAGCGCCACGAGATGTTCCGTCTCTGGGAAAGCACGGATGCCCAGTGCTGTTGTGCCTGTAGGTAGGGTGCCAAGGGACGGTGAAGAGCAGCAAGAGCTTTCAGGGCTGGGCCCTTCGTCGTGGGAGAAGGATCCGACCGTTCGCCTTTTCCAAAAAAAAGAGGCTCTGCCGAGGCGTAGCGCCACGAGATGTTCCGTCTCTGCGAAAGCACGGATGCCCAGTGCTGTTGTGCCTGTAGGTAGGGCCACAAGGGACGGTGAAGAGCAGCAAGAGCTTTCAGGGCTGGCCCCTTCCTCGTGGGAGAAGGATCCGACCGTTCGCCTTTTTAGAAAGAGTCTTGCCGAGACTGAGCGCCGTGAGATGTTCCGTCTCTGGGAAAGCACAGATCCCCAGTGTTGTTGTGCCTGTAGGTAGGGTGCCAAGGGGCGGTGAAGAGCATCAAGAGCTTTCAGGGCTGGGCCCTTCCTCGTGGGACAAGGATCCGACCGTTCGCCTTTTCAGAAAGAGGCTTGCCGAGACTGAGCCCCGTGAGATGTTCCGTCTCTGGGAAAGCACAGATCCCCAGTGCTGTTGTGCCTGTAGGTAGGGTGCCAAGGGACGGTGAAGAGCAGCAAGAGCTTTCAGGGCTGGGCCCTTCCTCGTGGGAGAAGGATCCGACCGTTCGCCTTTTCAGAAAGAGGCTTGCCGAGACTGAGCCCCGTGAGATGTTCCGTCTCTGGGAAAGCACAGATCCCCAGTGCTGTTGTGCCTGTAGGTAGGGCCACAAGGGACGGTGAAGAGCAGCAAGAGCTTTCAGGGCTGGGCCCTTCCTCGGGGTAGATGGATCGCACCGTTCGCCTTTTCAGAAAGAGGCTTGCCGAGACTGAGCGCCGTGAGATGTTCCGTCTCTGGGAAAGCACAGATCCCCAGTGCTGTTGTGCCTGTAGGTAGGGTGCCAAGGGGCGGTGAAGAGCAGCAAGAGCTTTCAGGGCTGGGCCCTTCCTCGGGGGAGATGGATCGCACCGTTCGTCTTTTCAGAAAGAGGCTTGCCGAGACTGAGCCCCGTGAGATATTCCGTCTCTGGGAAAGCACAGATCCCCAGTGCTGTTGTGCCTGTAGGTAGGGTGCCAAAGGGCGGTGAAGAGCAGCAAGAGCTTTCAGGGCTGGGCCCTTCCTCGTGGGACAAGGTTCCGACCGTTCGCCTTTTCAGAAAGAGGCTTGCCGAGACTGAGCCCCGTGAGATGTTCCGTCTCTGGGAAAGCACAGATCCCCAGTGCTGTTGTGCCTGTAGGTAGGGTGCCAAGGGACAGTGAAGAGCAGCAAGAGCTTTCAGGGCTGGGCCCTTCCTCGTGGGACAAGGATCCGACCGTTCGCCTTTTCCAAAAAAATGAGGCTCTGCCGAGGCGTAGCGCCACGAGATGTTCCGTCTCTGGGAAAGCACGGATGCCCAGTGCTGTTGTGCCTGTAGGTAGGGTGCCAAGGGACGGTGAAGAGCAGCAAGAGCTTTCAGGGCTGGGCCCTTCCTCGGGGGAGATGGATCGCACCGTTCGCCTTTTCAGAAAGAGGCTTGCCGACACTGAGCGCCGTGAGATGTTCCGTCTCTGGGAAAGCACAGATCCCCAGTGCTGTTGTGCCTGTAGGTAGGGTGCCAAGGGACGGTGAAGAGCAGCAAGAGCTTTCAGGGCTGGGCCCTTCCTCGGGGGACAAGTATCCGACCGTTCGCCTTTTCAGAAAGAGGCTTGCCGAGACTGAGCCCCGTGAGATGTTCCGTCTCTGGGAAAGCACAGATCCCCAGTGCTGTTGTGCCTGTAGGTAGGGTGCCAAGGGACAGTGAAGAGCAGCAAGAGCTTTCAGGGCTGGGCCCTTCCTCGGGGGAGATGGATCGCACCGTTCGTCTTTTCAGAAAGAGGCTTGCCGAGACTGAGCGCCGTGAGATGTTCCGTCTCTGGGAAAGCACAGATCCCCAGTGCTGTTGTGCCTGTAGGTAGGGTGCCAAGGGGCGGTGAAGAGCAGCAAGAGCTTTCAGGGCTGGGCCCTTCCTCGTGGGACAAGGATCCGACCGTTCGCCTTTTCAGAAAAAATGAGGCTCTGCCGAGGCTTAGCGCCACGAGATGTTCCGTCTCTGGGAAAGCACGGATGCCCAGTGCTGTTGTGCCTGTAGGTAGGGTGCCAAGGGACGGTGAAGAGCAGCAAGAGCTTTCAGGGCTGGGCCCTTCGTCGTGGGAGAAGGATCCGACCGTTCGCCTTTTCCAAAAAAAAGAGGCTCTGCCGAGGCGTAGCGCCACGAGATGTTCCGTCTCTGCGAAAGCACGGATGCCCAGTGCTGTTGTGCCTGTAGGTAGGGCCACAAGGGACGGTGAAGAGCAGCAAGAGCTTTCAGGGCTGGGCCCTTCCTCGTGGGAGAAGGATCCGACCGTTCGCCTTTTTAGAAAGAGGCTTGCCGAGACTGAGCCCCGTGAGATGTTCCGTCTCTGGGAAAGCACAGATCCCCAGTGCTGTTGTGCCTGTAGGTAGGGTGCCAAGGGGCGGTGAAGAGCATCAAGAGCTTTCAGGGCTGGGCCCTTCCTCGTGGGACAAGTATCCGACCGTTCGCCTTTTCAGAAAGAGGCTTGCCGAGACTGAGCCCCGTGAGATGTTCCGTCTCTGGGAAAGCACAGATCCCCAGTGCTGTTGTGCCTGTAGGTAGGGTGCCAAGGGACGGTGAAGAGCAGCAAGAGCTTTCAGGGCTGGGCCCTTCCTCGTGGGAGAAGGATCCGACCGTTCGCCTTTTCAGAAAGAGGCTTGCCGAGACTGAGCCCCGTGAGATGTTCCGTCTCTGGGAAAGCACAGATCCCCAGTGCTGTTGTGCCTGTAGGTAGGGTGCCAAGGGGCGGTGAAGAGCAGCAAGAGCTTTCAGGGCTGGGCCCTTCCTCGGGGTAGATGGATCGCACCGTTCGCCTTTTCAGAAAGAGGCTTGCCGAGACTGAGCGCCGTGAGATGTTCCGTCTCTGGGAAAGCACAGATCCCCAGTGCTGTTGTGCCTGTAGGTAGGGTGCCAAGGGGCGGTGAAGAGCAGCAAGAGCTTTCAGGGCTGGGCCCTTCGTCGTGGGAGAAGGATCCGACCGTTCGCCTTTTCAGAAAGAGGCTTGCCGAGACTGAGCGCCGTGAGATGTTCCGTCTCTGGGAAAGCACAGATCCCCAGTGCTGTTGTGCCTGTAGGTAGGGTGCCAAGGGACGGTGAAGAGCAGCAAGAGCTTTCAGGGCTGGGCCCTTCCTCGTGGGACAAGGATCCGACCGTTCGCCTTTTCAGAAAGAGGCTTGCCGAGACTGAGCCCCGTGAGATGTTCCGTCTCTGGGAAAGCACAGATCCCCAGTGCTGTTGTGCCTGTAGGTAGGGTGCCAAGGGACAGTGAAGAGCAGCAAGAGCTTTCAGGGCTGGGCCCTTCCTCGGGGGACAAGGATCCGACCGTTCGCCTTTTAAAAAAAAAAGAGGCTCTGCCGAGGCGTAGCGCCACGAGATGTTCCGTCTCTGGAAAAGCATGGATGCCCAGTGCTGTTGTGCCTGTAGGTAGGGCCACAAGGGACGGTGAAGAGCAGCAAGAGCTTTCAGGGCTGGGCCCTTCCTCGGGGGAGATGGATCGCACCGTTCGCCTTTTCAGAAAGAGGCTTGCCGAGACTGAGCGCCGTGAGATATTCCGTCTCTGGGAAAGCACAGATCCCCAGTGCTGTTGTGCCTGTAGGTAGGGTGCCAAGGGACGGTGAAGAGCAGCAAGAGCTTTCAGGGCTGGGCCCTTCCTCGGGGGACAAGTATCCGACCGTTCGCCTTTTCAGAAAGAGGATTGCCGAGACTGAGCCCTGTGAGATGTTCCGTCTCTGGAAAAGCACAGATCCCCAGTGCTGTTGTGCCTGTAGGTAGGGTGCCAAGGGGCGGTGAAGAGCAGCAAGAGCTTTCAGGGCTGGGCCCTTCCTCGGGGGAGATGGATCGCACCGTTCGCCTTTTCAGAAAGAGGCTTGCCGAGACTGAGCCCCATGAGATGTTCCGTCTCTGGGAAAGCACAGATCCCCAGTGCTGTTGTGCCTGTAGGTAGGGTGCCAAGGGGCGGTGAAGAGCAGCAAGAGCTTTCAGGGCTGGGCCCTTCCCCGTGGGACAAGTATCCGACCGTTCGCCTTTTCAGAAAGAGGCTTGCCGAGACTGAGCGCCGTGAGATGTTCCGTCTCTGGGAAAGCACAGATCCCCAGTGCTGTTGTGCCTGTAGGTAGGGTGCCAAGGGACAGTGAAGAGCAGCAAGAGCTTTCAGGGCTGGGCCCTTCCTCGTGGGAGAAGGATCCGACCGTTCGCCTTTTCACAAAGAGGCTTGCCGAGACTGAGCCCCGTGAGATGTTCCATCTCTGGGAAAGCACAGATCCCCAGTGCTGTTGTGCCTGTAGGTAGGGTGCCAAGGGACGGTGAAGAGCAGCAAGAGCTTTCAGGGCTGGGCCCTTCCTCGTGGGACAAGGATCCGACCGTTCGCCTTTTCAGAAAGAGGCTTGCCGAGACTGAGCCCCGTGAGATGTTCCGTCTCTGGGAAAGCACAGATCCCCAGTGCTGTTGTGCCTGTAGGTAGGGTGCCAAGGGGCGGTGAAGAGCATCAAGAGCTTTCAGGGCTGGGCCCTTCCTCGGGGGACAAGTATCCGACCGTTCGCCTTTTCAGAAAGAGGCTTGCCGAGACTGAGCCCCGTGAGATGTTCCGTCTCTGGGAAAGCACAGATCCCCAGTGCTGTTGTGCCTGTAGGTAGGGTGCCAAGGGACGGTGAAGAGCAGCAAGAGCTTTCAGGGCTGGGCCCTTCCTCGGGGGAGATGGATCGCACCGTTCGCCTTTTCAGAAAGAGGCTTGCCGACACTGAGCGCCGTGAGATGTTCCGTCTCTGGGAAAGCACAGATCCCCAGTGCTGTTGTGCCTGTAGGTAGGGTGCCAAGGGACGGTGAAGAGCAGCAAGAGCTTTCAGGGCTGGGCCCTTCCTCGTGGGACAAGTATCCGACCGTTCGCCTTTTCAGAAAGAGGCTTGCCGAGACTGAGCCCCGTGAGATGTTCCGTCTCTGGGAAAGCACAGATCCCCAGTGCTGTTGTGCCTGTAGGTAGGGTGCCAAGGGACAGTGAAGAGCAGCAAGAGCTTTCAGGGCTGGGCCCTTCCTCGTGGGAGATGGATCGCACCGTTTGTATTTTCAGAAAGAGGCTTGCCGAGACTGAGCGCCGTGAGATGTTCCGTCTCTGGGAAAGCACAGATCCCCAGTGCTGTTGTGCCTGTAGGTAGGGTGCCAAGGGGCGGTGAAGAGCAGCAAGAGCTTTCAGGGCTGGGCCCTTCCTCGTGGGACAAGGATCCGACCGTTCGCCTTTTCAGAAAAAATGAGGCTCTGCCGAGGCTTAGCGCCACGAGATGTTCCGTCTCTGGGAAAGCACGGATGCCCAGTGCTGTTGTGCCTGTAGGTAGGGTGCCAAGGGACGGTGAAGAGCAGCAAGAGCTTTCAGGGCTGGGCCCTTCGTCGTGGGAGAAGGATCCGACCGTTCGCCTTTTCCAAAAAAAAGAGGCTCTGCCGAGGCGTAGCGCCACGAGATGTTCCGTCTCTGCGAAAGCACGGATGCCCAGTGCTGTTGTGCCTGTAGGTAGGGCCACAAGGGACGGTGAAGAGCAGCAAGAGCTTTCAGGGCTGGCCCCTTCCTCGTGGGAGAAGGATCCGACCGTTCGCCTTTTTAGAAAGAGTCTTGCCGAGACTGAGCGCCGTGAGATGTTCCGTCTCTGGGAAAGCACAGATCCCCAGTGTTGTTGTGCCTGTAGGTAGGGTGCCAAGGGGCGGTGAAGAGCATCAAGAGCTTTCAGGGCTGGGCCCTTCCTCGTGGGACAAGTATCCGACCGTTCGCCTTTTCAGAAAGAGGCTTGCCGAGACTGAGCCCCGTGAGATGTTCCGTCTCTGGGAAAGCACAGATCCCCAGTGCTGTTGTGCCTGTAGGTAGGGTGCCAAGGGACGGTGAAGAGCAGCAAGAGCTTTCAGGGCTGGGCCCTTCCTCGTGGGAGAAGGATCCGACCGTTCGCCTTTTCAGAAAGAGGCTTGCCGAGACTGAGCCCCGTGAGATGTTCCGTCTCTGGGAAAGCACAGATCCCCAGTGCTGTTGTGCCTGTAGGTAGGGCCACAAGGGACGGTGAAGAGCAGCAAGAGCTTTCAGGGCTGGGCCCTTCCTCGGGGTAGATGGATCGCACCGTTCGTCTTTTCAGAAAGAGGCTTGCCGAGACTGAGCGCCGTGAGATGTTCCGTCTCTGGGAAAGCACAGATCCCCAGTGCTGTTGTGCCTGTAGGTAGGGTGCCAAGGGGCGGTGAAGAGCAGCAAGAGCTTTCAGGGCTGGGCCCTTCCTCGGGGGAGATGGATCGCACCGTTCGTCTTTTCAGAAAGAGGCTTGCCGAGACTGAGCCCCGTGAGATATTCCGTCTCTGGGAAAGCACAGATCCCCAGTGCTGTTGTGCCTGTAGGTAGGGTGCCAAGGGGCGGTGAAGAGCAGCAAGAGCTTTCAGGGCTGGGCCCTTCCTCGTGGGACAAGGATCCGACCGTTCGCCTTTTCAGAAAGAGGCTTGCCGAGACTGAGCCCCGTGAGATGTTCCGTCTCTGGGAAAGCACAGATCCCCAGTGCTGTTGTGCCTGTAGGTAGGGTGCCAAGGGACAGTGAAGAGCAGCAAGAGCTTTCAGGGCTGGGCCCTTCCTCGTGGGACAAGGATCCGACCGTTCGCCTTTTCCAAAAAAATGAGGCTCTGCCGAGGCGTAGCGCCACGAGATGTTCCGTCTCTGGGAAAGCACGGATGCCCAGTGCTGTTGTGCCTGTAGGTAGGGTGCCAAGGGACGGTGAAGAGCAGCAAGAGCTTTCAGGGCTGGGCCCTTCCTCGGGGGAGATGGATCGCACCGTTCGCCTTTTCAGAAAGAGGCTTGCCGACACTGAGCGCCGTGAGATGTTCCGTCTCTGGGAAAGCACAGATCCCCAGTGCTGTTGTGCCTGTAGGTAGGGTGCCAAGGGACGGTGAAGAGCAGCAAGAGCTTTCAGGGCTGGGCCCTTCCTCGTGGGACAAGTATCCGACCGTTCGCCTTTTCAGAAAGAGGCTTGCCAAGACTGAGCCCCGTGAGATGTTCCGTCTCTGGGAAAGCACAGATCCCCAGTGCTGTTGTGCCTGTAGGTAGGGTGCCAAGGGACAGTGAAGAGCAGCAAGAGCTTTCAGGGCTGGGCCCTTCCTCGGGGGAGATGGATCGCACCGTTCGTCTTTTCAGAAAGAGGCTTGCCGAGACTGAGCGCCGTGAGATGTTCCGTCTCTGGGAAAGCACAGATCCCCAGTGCTGTTGTGCCTGTAGGTAGGGTGCCAAGGGACGGTGAAGAGCAGCAAGAGCTTTCAGGGCTGGGCCCTTCGTCGTGGGAGAAGGATCCGACCGTTCGCCTTTTCCAAAAAAAAGAGGCTCTGCCGAGGCGTAGCGCCACGAGATGTTCCGTCTCTGCAAAAGCACGGATGCCCAGTGCTGTTGTGCCTGTAGGTAGGGCCACAAGGGACGGTGAAGAGCAGCAAGAGCTTTCAGGGCTGGGCCCTTCCTCGTGGGAGAAGGATCCGACCGTTCGCCTTTTTAGAAAGAGGCTTGCCGAGACTGAGCCCCGTGAGATGTTCCGTCTCTGGGAAAGCACAGATCCCCAGTGCTGTTGTGCCTGTAGGTAGGGTGCCAAGGGGCGGTGAAGAGCATCAAGAGCTTTCAGGGCTGGGCCCTTCCTCGTGGGACAAGTATCCGACCGTTCGCCTTTTCAGAAAGAGGCTTGCCGAGACTGAGCCCCGTGAGATGTTCCGTCTCTGGGAAAGCACAGATCCCCAGTGCTGTTGTGCCTGTAGGTAGGGTGCCAAGGGACGGTGAAGAGCAGCAAGAGCTTTCAGGGCTGGGCCCTTCCTCGTGGGACAAGGATCCGACCGTTCGCCTTTTCAGAAAGAGGCTTGCCGAGACTGAGCCCCGTGAGATGTTCCGTCTCTGGGAAAGCACAGATCCCCAGTGCTGTTGTGCCTGTAGGTAGGGCCACAAGGGACGGTGAAGAGCAGCAAGAGCTTTCAGGGCTGGGCCCTTCCTCGGGGTAGATGGATCGCACCGTTCGCCTTTTCAGAAAGAGGCTTGCCGAGACTGAGCGCCGTGAGATGTTCCGTCTCTGGGAAAGCACAGATCCCCAGTGCTGTTGTGCTTGTAGGTAGGGTGCCAAGGGGCGGTGAAGAGCAGCAAGAGCTTTCAGGGCTGGGCCCTTCGTCGTGGGAGAAGGATCCGACCGTTCGCCTTTTCAGAAAGAGGCTTGCCGAGACTGAGCGCCGTGAGATGTTCCGTCTCTGGGAAAGCACAGATCCCCAGTGCTGTTGTGCCTGTAGGTAGGGTGCCAAGGGGCGGTGACGAGCAGCAAGAGCTTTCAGGGCTGGGCCCTTCCTCGTGGGACAAGGATCCGACCGTTCGCCTTTTCAGAAAGAGGCTTGCCGAGACTGAGCGCCGTGAGATGTTCCGTCTCTGGGAAAGCACAGATCCCCAGTGCTGTTGTGCCTGTACGTAGGGTGCCAAGGGACGGTGAAGAGCAGCAAGAGCTTTCAGGGCTGGGCCCTTCCTCGTGGGACAAGGATCCGACCGTTCGCCTTTTCAGAAAGAGGCTTGCCGAGACTGAGCCCCGTGAGATGTTCCGTCTCTGGGAAAGCACAGATCCCCAGTGCTGTTGTGCCTGTAGGTAGGGTGCCAAGGGACAGTGAAGAGCAGCAAGAGCTTTCAGGGCTGGGCCCTTCCTCGGGGGACAAGGATCCGACCGTTCGCCTTTTAAAAAAAAAAGAGGCTCTGCCGAGGCGTAGCGCCACGAGATGTTCCGTCTCTGGAAAAGCATGGATGCCCAGTGCTGTTGTGCCTGTAGGTAGGGCCACAAGGGACGGTGAAGAGCAGCAAGAGCTTTCAGGGCTGGGCCCTTCCTCGGGGGAGATGGATCGCACCGTTCGCCTTTTCAGAAAGAGGCTTGCCGAGACTGAGCGCCGTGAGATATTCCGTCTCTGGGAAAGCACAGATCCCCAGTGCTGTTGTGCCTGTAGGTAGGGTGCCAAGGGACGGTGAAGAGCAGCAAGAGCTTTCAGGGCTGGGCCCTTCCTCGGGGGACAAGTATCCGACCGTTCGCCTTTTCAGAAAGAGGATTGCCGAGACTGAGCCCTGTGAGATGTTCCGTCTCTGGAAAAGCACAGATCCCCAGTGCTGTTGTGCCTGTAGGTAGGGTGCCAAGGGGCGGTGAAGAGCAGCAAGAGCTTTCAGGGCTGGGCCCTTCCTCGGGGGAGATGGATCGCACCGTTCGCCTTTTCAGAAAGAGGCTTGCCGAGACTGAGCCCCATGAGATGTTCCGTCTCTGGGAAAGCACAGATCCCCAGTGCTGTTGTGCCTGTAGGTAGGGTGCCAAGGGGCGGTGAAGAGCAGCAAGAGCTTTCAGGGCTGGGCCCTTCCCCGTGGGACAAGTATCCGACCGTTCGCCTTTTCAGAAAGAGGCTTGCCGAGACTGAGCGCCGTGAGATGTTCCGTCTCTGGGAAAGCACAGATCCCCAGTGCTGTTGTGCCTGTAGGTAGGGTGCCAAGGGACAGTGAAGAGCAGCAAGAGCTTTCAGGGCTGGGCCCTTCCTCGTGGGAGAAGGATCCGACCGTTCGCCTTTTCACAAAGAGGCTTGCCGAGACTGAGCCCCGTGAGATGTTCCATCTCTGGGAAAGCACAGATCCCCAGTGCTGTTGTGCCTGTAGGTAGGGTGCCAAGGGACGGTGAAGAGCAGCAAGAGCTTTCAGGGCTGGGCCCTTCCTCGTGGGACAAGGATCCGACCGTTCGCCTTTTCAGAAAGAGGCTTGCCGAGACTGAGCCCCGTGAGATGTTCCGTCTCTGGGAAAGCACAGATCCCCAGTGCTGTTGTGCCTGTAGGTAGGGTGCCAAGGGGCGGTGAAGAGCAGCAAGAGCTTTCAGGGCTGGGCCCTTCCTCGTGGGACAAGTATCCGACCGTTCGCCTTTTCAGAAAGAGGCTTGCCGAGACTGAGCCCCGTGAGATGTTCCGTCTCTGGGAAAGCACAGATCCCCAGTGCTGTTGTGCCTGTAGGTAGGGTGCCAAGGGACGGTGAAGAGCAGCAAGAGCTTTCAGGGCTGGGCCCTTCCTCGTGGGAGAAGGATCCGACCGTTCGCCTTTTCAGAAAGAGGCTTGCCGAGACTGAGCCCCGTGAGATGTTCCGTCTCTGGGAAAGCACAGATCCCCAGTGCTGTTGTGCCTGTAGGTAGGGCCACAAGGGACGGTGAAGAGCAGCAAGAGCTTTCAGGGCTGGGCCCTTCCTCGGGGTAGATGGATCGCACCGTTCGTCTTTTCAGAAAGAGGCTTGCCGAGACTGAGCGCCGTGAGATGTTCCGTCTCTGGGAAAGCACAGATCCCCAGTGCTGTTGTGCCTGTAGGTAGGGTGCCAAGGGGCGGTGAAGAGCAGCAAGAGCTTTCAGGGCTGGGCCCTTCGTCGTGGGAGAAGGATCCGACCGTTCGCCTTTTCAGAAAGAGGCTTGCCGAGACTGAGCGCCGTGAGATGTTCCGTCTCTGGGAAAGCACAGATCCCCACTGCTGTTGTGCCTGTAGGTAGGGTGCCAAGGGACGGTGAAGAGCAGCAAGAGCTTTCAGGGCTGGGCCCTTCCTCGTGGGAGAAGGATCCGACCGTTCGCCTTTTCAGAAAGAGGCTTGCCGAGACTGAGCCCCGTGAGATGTTCCGTCTCTGGGAAAGCACAGATCCCCAGTGCTGTTGTGCCTGTAGGTAGGGTGCCAAGGGACGGTGAAGAGCAGCAAGAGCTTTCAGGGCTGGGCCCTTCCTCGTGGGACAAGTATCCGACCGTTCGCCTTTTCAGAAAGAGGCTTGCCGAGACTGAGCCCCGTGAGATGTTCCGTCTCTGGGAAAGCACAGATCCCCAGTGCTGTTGTGCCTGTAGGTAGGGTGCCAAGGGACAGTGAAGAGCAGCAAGAGCTTTCAGGGCTGGGCCCTTCCTCGGGGGACAAGGATCCGACCGTTCGCCTTTTAAAAAAAAAAGAGGCTCTGCCGAGGCGTAGCGCCACGAGATGTTCCGTCTCTGGAAAAGCATGGATGCCCAGTGCTGTTGTGCCTGTAGGTAGGGCCACAAGGGACGGTGAAGAGCAGCAAGAGCTTTCAGGGCTGGGCCCTTCCTCGGGGGAGATGGATCGCACCGTTCGCCTTTTCAGAAAGAGGCTTGCCGAGACTGAGCGCCGTGAGATATTCCGTCTCTGGGAAAGCACAGATCCCCAGTGCTGTTGTGCCTGTAGGTAGGGTGCCAAGGGACGGTGAAGAGCAGCAAGAGCTTTCAGGGCTGGGCCCTTCCTCGGGGGACAAGTATCCGACCGTTCGCCTTTTCAGAAAGAGGATTGCCGAGACTGAGCCCTGTGAGATGTTCCGTCTCTGGAAAAGCACAGATCCCCAGTGCTGTTGTGCCTGTAGGTAGGGTGCCAAGGGGCGGTGAAGAGCAGCAAGAGCTTTCAGGGCTGGGCCCTTCCTCGGGGGAGATGGATCGCACCGTTCGCCTTTTCAGAAAGAGGCTTGCCGAGACTGAGCCCCATGAGATGTTCCGTCTCTGGGAAAGCACAGATCCCCAGTGCTGTTGTGCCTGTAGGTAGGGTGCCAAGGGGCGGTGAAGAGCAGCAAGAGCTTTCAGGGCTGGGCCCTTCCCCGTGGGACAAGTATCCGACCGTTCGCCTTTTCAGAAAGAGGCTTGCCGAGACTGAGCGCCGTGAGATGTTCCGTCTCTGGGAAAGCACAGATCCCCAGTGCTGTTGTGCCTGTAGGTAGGGTGCCAAGGGACAGTGAAGAGCAGCAAGAGCTTTCAGGGCTGGGCCCTTCCTCGTGGGAGAAGGATCCGACCGTTCGCCTTTTCACAAAGAGGCTTGCCGAGACTGAGCCCCGTGAGATGTTCCATCTCTGGGAAAGCACAGATCCCCAGTGCTGTTGTGCCTGTAGGTAGGGTGCCAAGGGACGGTGAAGAGCAGCAAGAGCTTTCAGGGCTGGGCCCTTCCTCGGGGGACAAGGATCCGACCGTTCGCCTTTTCAGAAAGAGGCTTGCCGAGACTGAGCCCCGTGAGATGTTCAGTCTCTGGGAAAGCACAGATCCCCAGTGCTGTTGTGCCTGTAGGTAGGGTGCCAAGGGGCGGTGAAGAGCAGCAAGAGCTTTCAGGGCTGGGCCCTTCCTCGTGGGACAAGGATCCGACCGTTCGCCTTTTCAGAAAGAGGCTTGCCGAGACTGAGCCCCGTGAGATGTTCCGTCTCTGGGAAAGCACAGATCCCCAGTGCTGTTGTGCCTGTAGGTAGGGTGCCAAGGGACGGTGAAGAGCAGCAAGAGCTTTCAGGGCTGGGCCCTTCGTCGTGGGAGAAGGATCCCACCGTTCACCTTTTCAGAAAGAGGCTTGCCGAGACTGAGCCCCGTGAGATGTTCCGTCTCTGCGAAAGCACAGATCCCCAGTGCTGTTGTGCCTGTAGGTAGGGCCACAAGGGATGGTGAAGAGCAGCAAGAGCTTTCAGGGCTGGGCCCTTCCTCGTGGGAGAAGTATCCGACCGTTCGCCTTTTCAGAAAGAGGCTTGCCGAGACTGAGCCCCGTGAGATGTTCCGTCTCTGGGAAAGCACAGATCCCCACTGCTGTTGTGCCTGTAGGTAGGGCCACAAGGGACGGTGAAGAGCAGCAAGAGCTTTCAGGGCTGGGCCCTTCCTTGGGGGAGATGGATCGCACCGTTCGCCTTTTCAGAAAGAGGCTTGCCGAGACTGAGCGCCGTGAGATATTCCGTCTCTGGGAAAGCACAGATCCCCAGTGCTGTTGTGCCTGTAGGTAGGGTGCCAAGGGACGGTGAAGAGCAGCAAGAGCTTTCAGGGCTGGGCCCTTCCTCGTGGGAGAAGGATCCGACCGTTCGCCTTTTCAGAAAGAGGCTTGCCGAGACTGAGCGCCGTGAGATGTTCCGTCTCTGGGAAAGCACAGATCCCCAGTGCTGTTGTGCCTGTAGGTAGGGTGCCAAGGGACGGTGAAGAGCAGCAAGAGCTTTCAGGGCTGGGCCCTTCCTCGTGGGAGAAGGATCCGACAGTTCGCCTTTTCAGAAAGAGGCTTGCCGAGACTGAGCCCCGTGAGATGTTCCGTCTCTGGGAAAGCACAGATCCCCACTGCTGTTGTGCCTGTAGGTAGGGTGCCAAGGGACAGTGAAGAGCAGCAAGAGCTTTCAGGGCTGGGCCCTTCCTCGGGGGACAAGGATCCGACCGTTCGCCTTTTAAAAAAAAAAGAGGCTCTGCCGAGGCGTAGCGCCACGAGATGTTCCGTCTCTGGAAAAGCATGGATGCCCAGTGCTGTTGTGCCTGTAGGTAGGGCCACAAGGGACGGTGAAGAGCAGCAAGAGCTTTCAGGGCTGGGCCCTTCCTCGGGGGAGATGGATCGCACCGTTCGCCTTTTCAGAAAGAGGCTTGCCGAGACTGAGCGCCGTGAGATATTCCGTCTCTGGGAAAGCACAGATCCCCAGTGCTGTTGTGCCTGTAGGTAGGGTGCCAAGGGACGGTGAAGAGCAGCAAGAGCTTTCAGGGCTGGGCCCTTCCTCGGGGGACAAGTATCCGACCGTTCGCCTTTTCAGAAAGAGGATTGCCGAGACTGAGCCCTGTGAGATGTTCCGTCTCTGGAAAAGCACAGATCCCCAGTGCTGTTGTGCCTGTAGGTAGGGTGCCAAGGGGCGGTGAAGAGCAGCAAGAGCTTTCAGGGCTGGGCCCTTCCTCGGGGGAGATGGATCGCACCGTTCGCCTTTTCAGAAAGAGGCTTGCCGAGACTGAGCCCCATGAGATGTTCCGTCTCTGGGAAAGCACAGATCCCCAGTGCTGTTGTGCCTGTAGGTAGGGTGCCAAGGGGCGGTGAAGAGCAGCAAGAGCTTTCAGGGCTGGGCCCTTCCCCGTGGGACAAGTATCCGACCGTTCGCCTTTTCAGAAAGAGGCTTGCCGAGACTGAGCGCCGTGAGATGTTCCGTCTCTGGGAAAGCACAGATCCCCAGTGCTGTTGTGCCTGTAGGTAGGGTGCCAAGGGACAGTGAAGAGCAGCAAGAGCTTTCAGGGCTGGGCCCTTCCTCGTGGGAGAAGGATCCGACCGTTCGCCTTTTCACAAAGAGGCTTGCCGAGACTGAGCCCTGTGAGATGTTCCATCTCTGGGAAAGCACAGATCCCCAGTGCTGTTGTGCCTGTAGGTAGGGTGCCAAGGGACGGTGAAGAGCAGCAAGAGCTTTCAGGGCTGGGCCCTTCCTCGGGGGACAAGGATCCGACCGTTCGCCTTTTCAGAAAGAGGCTTGCCGAGACTGAGCCCCGTGAGATGTTCAGTCTCTGGGAAAGCACAGATCCCCAGTGCTGTTGTGCCTGTAGGTAGGGTGCCAAGGGGCGGTGAAGAGCAGCAAGAGCTTTCAGGGCTGGGCCCTTCCTCGTGGGACAAGGATCCGACCGTTCGCCTTTTCAGAAAGAGGCTTGCCGAGACTGAGCCCCGTGAGATGTTCCGTCTCTGGGAAAGCACAGATCCCCAGTGCTGTTGTGCCTGTAGGTAGGGTGCCAAGGGACGGTGAAGAGCAGCAAGAGCTTTCAGGGCTGGGCCCTTCGTCGTGGGAGAAGGATCCCACCGTTCACCTTTTCAGAAAGAGGCTTGCCGAGACTGAGCCCCGTGAGATGTTCCGTCTCTGCGAAAGCACAGATCCCCAGTGCTGTTGTGCCTGTAGGTAGGGCCACAAGGGATGGTGAAGAGCAGCAAGAGCTTTCAGGGCTGGGCCCTTCCTCGTGGGAGAAGTATCCGACCGTTCGCCTTTTCAGAAAGAGGCTTGCCGAGACTGAGCCCCGTGAGATGTTCCGTCTCTGGGAAAGCACAGATCCCCACTGCTGTTGTGCCTGTAGGTAGGGCCACAAGGGACGGTGAAGAGCAGCAAGAGCTTTCAGGGCTGGGCCCTTCCTTGGGGGAGATGGATCGCACCGTTCGCCTTTTCAGAAAGAGGCTTGCCGAGACTGAGCGCCGTGAGATATTCCGTCTCTGGGAAAGCACAGATCCCCAGTGCTGTTGTGCCTGTAGGTAGGGTGCCAAGGGACGGTGAAGAGCAGCAAGAGCTTTCAGGGCTGGGCCCTTCCTCGTGGGAGAAGGATCCGACCGTTCGCCTTTTCAGAAAGAGGCTTGCCGAGACTGAGCGCCGTGAGATGTTCCGTCTCTGGGAAAGCACAGATCCCCAGTGCTGTTGTGCCTGTAGGTAGGGTGCCAAGGGACGGTGAAGAGCAGCAAGAGCTTTCAGGGCTGGGCCCTTCCTCGTGGGAGAAGGATCCGACAGTTCGCCTTTTCAGAAAGAGGCTTGCCGAGACTGAGCCCCGTGAGATGTTCCGTCTCTGGGAAAGCACAGATCCCCACTGCTGTTGTGCCTGTAGGTAGGGTGCCACGGGACAGTGAAGAGCAGCAAGAGCTTTCAGGGCTGGGCCCTTCGTCGTGGGAGAAGGATTCGACCGTTCACCTTTTCAGAAAGAGGCTTGCCGAGACTGAGCCCCGTGAGATGTTCCGTCTCTGGGAAAGCACAGATCCCCAGTGCTGTTGTGCCTGTAGGTAGGGCCACAAGGGACGGTGAAGAGCAGCAAGAGCTTTCAGGGCTGGGCCCTTCCTCGTGGGACAAGGATCCGACCGTTCGCCTTTTAAAAAAAAAAGAGGCTCTGCCGAGGCGTAGCGCCACGAGATGTTCCGTCTCTGGGAAAGCACGGATGCCCAGTGCTGTTGTGCCTGTAGGTAGGGCCACAAGGGACGGTGAAGAGCAGCAAGAGCTTTCAGGGCTGGGCCCTTCCTCGGGGGAGATGGATCGCACCGTTCGCCTTTTCAGAAAGAAGCTTGCCGAGACTGAGCGCCGTGAGATATTCCGTCTCTGGGAAAGCACAGATCCCCAGTGCTGTTGTGCCTGTAGGTAGGGTGCCAAGGGACGGTGAAGAGCAGCAAGAGCTTTCAGGGCTGGGCCCTTCCTCGGGGGACAAGTATCCGACCGTTCGCCTTTTCAGAAAGAGGCTTGCCGAGACTGAGCCCCGTGAGATGTTCCGTCTCTGGGAAAGCACAGATCCCCAGTGCTGTTGTGCCTGTAGGTAGGGTGCCAAGGGGCGGTGAAGAGCAGCAAGAGCTTTCAGGGCTGGGCCCTTCCTCGTGGGACAAGGATCCGACCGTTCGCCTTTCAGAAAGAGGCTTGCGAGACTGAGCCCCGTGAGATGTTCCGTCTCTGGGAAAGCACAGATCCCCACTGCTGTTGTGCCTGTAGGTAGGGCCACAAGGGACGGTGAAGAGCAGCAAGAGCTTTCAGGGCTGGGCCCTTCCTGGGGGGACAAGTATCCGACCGTTTGCCTTTTCAGAAAGAGGCTTGCCGAGACTGAGCGCCGTGAGATGTTCCGTCTCTGGGAAAGCACAGATCCCCAGTGCTGTTGTGCCTGTAGGTAGGGTGCCATGGGACAGTGAAGAGCAGCAAGAGCTTTCAGGGCTGGGCCCTTCCTCGTGGGACAAGGATCCGACCGTTCGCCTTTAAAAAAAAAAAGAGGCTCTGCCGAGGCGTAGCGCCACGAGATGTTCCGTCTCTGGGAAAGCACGGATGCCCAGTGCTGTTGTGCCTGTAGGTAGGGCCACAAGGGACGGTGAAGAGCAGCAAGAGCTTTCAGGGCTGGGCCCTTCCTCGGGGGACAAGTATCCGACCGTTCGCCTTTTCAGAAAGAGGCTTGCCGAGACTGAGCCCCGTGAGATGTTCCGTCTCTGGGAAAGCACAGATCCCCAGTGCTGTTGTGCCTGTAGGTAGGGTGCCAAGGGACGGTGAAGAGCAGCAAGAGCTTTCAGGGCTGGGCCCTTCCTCGTGGGAGAAGGATCCGACAGTTCGCCTTTTCAGAAAGAGGCTTGCCGAGACTGAGCCCCGTGAGATGTTCCGTCTCTGGGAAAGCACAGATCCCCAGTGCTGTTGTGCCTGTAGGTAGGGTGCCAAGGGGCGGTGAAGAGCAGCAAGAGCTTTCAGGGCTGGGCCCTTCCTCGTGGGAGAAGGATCCGACCGTTCGCCTTTTCAGAAAGAGGCTTGCCGAGACTGAGCCCCGTGAGATGTTCCGTCTCTGGGAAAGCACAGATCCCCAGTGCTGTTGTGCCTGTAGGTAGGGTGCCAAGGGACAGTGAAGAGCAGCAAGAGCTTTCAGGGCTGGGCCCTTCGTCGTGGGAGAAGGATCCGACCGTTCACCTTTTCAGAAAGAGGTTTGCCGAGACTGAGCCCCATGAGATGTTCCGTCTCTGGGAAAGCACAGATCCCCAGTGCTGTTGTGCCTGTAGGTAGGGTGCCAAGGGACGGTGAAGAGCAGCAAGAGCTTTCAGGGCTGGGCCCTTCCTCGGGGGAGATGGATCGCACCGTTCGTCTTTTCAGAAAGAGGCTTGCCGAGACTGAGCGCCGTGAGATATTCCGTCTCTGGGAAAGCACAGATCCCCAGTGCTGTTGTGCCTGTAGGTAGGGTGCCAAGGGGCAGTGAAGAGCAGCAAGAGCTTTCAGGGCTGGGCCCTTCGTCGTGGGAGAAGGATCCGACCGTTCACCTTTTCAGAAAGAGGTTTGCCGAGACTGAGCCCCATGAGATGTTCCGTCTCTGGGAAAGCACAGATCCCCAGTGCTGTTGTGCCTGTAGGTAGGGTGCCAAGGGACGGTGAAGAGCAGCAAGAGCTTTCAGGGCTGGGCCCTTCCTCGGGGGAGATGGATCGCACCGTTCGTCTTTTCAGAAAGAGGCTTGCCGAGACTGAGCGCCGTGAGATATTCCGTCTCTGGGAAAGCACAGATCCCCAGTGCTGTTGTGCCTGTAGGTAGGGCCACAAGGGACGGTGAAGAGCAGCAAGAGCTTTCAGGGCTGGGCCCTTTCTCGGGGGAGATGGATCGCACCGTTCGCCTTTTCAGAAAGAGGCTTGCCGAGACTGAGCGCCGTGAGATATTCCGTCTCTGGGAAAGCACAGATCCCCAGTGCTGTTGTGCCTGTAGGTAGGGTGCCAAGGGACGGTGATGAGCAGCAAGAGCTTTCAGGGCTGGGCCCTTCCTCGGGGGACAAGGATCCGACCGTTCGCCTTTTAAAAAAAAAAGAGGCTCTGCCGAGGCATAGCGCCACGAGATGTTCCGTCTCTGGGAAAGCACGGATGCCCAGTGCTGTTGTGCCTGTAGGTAGGGCCAAAAGGGACGGTGAAGAGCAGCAAGAGCTTTCAGGGCTGGGCCCTTCCTCGGGGGACAAGTATCCGACCGTTCGCCTTTTCAGAAAGAGGCTTGCCGAGACTGAGCCCCGTGAGATGTTCCGTCTCTGGGAAAGCACAGATCCCCAGTGCTGTTTTGCCTGTAGGTAGGGTGCCAAGGGGCGGTGAAGAGCAGCAAGAGCTTTCAGGGCTGGGCCCTTCGTCGTGGGAGAAGGATCCGACCGTTCGCCTTTTCAGAAAGAGGCTTGCCGAGACTGAGCCCCGTGAGATGTTCCGTCTCTGGGAAAGCACAGATCCCCAGTGCTGTTGTGCCTGTAGGTAGGGTGCCAAGGGGCGGTGAAGAGCAGCAAGAGCTTTCAGGGCTGGGCCCTTCCTCGGGGGACAAGTATCCGACCGTTCGCCTTTTCAGAAAGAGGCTTGCCGAGACTGAGCCCCGTGAGATGTTCCGTCTCTGGGAAAGCACAGATCCCCAGTGCTGTTGTGCCTGTAGGTAGGGCCACAAGGGACGGTGAAGAGCAGCAAGAGCTTTCAGGGCTGGGCCCTTCCTCGGGGGAGATGGATCGCACCGTTCGCCTTTTCAGAAAGAGGCTTGCCGAGACTGAGCGCCGTGAGATATTCCGTCTCTGGGAAAGCACAGATCCCCAGTGCTGTTGTGCCTGTAGGTAGGGTGCCAAGGGACGGTGAAGAGCAGCAAGAGCTTTCAGGGCTGGGCCCTTCCTCGTGGGACAAGGATCCGACCGTTCGCCTTTTAAAAAAAAAAGAGGCTCTGCCGAGGCGTAGCGCCACGAGATGTTCCGTCTCTGGGAAAGCACGGATGCCCAGTGCTGTTGTGCCTGTAGGTAGGGCCACAAGGGACGGTGAAGAGCAGCAAGAGCTTTCAGGGCTGGGCCCTTCGTCGTGGGACAAGGATCCGACCGTTCGCCTTTTCAGAAAGAGGCTTGCCGAGACTGAGCCCCGTGAGATTTTCCGTCTCTGGGAAAGCACAGATCCCCAGTGCTGTTGTGCCTGTAGGTAGGGTGCCAAGGGGCGGTGAAGAGCAGCAAGAGCTTTCAGGGCTGGGCCCTTCGTCGTGGGAGAAGGATCCGACCGTTCAACTTTTCAGAAAGAGGCTTGCCGAGACTGAGCCCCGTGAGATGTTCCGTCTCTGGGAAAGCACAGATCCCCACTGCTGTTGTGCCTGTAGGTAGGGCCACAAGGGACGGTGAAGAGCAGCAAGAGCTTTCAGGGCTGGGCCCTTCCTCGTGGGACAAGGATCCGACCGTTCGCCTTTTAAAAAAAAAAGAGGCTCTGCCGAGGCGTAGCGCCACGAGATGTTCCGTCTCTGGGAAAGCACGGATGCCCAGTGCTGTTGTGCCTGTAGGTAGGGTGCAAAGGGACGGTGAAGAGCAGCAAGAGCTTTCAGGGCTGGGCCCTTCGTCGTGGGACAAGTATCCGACCGTTCGCCTTTTCAGAAAGAGGCTTGCCGAGACTGAGCCCCGTGAGATTTTCCGTCTCTCGGAAAGCACAGATCCCCAGTGCTGTTGTGCCTGTAGGTAGGGTGCCAAGGGACGGTGAAGAGCAGCAAGAGCTTTCAGGGCTGGGCCCTTCCTCGTGGGACAAGGATCCGACCGTTCACCTTTTCAGAAAGAGGCTTGCCGAGACTGAGCCCCGTGAGATGTTCAGTCTCTGGGAAAGCACAGATCCCCAGTGCTGTTGTGCCTGTAGGTAGGGTGCCAAGGGACGGTGAAGAGCAGCAAGAGCTTTCAGGGCTGGGCCCTTCCTCGGGGGACAAGGATCCGACCGTTCGCCTTTTAAAAAAAAAAGAGGCTCTGCCGAGGCGTAGCGCCACGAGATTTTCCGTCTCTGGGAAAGCACGGATGCCCAGTGCTGTTGTGCCTGTAGGTAGGGTGCCAAGGGACGGTGAAGAGCAGCAAGAGCTTTCAGGGCTGGGCCCTTCCTCGGCGGAGAAGGATCCGACAGTTCGCCTTTTCAGAAAGAGGCTTGCCGAGACTGAGCCCCGTGAGATGTTCAGTCTCTGGGAAAGCACAGATCCCCAGTGCTGTTGTGCCTGTAGGTAGGGTGCCAAGGGACAGTGAAGAGCAGCAAGAGCTTTCAGGGCTGGGCCCTTCGTCGTGGGAGAAGGATCCGACCGTTCGCCTTTTCAGAAAGAGGCTTGCCGAGACTGAGCCCCGTGAGATGTTCCGTCTCTGGGAAAGCACAGATCCCCACTGCTGTTGTGCCTGTAGGTAGGGCCACAAGGGACGGTGAAGAGCAGCAAGAGCTTTCAGGGCTGGGCCCTTCCTCGTGGGACAAGGATCCGACCGTTCGCCTTTTAAAAAAAAAAGAGGCTCTGCCGAGGCGTAGCGCCACGAGATGTTCCGTCTCTGGGAAAGCACGGATGCCCAGTGCTGTTGTGCCTGTAGGTAGGGTGCCAAGGGACGGTGAAGAGCAGCAAGAGCTTTCAGGGCTGGGCCCTTCCTCGTGGGAGAAGGATCCGACCGTTCGCCTTTTCCAAAAAAAAGAGGCTCTGCCGAGGCGTAGCGCCACGAGATGTTCCGTCTCTGGGAAAGCACGGATGCCCAGTGCTGTTGTGCCTGTAGGTAGGGCCACAAGGGACGGTGAAGAGCAGCAAGAGCTTTCAGGGCTGGGCCCTTCCTCGGGGGACAAGTATCCGACCGTTCGCCTTTCCCGAAAGAGGCTTGCCGAGACTGAGCCCCGTGAGATGTTCCGTCTCTGGGAAAGCACAGATCCCCAGTGCTGTTGTGCCTGTAGGTAGGGTGCCAAGGGACGGTGAAGAGCAGCAAGAGCTTTCAGGGCTGGGCCCTTCCTCGTGGGAGAAGGATCCGACCGTTCGCATTTTCAGAAAGAGGCTTGCCGAGACTGAGCCCCGTGAGATATTCCGTCTCTGGGAAAGCACAGATCCCCAGTGCTGTTGTGCCTGTAGGTAGGGTGCCAAGGGACGGTGAAGAGCAGCAAGAGCTTTCAGGGCTGGGCCCTTCCTCGTGGGACAAGGATCCGACCGTTCGCCTTTTAAAAAAAAAAGAGGCTCTGCCGAGGCGTAGCGCCACGAGATGTTCCGTCTCTGGGGAAGCACGGATGCCCAGTGCTGTTGTGCCTGTAGGTAGGGCCACAAGGGACGATGAAGAGCAGCAAGAGCTTTCAGGGCTGGGCCCTTCCTCGGGGGACAAGTATCCGACCGTTCGCCTTTTCAGAAAGAGGCTTGCCGAGACTGAGCCCCGTGAGATTTTCCGTCTCTGGGAAAGCACAGATCCCCAGTGCTGTTGTGCCTGTAGGTAGGGCCACAAGGGACGGTGAAGAGCAGCAAGAGCTTTCAGGGCTGGGCCCTTCCTCGTGGGAGAAGGATCCGACGGTTCGCCTTTTCAGAAAGAGGCTTGCCGAGACTGAGCCCCGTGAGATGTTCCGTCTCTGGGAAAGCACAGATCCCCAGTGCTGTTGTGCCTGTAGGTAGGGTGCCAAGGGACGGTGAAGAGCAGCAAGAGCTTTCAGGGCTGGGCCCTTCCTCGTGGGAGAAGGATCCGACCGTTCACCTTTTCAGAAAGAGGCTTGCCGAGACTGAGCCCCGTGAGATGTTCCGTCTCTGGGAAAGCACAGATCCCCACTGCTGTTGTGCCTGTAGGTAGGGCCACAAGGGACGGTGAAGAGCAGCAAGAGCTTTCAGGGCTGGGCCCTTCCTCGGGGGACAAGTATCCGACAGTTCGCCTTTCCCGAAAGAGGCTTGCCGAGACTGAGCGCCGTGAGATGTTCCGTCTCTGGGAAAGCACAGATCCCCAGTGCTCTTGTGCCTGTAGGTAGGGTGCCAAGGGACGGTGAAGAGCAGCAAGAGCTTTCAGGGCTGGGCCCTTCCTCATGGGAGAAGGATCCGACCGTTCGCCTTTTCAGAAAGAGGCTTGCCGAGACTGAGCCCCGTGAGATGTTCCGTCTCTGGGAAAGCACAGATCCCCAGTGCTGTTGTGCCTGTAGGTAGGGTGCCAAGGGGCGGTGAACAGCAGCAAGAGCTTTCAGGGCTGGGCCCTTCCTCGTGGGAGAAGGATCCGACCGTTCGCCTTTTCAGAAAGAGGCTTGCCGAGACTGAGCCCCGTGAGATGTTCCGTCTCTGGGAAAGCACAGATCCCCAGTGCTGTTGTGCCTGTAGGTAGGGTGCCAAGGGACAGTGAAGAGCAGCAAGAGCTTTCAGGGCTGGGCCCTTCGTCCTGGGTGAAGGATCCGACCGTTCACCTTTTCAGAAAGAGGCTTGCCGAGACTGAGCCCCGTGAGATGTTCCGTCTCTGGGAAAGCACAGATCCCCACTGCTGTTGTGCCTGTAGGTAGGGTGCCAAGGGACGGTGAAGAGCAGCAAGAGCTTTCAGGGCTGGGCCCTTCCTCGTGGGAGAAGGATCCGACCGTTCGCCTTTTCAGAAAGAGGCTTGCCGAGACTGAGCCCCGTGAGATGTTCCGTCTCTGGGAAAGCACAGATCCCCAGTGCTGTTGTGCCTGTAGGTAGGGTGCCAAGGGGCGGTGAAGAGCAGCAAGAGCTTTCAGGGCTGGGCCCTTCCTCGGGGGACAAGTATCCGACCGTTCGCCTTTTCAGAAAGAGGCTTGCCGAGACTGAGCCCCGTGAGATGTTCCGTCTCTGGGAAAGCACAGATCCCCAGTGCTGTTGTGCCTGTAGGTAGGGCCACAAGGGACGGTGAAGAGCAGCAAGAGCTTTCAGGGCTGGGCCCTTCCTCGGGGGAGATGGATCGCACCGTTCGCCTTTTCAGAAAGAGGCTTGCCGAGACTGAGCGCCGTGAGATATTCCGTCTCTGGGAAAGCACAGATCCCCAGTGCTGTTGTGCCTGTAGGTAGGGTGCCAAGGGACGGTGAAGAGCAGCAAGAGCTTTCAGGGCTGGGCCCTTCCTCGTGGGACAAGGATCCGACCGTTCGCCTTTTAAAAAAAAAAGAGGCTCTGCCGAGGCGTAGCGCCACGAGATGTTCCGTCTCTGGGAAAGCACGGATGCCCAGTGCTGTTGTGCCTGTAGGTAGGGCCACAAGGGACGGTGAAGAGCAGCAAGAGCTTTCAGGGCTGGGCCCTTCGTCGTGGGACAAGGATCCGACCGTTCGCCTTTTCAGAAAGAGGCTTGCCGAGACTGAGCCCCGTGAGATTTTCCGTCTCTGGGAAAGCACAGATCCCCAGTGCTGTTGTGCCTGTAGGTAGGGTGCCAAGGGGCGGTGAAGAGCAGCAAGAGCTTTCAGGGCTGGGCCCTTCGTCGTGGGAGAAGGATCCGACCGTTCAACTTTTCAGAAAGAGGCTTGCCGAGACTGAGCCCCGTGAGATGTTCCGTCTCTGGGAAAGCACAGATCCCCACTGCTGTTGTGCCTGTAGGTAGGGCCACAAGGGACGGTGAAGAGCAGCAAGAGCTTTCAGGGCTGGGCCCTTCCTCGTGGGACAAGGATCCGACCGTTCGCCTTTTAAAAAAAAAAGAGGCTCTGCCGAGGCGTAGCGCCACGAGATGTTCCGTCTCTGGGAAAGCACGGATGCCCAGTGCTGTTGTGCCTGTAGGTAGGGTGCCAAGGGACGGTGAAGAGCAGCAAGAGCTTTCAGGGCTGGGCCCTTCGTCGTGGGACAAGTATCCGACCGTTCGCCTTTTCAGAAAGAGGCTTGCCGAGACTGAGCCCCGTGAGATTTTCCGTCTCTCGGAAAGCACAGATCCCCAGTGCTGTTGTGCCTGTAGGTAGGGTGCCAAGGGACGGTGAAGAGCAGCAAGAGCTTTCAGGGCTGGGCCCTTCCTCGTGGGACAAGGATCCGACCGTTCACCTTTTCAGAAAGAGGCTTGCCGAGACTGAGCCCCGTGAGATGTTCAGTCTCTGGGAAAGCACAGATCCCCAGTGCTGTTGTGCCTGTAGGTAGGGTGCCAAGGGACGGTGAAGAGCAGCAAGAGCTTTCAGGGCTGGGCCCTTCCTCGGGGGACAAGGATCCGACCGTTCGCCTTTTAAAAAAAAAAGAGGCTCTGCCGAGGCGTAGCGCCACGAGATTTTCCGTCTCTGGGAAAGCACGGATGCCCAGTGCTGTTGTGCCTGTAGGTAGGGTGCCAAGGGACGGTGAAGAGCAGCAAGAGCTTTCAGGGCTGGGCCCTTCCTCGGCGGAGAAGGATCCGACAGTTCGCCTTTTCAGAAAGAGGCTTGCCGAGACTGAGCCCCGTGAGATGTTCAGTCTCTGGGAAAGCACAGATCCCCAGTGCTGTTGTGCCTGTAGGTAGGGTGCCAAGGGACAGTGAAGAGCAGCAAGAGCTTTCAGGGCTGGGCCCTTCGTCGTGGGAGAAGGATCCGACCGTTCACCTTTTCAGAAAGAGGCTTGCCGAGACTGAGCCCCGTGAGATGTTCCGTCTCTGGGAAAGCACAGATCCCCACTGCTGTTGTGCCTGTAGGTAGGGCCACAAGGGACGGTGAAGAGCAGCAAGAGCTTTCAGGGCTGGGCCCTTCCTCGTGGGACAAGGATCCGACCGTTCGCCTTTTAAAAAAAAAAGAGGCTCTGCCGAGGCGTAGCGCCACGAGATGTTCCGTCTCTGGGAAAGCACGGATGCCCAGTGCTGTTGTGCCTGTAGGTAGGGTGCCAAGGGACGGTGAAGAGCAGCAAGAGCTTTCAGGGCTGGGCCCTTCCTCGGGGGACAAGTATCCGACCGTTCGCCTTTTCAGAAAGAGGCTTGCCGAGACTGAGCCCCGTGAGATGTTCCGTCTCTGGGAAAGCACAGATCCCCAGTGCTGTTGTGCCTGTAGGTAGGGCCACAAGGGACGGTGAAGAGCAGCAAGAGCTTTCAGGGCTGGGCCCTTCCTCGTGGGAGAAGGATCCGACCGTTCGCCTTTTCCAAAAAAAAGAGGCTCTGCCGAGGCGTAGCGCCACGAGATGTTCCGTCTCTGGGAAAGCACGGATGCCCAGTGCTGTTGTGCCTGTAGGTAGGGCCACAAGGGACGGTGAAGAGCAGCAAGAGCTTTCAGGGCTGGGCCCTTCCTCGGGGGACAAGTATCCGACCGTTCGCCTTTCCCGAAAGAGGCTTGCCGAGACTGAGCCCCGTGAGATGTTCCGTCTCTGGGAAAGCACAGATCCCCAGTGCTGTTGTGCCTGTAGGTAGGGTGCCAAGGGACGGTGAAGAGCAGCAAGAGCTTTCAGGGCTGGGCCCTTCCTCGTGGGAGAAGGATCCGACCGTTCGCATTTTCAGAAAGAGGCTTGCCGAGACTGAGCCCCGTGAGATATTCCGTCTCTGGGAAAGCACAGATCCCCAGTGCTGTTGTGCCTGTAGGTAGGGTGCCAAGGGACGGTGAAGAGCAGCAAGAGCTTTCAGGGCTGGGCCCTTCCTCGTGGGACAAGGATCCGACCGTTCGCCTTTTAAAAAAAAAAGAGGCTCTGCCGAGGCGTAGCGCCACGAGATGTTCCGTCTCTGGGGAAGCACGGATGCCCAGTGCTGTTGTGCCTGTAGGTAGGGCCACAAGGGACGATGAAGAGCAGCAAGAGCTTTCAGGGCTGGGCCCTTCCTCGGGGGACAAGTATCCGACCGTTCGCCTTTTCAGAAAGAGGCTTGCCGAGACTGAGCCCCGTGAGATTTTCCGTCTCTGGGAAAGCACAGATCCCCAGTGCTGTTGTGCCTGTAGGTAGGGCCACAAGGGACGGTGAAGAGCAGCAAGAGCTTTCAGGGCTGGGCCCTTCCTCGTGGGAGAAGGATCCGACGGTTCGCCTTTTCAGAAAGAGGCTTGCCGAGACTGAGCCCCGTGAGATGTTCAGTCTCTGGGAAAGCACAGATCCCCAGTGCTGTTGTGCCTGTAGGTAGGGTGCCAAGGGACGGTGAAGAGCAGCAAGAGCTTTCAGGGCTGGGCCCTTCCTCGTGGGAGAAGGATCCGACCGTTCACCTTTTCAGAAAGAGGCTTGCCGAGACTGAGCCCCGTGAGATGTTCCGTCTCTGGGAAAGCACAGATCCCCACTGCTGTTGTGCCTGTAGGTAGGGCCACAAGGGACGGTGAAGAGCAGCAAGAGCTTTCAGGGCTGGGCCCTTCCTCGGGGGACAAGTATCCGACAGTTCGCCTTTCCCGAAAGAGGCTTGCCGAGACTGAGCGCCGTGAGATGTTCCGTCTCTGGGAAAGCACAGATCCCCAGTGCTCTTGTGCCTGTAGGTAGGGTGCCAAGGGACGGTGAAGAGCAGCAAGAGCTTTCAGGGCTGGGCCCTTCCTCATGGGAGAAGGATCCGACCGTTCGCCTTTTCAGAAAGAGGCTTGCCGAGACTGAGCCCCGTGAGATGTTCCGTCTCTGGGAAAGCACAGATCCCCAGTGCTGTTGTGCCTGTAGGTAGGGTGCCAAGGGGCGGTGAACAGCAGCAAGAGCTTTCAGGGCTGGGCCCTTCCTCGTGGGAGAAGGATCCGACCGTTCGCCTTTTCAGAAAGAGGCTTGCCGAGACTGAGCCCCGTGAGATGTTCCGTCTCTGGGAAAGCACAGATCCCCAGTGCTGTTGTGCCTGTAGGTAGGGTGCCAAGGGACAGTGAAGAGCAGCAAGAGCTTTCAGGGCTGGGCCCTTCGTCCTGGGTGAAGGATCCGACCGTTCACCTTTTCAGAAAGAGGCTTGCCGAGACTGAGCCCCGTGAGATGTTCCGTCTCTGGGAAAGCACAGATCCCCACTGCTGTTGTGCCTGTAGGTAGGGTGCCAAGGGACGGTGAAGAGCAGCAAGAGCTTTCAGGGCTGGGCCCTTCCTCGTGGGAGAAGGATCCGACCGTTCGCCTTTTCAGAAAGAGGCTTGCCGAGACTGAGCGCCGTGAGATATTCCGTCTCTGGGAAAGCACAGATCCCCAGTGCTGTTGTGCCTGTAGGTAGGGTGCCAAGGGGCGGTGAAGAGCAGCAAGAGCTTTCAGGGCTGGGCCCTTCCTCGTGGGACAAGTATCCGACCGTTCGCCTTTTCAGAAAGAGGCTTGCCGAGACTGAGCCCCGTGAGATGTTCCGTCTCTGGGAAAGCACGGATCCCCAGTGCTGTTGTGCCTGTAGGTAGGGCCACAAGGGACGGTGAAGAGCAGCAAGAGCTTTCAGGGCTGGGCCCTTCCTCGGGGGAGAAGGATCCGACAGTTCGCCTTTTCAGAAAGAGGCTTGCCGAGACTGAGCCCCGTGAGATGTTCAGTCTCTGGGAAAGCACAGATCCCCAGTGCTGTTGTGCCTGTAGGTAGGGTGCCAAGGGGCGGTGAAGAGCAGCAAGAGCTTTCAGGGCTGGGCCCTTCGTCGTGGGAGAAGGATCCGACCGTTCACCTTTTCAGAAAGAGTCTTGCCGAGACTGAGCCCCGTGAGATGTTCCGTCTCTGGGAAAGCACAGATCCCCACTGCTGTTGTGCCTGTAGGTAGGGCCACAAGGGACGGTGAAGAGCAGCAAGAGCTTTCAGGGCTGGGCCCTTCCTCGTGGGACAAGGATCCGACCATTCGCCTTTTAAAAAAAAAAGAGGCTCTGCCGAGGCGTAGCGCCATGAGATGTTCCGTCTCTGCGAAAGCACGGATGCCCAGTGCTGTTGTGCCTGTAGGTAGGGCCACAAGGGGCGGTGAAGAGCAGCAAGAGCTTTCAGGGCTGGGCCCTTCCTCGTGGGACAAGGATCCGACCGTTCGCCTTTTCAGAAAGAGGCTTGCCGAGACTGAGCCCCGTGAGATGTTCCGTCTCTGGGAAAGCACAGATCCCCAGTGCTGTTGTGCCTGTAGGTAGGGTGCCAAGGGGCGGTGAAGAGCAGCAAGAGCTTTCAGGGCTGGGCCCTTCCTCGTGGGACAAGGATCCGACCGTTCGCCTTTTCAGAAAGAGGCTTGCCGAGACTGAGCCCCGTGAGATGTTCAGTCTCCGGGAAAGCACAGATCCCCAGTGCTGTTGTGCCTGTAGGTAGGGCCACAAGGGACGGTGAAGAGCAGCAAGAGCTTTCAGACTGGGCCCTTCCTCGGGGGAGATGGATCGCACCGTTCGCCTTTTCAGAAAGAGGCTTGCCGAGACTGAGCCCCGTGAGATATTCCGTCTCTGGGAAAGCACAGATCCCCAGTGCTGTTGTGCCTGTAGGTAGGGTGCCAAGGGACGGTGAAGAGCAGCAAGAGCTTTCAGGGCTGGGCCCTTCCTCGTGGGAGAAGGATCCGACCGCTCGCCTTTTCAGAAAGAGGCTTGCCGAGACTGAGCGCCGTGAGATGTTCCGTCTCTGGGAAAGCACAGATCCCCAGTGCTGTTGTGCCTGTAGGTAGGGTGCCAAGGGGTGGTGAAGAGCAGCAAGAGCTTTCAGGGCTGGGCCCTTCCTCGTGGGACAAGGATCCGACCGTTCGCCTTTTAAAAAAAAAAGAGGCTCTGCCGAGGCGTAGCGCCACGAGATGTTCCGTCTCTGGGAAAGCACGGATGCCCAGTGCTGTTGTGCCTGTAGGTAGGGCCACAAGGGACGATGAAGAGCAGCAAGAGCTTTCAGGGCTGGGCCCTTCCTCGGGGGACAAGTATCCGACCGTTCGCCTTTTCAGAAAGAGGCTTGCCGAGACTGAGCCCCGTGAGATGTTCAGTCTCCGGGAAAGCACAGATCCCCAGTGCTGTTGTGCCTGTAGGTAGGGTCACAAGGGACGGTGAAGAGCAGCAAGAGCTTTCAGGGCTGGGCCCTTCCTCGTGGGAGAAGGATCCGACCGTTCACCTTTTCAGAAAGAGGCTTGCCGAGACTGAGCCCCGTGAGATGTTCCGTCTCTGGGAAAGCACAGATCCCCACTGCTGTTGTGCCTGTAGGTAGGGCCACAAGGGACGGTGAAGAGCAGCAAGAGCTTTCAGGGCTGGGCCCTTCCTCGTGGGAGAAGGATCCGACCGTTCGCCTTTTCAGAAAGAGGCTTGCCGAGACTGAGCCCCGTGAGATGTTCAGTCTCTGGGAAAGCACAGATCCCCAGTGCTGTTGTGCCTGTAGGTAGGGCCACAAGGGACGGTGAAGAGCAGCAAGAGCTTTCAGGGCTGGGCCCTTCCTCGGGGGAGAAGGATCCGACAGTTCGCCTTTTCAGAAAGAGGCTTGCCGAGACTGAGCCCCGTGAGATGTTCAGTCTCTGGGAAAGCACAGATCCCCAGTGCTGTTGTGCCTGTAGGTAGGGTGCCAAGGGGCGGTGAAGAGCAGCAAGAGCTTTCAGGGCTGGGCCCTTCGTCGTGGGAGAAGGATCCGACCGTTCACCTTTTCAGAAAGAGTCTTGCCGAGACTGAGCCCCGTGAGATGTTCCGTCTCTGGGAAAGCACAGATCCCCACTGCTGTTGTGCCTGTAGGTAGGGCCACAAGGGACGGTGAAGAGCAGCAAGAGCTTTCAGGGCTGGGCCCTTCCTCGTGGGACAAGGATCCGACCATTCGCCTTTTAAAAAAAAAAGAGGCTCTGCCGAGGCGTAGCGCCATGAGATGTTCCGTCTCTGCGAAAGCACGGATGCCCAGTGCTGTTGTGCCTGTAGGTAGGGCCACAAGGGGCGGTGAAGAGCAGCAAGAGCTTTCAGGGCTGGGCCCTTCCTCGTGGGACAAGGATCCGACCGTTCGCCTTTTCAGAAAGAGGCTTGCCGAGACTGAGCCCCGTGAGATGTTCCGTCTCTGGGAAAGCACAGATCCCCAGTGCTGTTGTGCCTGTAGGTAGGGTGCCAAGGGGCGGTGAAGAGCAGCAAGAGCTTTCAGGGCTGGGCCCTTCCTCGTGGGACAAGGATCCGACCGTTCGCCTTTTCAGAAAGAGGCTTGCCGAGACTGAGCCCCGTGAGATGTTCAGTCTCCGGGAAAGCACAGATCCCCAGTGCTGTTGTGCCTGTAGGTAGGGTCACAAGGGACGGTGAAGAGCAGCAAGAGCTTTCAGGGCTGGGCCCTTCCTCGTGGGAGAAGGATCCGACCGTTCACCTTTTCAGAAAGAGGCTTGCCGAGACTGAGCCCCGTGAGATGTTCCGTCTCTGGGAAAGCACAGATCCCCACTGCTGTTGTGCCTGTAGGTAGGGCCACAAGGGACGGTGAGGAGCAGCAAGAGCTTTCAGGGCTGGGCCCTTCCTCGTGGGAGAAGGATCCGACCGTTCGCCTTTTCAGAAAGAGGCTTGCCGAGACTGAGCCCCGTGAGATGTTCCGTCTCTGGGAAAGCACAGATCCCCAGTGCTGTTGTGCCTGTAGGTAGGGCCACAAGGGACGGTGAAGAGCAGCAAGAGCTTTCAGGGCTGGGCCCTTCCTCGGGGGAGATGGATCGCACCGTTCGCCTTTTCAGAAAGAGGCTTGC
The DNA here is from genome assembly GCF_964188355.1 of Buteo buteo. Taxonomy (NCBI): domain Eukaryota; kingdom Metazoa; phylum Chordata; class Aves; order Accipitriformes; family Accipitridae; genus Buteo; species Buteo buteo. The sequence continues at coordinate 45,526,499 of NC_134176.1, forward strand.
CGAGACTGAGCGCCGTGAGATATTCCGTCTCTGGGAAAGCACAGATCCCCACTGCTGTTGTGCCTGTAGGTAGGGTGCCAAGGGGCGGTGAAGAGCAGCAAGAGCTTTCAGGGCTGGGCCCTTCCTCGTGGGACAAGGATCCGACCGTTCGCCTTTTAAAAAAAAAAGAGGCTCTGCCGAGGCGTAGCGCCACGAGATGTTCCGTCTCTGCGAAAGCACGGATGCCCAGTGCTGTTGTGCCTGTAGGTAGGGTGCCAAGGGACGGTGAAGAGCAGCAAGAGCTTTCAGGGCTGGGCCCTTCCTCGGGGGACAATTATCCGACCGTTCGCCTTTTCAGAAAGAGGCTTGCCGAGACTGAGCCCCGTGAGATTTTCCGTCTCTGGGAAAGCACAGATCCCCAGTGCTGTTGTGCCTGTAGGTAGGGCCACAAGGGACGGTGAAGAGCAGCAAGAGCTTTCAGGGCTGGGCCCTTCGTCGTGGGAGAAGGATCCGACCGTTCGTCTTTTCAGAAAGAGGCTTGCCGAGACTGAGCCCCGTGAGATGTTCAGTCTCTGGGAAAGCACAGATCCCCAGTGCTGTTGTGCCTGTAGGTAGGGTGCCAAGGGGCGGTGAAGAGCAGCAAGAGCTTTCAGGGCTGGGCCCTTCCTCGTGGGAGAAGGATCCGACCGTTCACCTTTTCAGAAAGAGGCTTGCCGAGACTGAGCCCCGTGAGATGTTCCGTCTCTGGGAAAGCACAGATCCCCACTGCTGTTGTGCCTGTAGGTAGGGCCACAAGGGACGGTGAAGAGCAGCAAGAGCTTTCAGGGCTGGGCCCTTCCTCGTGGGACAAGGATCCGACCATTCGCCTTTTAAAAAAAAAAGAGGCTCTGCCGAGGCGTAGCGCCATGAGATGTTCCGTCTCTGCGAAAGCACGGATGCCCAGTGCTGTTGTGCCTGTAGGTAGGGCCACAAGGGGCGGTGAAGAGCAGCAAGAGCTTTCAGGGCTGGGCCCTTCCTCGTGGGACAAGGATCCGACCGTTCGCCTTTTCAGAAAGAGGCTTGCCGAGACTGAGCCCCGTGAGATGTTCCGTCTCTGGGAAAGCACAGATCCCCAGTGCTCTTGTGCCTGTAGGTAGGGTGCCAAGGGACGGTGAAGAGCAGCAAGAGCTTTCAGGGCTGGGCCCTTCCTCGTGGGACAAGGATCCGACCGTTCGAATTTTCAGAAAGAGGCTTGCCGAGACTGAGCCCCGTGAGATATTCAGTCTCTGGGAAAGCACAGATCCCCAGTGCTGTTGTGCCTGTAGGTAGGGTGCCAAGGGACGGTGAAGAGCAGCAAGAGCTTTCAGGGCTGGGCCCTTCCTCGTGGGACAAGTATCCGACCGTTCGCCTTTTCAGAAAGAGGCTTGCCGAGACTGAGCCCCGTGAGATGTTCCGTCTCTGGGAAAGCACAGATCCCCAGTGCTGTTGTGCCTGTAGGTAGGGCCACAAGGGACGGTGAAGAGCAGCAAGAGCTTTCAGGGCTGGGCCCTTCCTCGTGGGACAAGTATCCGACCGTTCGCCTTTTCAGAAAGAGGCTTGCCGAGACTGAGCGCCGTGAGATGTTCCGTCTCTGGGAAAGCACAGATCCCCAGTGCTGTTGTGCCTGTAGGTAGGGTGCCAAGGGACGGTGAAGAGCAGCAAGAGCTTTCAGGGCTGGGCCCTTCCTCGTGGGAGAAGGATCCGACCGTTCGCCTTTTCAGAAAGAGGCTTGCCGAGACTGAGCGCCGTGAGATGTTCCGTCTCTGGGAAAGCACAGATCCCCAGTGCTGTTGTGCCTGTAGGTAGGGTGCCAAGGGACGGTGAAGAGCAGCAAGAGCTTTCAGGGCTGGGCCCTTCCTCGTGGGACAAGGATCCGACCGTTCGCCTTTTAAAAAAAAAAGAGGCTCTGACGAGGCGTAGCGCCACGAGATGTTCCGTCTCTGGGAAAGCACGGATGCCCAGTGCTGTTGTGCCTGTAGGTAGGGCCACAAGGGACGGTGAAGAGCAGCAAGAGCTTTCAGGGCTGGGCCCTTCCTCGGGGGACAAGTATCCGACCGTTCGCCTTTTCAGAAAGAGGCTTGCCGAGACTGAGCCCCGTGAGATGTTCCGTCTCTGGGAAAGCACAGATCCCCAGTGCTGTTGTGCCTGTAGGTAGGGCCACAAGGGACGGTGAAGAGCAGCAAGAGCTTTCAGGGCTGGGCCCTTCCTCGTGGGAGAAGGATCCGACAGTTCGCCTTTTCAGAAAGAGGCTTGCCGAGACTGAGCCCCATGAGATGTTCCGTCTCTGGGAAAGCACAGATCCCCACTGCTGTTGTGCCTGTAGGTAGGGTCATAAGGGACGGTGAAGAGCAGCAAGAGCTTTCAGGGCTGGGCCCTTCCTCGTGGGACAAGGATCCGACCGTTCGCCTTTTAAAAAAAAAAGAGGCTCTGCCGAGGCGTAGCGCCACGAGATGTTCCGTCTCTGGGAAAGCACGGATGCCCAGTGCTGTTGTGCCTGTAGGTAGGGCCACAAGGGACGGTGAAGAGCAGCAAGAGCTTTCAGGGCTGGGCCCTTCCTCGGGGGACAAGGATCCGACCGTTCGCCTTTTCAGAAACAGGCTTGCCGAGACTGAGCCCCGTGAGATGTTCCGTCTCTGGGAAAGCACAGATCCCCAGTGCTGTTGTGCCTGTAGGTAGGGTGCCAAGGGGCGGTGAACAGCAGCAAGAGCTTTCAGGGCTGGGCCCTTCCTCGTGGGAGAAGGATCCGACAGTTCGCCTTTTCAGAAAGAGGCTTGCCGAGACTGAGCCCCGTGAGATGTTCAGTCTCTGGGAAAGCACAGATCCCCAGTGCTGTTGTGCCTGTAGGTAGGGTGCCAAGGGGCGGTGAAGAGCAGCAAGAGCTTTCAGGGCTGGGCCCTTCGTCGTGGGAGAAGGATCCGACCGTTCACCTTTTCAGAAAGAGTCTTGCCGAGACTGAGCCCCGTGAGATGTTCCGTCTCTGGGAAAGCACAGATCCCCAGTGCTGTTGTGCCTGTAGGTAGGGCCACAAGGGACGGTGAAGAGCAGCAAGAGCTTTCAGGGCTGGGCCCTTCCTCGTGGGACAAGGATCCGACCATTCGCCTTTTAAAAAAAAAAGAGGCTCTGCCGAGGCGTAGCGCCATGAGATGTTCCGTCTCTGCGAAAGCACGGATGCCCAGTGCTGTTGTGCCTGTAGGTAGGGCCACAAGGGGCGGTGAAGAGCAGCAAGAGCTTTCAGGGCTGGGCCCTTCCTCGTGGGACAAGGATCCGACAGTTCGCCTTTTCAGAAAGAGGCTTGCCGAGACTGAGCCCCGTGAGATGTTCAGTCTCTGGGAAAGCACAGATCCCCAGTGCTGTTGTGCCTGTAGGTAGGGTGCCAAGGGGCGGTGAAGAGCAGCAAGAGCTTTCAGGGCTGGGCCCTTCGTCGTGGGAGAAGGATCCGACCGTTCACCTTTTCAGAAAGAGTCTTGCCGAGACTGAGCCCCGTGAGATGTTCCGTCTCTGGGAAAGCACAGATCCCCACTGCTGTTGTGCCTGTAGGTAGGGCCACAAGGGACGGTGAAGAGCAGCAAGAGCTTTCAGGGCTGGGCCCTTCCTCGTGGGACAAGGATCCGACCATTCGCCTTTTAAAAAAAAAAGAGGCTCTGCCGAGGCGTAGCGCCATGAGATGTTCCGTCTCTGCGAAAGCACGGATGCCCAGTGCTGTTGTGCCTGTAGGTAGGGCCACAAGGGGCGGTGAAGAGCAGCAAGAGCTTTCAGGGCTGGGCCCTTCCTCGTGGGACAAGGATCCGACCGTTCGCCTTTTCAGAAAGAGGCTTGCCGAGACTGAGCCCCGTGAGATGTTCCGTCTCTGGGAAAGCACAGATCCCCAGTGCTGTTGTGCCTGTAGGTAGGGTGCCAAGGGGCGGTGAAGAGCAGCAAGAGCTTTCAGGGCTGGGCCCTTCCTCGTGGGACAAGGATCCGACCGTTCGCCTTTTCAGAAAGAGGCTTGCCGAGACTGAGCCCCGTGAGATGTTCAGTCTCCGGGAAAGCACAGATCCCCAGTGCTGTTGTGCCTGTAGGTAGGGTCACAAGGGACGGTGAAGAGCAGCAAGAGCTTTCAGGGCTGGGCCCTTCCTCGTGGGAGAAGGATCCGACCGTTCACCTTTTCAGAAAGAGGCTTGCCGAGACTGAGCCCCGTGAGATGTTCCGTCTCTGGGAAAGCACAGATCCCCACTGCTGTTGTGCCTGTAGGTAGGGCCACAAGGGACGGTGAGGAGCAGCAAGAGCTTTCAGGGCTGGGCCCTTCGTCGTGGGAGAAGGATCCGACCGTTCGCCTTTTCAGAAAGAGGCTTGCCGAGACTGAGCCCCGTGAGATGTTCCGTCTCTGGGAAAGCACAGATCCCCAGTGCTGTTGTGCCTGTAGGTAGGGCCACAAGGGACGGTGAAGAGCAGCAAGAGCTTTCAGGGCTGGGCCCTTCCTCGGGGGAGATGGATCGCACCGTTCGCCTTTTCAGAAAGAGGCTTGCCGAGACTGAGCGCCGTGAGATATTCCGTCTCTGGGAAAGCACAGATCCCCAGTGCTGTTGTGCCTGTAGGTAGGGTGCCAAGGGGCGGTGAAGAGCAGCAAGAGCTTTCAGGGCTGGGCCCTTCCTCGTGGGACAAGGATCCGACCGTTCGCCTTTTAAAAAAAAAAGAGGCTCTGCCGAGGCGTAGCGCCACGAGATGTTCCGTCTCTGCGAAAGCACGGATGCCCAGTGCTGTTGTGCCTGTAGGTAGGGTGCCAAGGGACGGTGAAGAGCAGCAAGAGCTTTCAGGGCTGGGCCCTTCCTCGGGGGACAATTATCCGACCGTTCGCCTTTTCAGAAAGAGGCTTGCCGAGACTGAGCCCCGTGAGATTTTCCGTCTCTGGGAAAGCACAGATCCCCAGTGCTGTTGTGCCTGTAGGTAGGGCCACAAGGGACGGTGAAGAGCAGCAAGAGCTTTCAGGGCTGGGCCCTTCGTCGTGGGAGAAGGATCGCACCGTTCGTCTTTTCAGAAAGAGGCTAGCCGAGACTGAGCCCCGTGAGATGTTCAGTCTCTGGGAAAGCACAGATCCCCAGTGCTGTTGTGCCTGTAGGTAGGGTGCCAAGGGGCGGTGAAGAGCAGCAAGAGCTTTCAGGGCTGGGCCCTTCCTCGTGGGAGAAGGATCCGACCGTTCACCTTTTCAGAAAGAGGCTTGCCGAGACTGAGCCCCGTGAGATGTTCCGTCTCTGGGAAAGCACAGATCCCCACTGCTGTTGTGCCTGTAGGTAGGGCCACAAGGGACGGTGAAGAGCAGCAAGAGCTTTCAGGGCTGGGCCCTTCCTCGTGGGACAAGGATCCGACCATTCGCCTTTTAAAAAAAAAAGAGGCTCTGCCGAGGCGTAGCGCCATGAGATGTTCCGTCTCTGCGAAAGCACGGATGCCCAGTGCTGTTGTGCCTGTAGGTAGGGCCACAAGGGGCGGTGAAGAGCAGCAAGAGCTTTCAGGGCTGGGCCCTTCCTCGTGGGACAAGGATCCGACCGTTCGCCTTTTCAGAAAGAGGCTTGCCGAGACTGAGCCCCGTGAGATGTTCCGTCTCTGGGAAAGCACAGATCCCCAGTGCTCTTGTGCCTGTAGGTAGGGTGCCAAGGGACGGTGAAGAGCAGCAAGAGCTTTCAGGGCTGGGCCCTTCCTCGTGGGACAAGGATCCGACCGTTCGAATTTTCAGAAAGAGGCTTGCCGAGACTGAGCCCCGTGAGATATTCAGTCTCTGGGAAAGCACAGATCCCCAGTGCTGTTGTGCCTGTAGGTAGGGTGCCAAGGGACGGTGAAGAGCAGCAAGAGCTTTCAGGGCTGGGCCCTTCCTCGTGGGACAAGTATCCGACCGTTCGCCTTTTCAGAAAGAGGCTTGCCGAGACTGAGCCCCGTGAGATGTTCCGTCTCTGGGAAAGCACAGATCCCCAGTGCTGTTGTGCCTGTAGGTAGGGCCACAAGGGACGGTGAAGAGCAGCAAGAGCTTTCAGGGCTGGGCCCTTCCTCGTGGGACAAGTATCCGACCGTTCGCCTTTTCAGAAAGAGGCTTGCCGAGACTGAGCGCCGTGAGATGTTCCGTCTCTGGGAAAGCACAGATCCCCAGTGCTGTTGTGCCTGTAGGTAGGGTGCCAAGGGACGGTGAAGAGCAGCAAGAGCTTTCAGGGCTGGGCCCTTCCTCGTGGGAGAAGGATCCGACCGTTCGCCTTTTCAGAAAGAGGCTTGCCGAGACTGAGCGCCGTGAGATGTTCCGTCTCTGGGAAAGCACAGATCCCCAGTGCTGTTGTGCCTGTAGGTAGGGTGCCAAGGGACGGTGAAGAGCAGCAAGAGCTTTCAGGGCTGGGCCCTTCCTCGTGGGACAAGGATCCGACCGTTCGCCTTTTAAAAAAAAAAGAGGCTCTGACGAGGCGTAGCGCCACGAGATGTTCCGTCTCTGGGAAAGCACGGATGCCCAGTGCTGTTGTGCCTGTAGGTAGGGCCACAAGGGACGGTGAAGAGCAGCAAGAGCTTTCAGGGCTGGGCCCTTCCTCGGGGGACAAGGATCCGACCGTTCGCCTTTTCAGAAACAGGCTTGCCGAGACTGAGCCCCGTGAGATGTTCCGTCTCTGGGAAAGCACAGATCCCCAGTGCTGTTGTGCCTGTAGGTAGGGTGCCAAGGGGCGGTGAACAGCAGCAAGAGCTTTCAGGGCTGGGCCCTTCCTCGTGGGAGAAGGATCCGACAGTTCGCCTTTTCAGAAAGAGGCTTGCCGAGACTGAGCCCCGTGAGATGTTCCGTCTCTGGGAAAGCACAGATCCCCAGTGCTGTTGTGCCTGTAGGTAGGGCCACAAGGGACGATGAAGAGCAGCAAGAGCTTTCAGGGCTGGGCCCTTCCTCGTGGGAGAAGGATCCGACAGTTCGCCTTTTCAGAAAGAGGCTTGCCGAGACTGAGCCCCGTGAGATGTTCCGTCTCTGGGAAAGCACAGATCCCCAGTGCTGTTGTGCCTGTAGGTAGGGTGCCAAGGGACGGTGAAGAGCAGCAAGAGCTTTCAGGGCTGGGCCCTTCGTCGTGGGAGAAGGATCCGATCGTTCACCTTTTCAGAAAGAGGCTTGCCGAGACTGAGCCCCGTGAGATGTTCCGTCTCTGGGAAAGCACAGATCCCCAGTGCTGTTGTGCCTGTAGGTAGGGTGCCAAGGGACGGTGAAGAGCAGCAAGAGCTTTCAGGGCTGGGCCCTTCCTCGGGGGAGAAGGATCCGACCGTTCGCCTTTCAGAAAGAGGCTTGCCGAGACTGAGCCCCGTGAGATGTTCCGTCTCTGGGAAAGCACAGATCCCCAGTGCTGTTGTGCCTGTAGGTAGGGTGCCAAGGGACGGTGAAGAGCAGCAAGAGCTTTCAGGGCTGGGCCATTCCTGGGGGGACAAGTATCCGACCGTTCGCCTTTTCAGAAAGAGGCTTGCCGAGACTGAGCCCCGTGAGATGTTCCGTCTCTGGGAAAGCACAGATCCCCAGTGCTGTTGTGCCTGTAGGTAGGGTGCCAAGGGACAGTGAAGAGCAGCAAGAGCTTTCAGGGCTGGGCCCTTCCTCGTGGGAGAAGGATCCGACCGTTCGCCTTTTCAGAAAGAGGCTTGCCGAGACTGAGCCCCGTGAGATGTTCCGTCTCTGGGAAAGCACAGATCCCCAGTGCTGTTGTGCCTGTAGGTAGGGCCACAAGGGACGGTGAAGAGCAGCAAGAGCTTTCAGGGCTGGGCCCTTCCTCGGGGGAGATGGATCGCACCGTTCGCCTTTTCAGAAAGAGGCTTGCCGAGACTGAGCGCCGTGAGATATTCCGTCTCTGGGAAAGCACAGATCCCCAGTGCTGTTGTGCCTGTAGGTAGGGTGCCAAGGGACGGTGAAGAGCAGCAAGAGCTTTCAGGGCTGGGCCCTTCCTCGTGGGAGAAGGATCCGACCGCTCGCCTTTTCAGAAAGAGGCTTGCCGAGACTGAGCGCCGTGAGATGTTCCGTCTCTGGGAAAGCACAGATCCCCAGTGCTGTTGTGCCTGTAGGTAGGGTGCCAAGGGGTGGTGAAGAGCAGCAAGAGCTTTCAGGGCTGGGCCCTTCCTCGTGGGACAAGGATCCGACCGTTCGCCTTTTAAAAAAAAAAGAGGCTCTGCCGAGGCGTAGCGCCACGAGATGTTCCGTCTCTGGGAAAGCACGGATGCCCAGTGCTGTTGTGCCTGTAGGTAGGGCCACAAGGGACGATGAAGAGCAGCAAGAGCTTTCAGGGCTGGGCCCTTCCTCGTGGGAGAAGGATCCGACAGTTCGCCTTTTCAGAAAGAGGCTTGCCGAGACTGAGCCCCGTGAGATGTTCCGTCTCTGGGAAAGCACAGATCCCCAGTGCTGTTGTGCCTGTAGGTAGGGCCACAAGGGACGGTGAAGAGCAGCAAGAGCTTTCAGGGCTGGGCCCTTCCTCGTGGGAGAAGGATCCGACCGTTCGCCTTTTCAGAAAGAGGCTTGCCGAGACTGAGCCCCGTGAGATGTTCCGTCTCTGGGAAAGCACAGATCCCCAGTGCTGTTGTGCCTGTAGGTAGGGTGCCAAGGGACGGTGAAGAGCAGCAAGAGCTTTCAGGGCTGGGCCCTTCCTCATGGGACAAGGATCCGACCGTTCGCCTTTTAAAAAAAAAAGAGGCTCTGCCGAGGCGTAGCGCCACGAGATGTTCCGTCTCTGGGAAAGCACGGATGCCCAGTGCTGTTGTGCCTGTAGGTAGGGTGCCAAGGGACGGTGAAGAGCAGCAAGAGCTTTCAGGGCTGGGCCCTTCCTCGTGGGACAAGTATCCGACCGTTCGCCTTTTCAGAAAGAGGCTTGCCGAGACTGAGCCCCGTGAGATGTTCCGTCTCTGGGAAAGCACAGATCCCCAGTGCTGTTGTGCCTGTAGGTAGGGCCACAAGGGACGGTGAAGAGCAGCAAGAGCTTTCAGGGCTGGGCCCTTCCTCGTGGGAGAAGGATCCGACAGTTCGCCTTTTCAGAAAGAGGCTTGCCGAGACTGAGCCCCGTGAGATGTTCAGTCTCTGGGAAAGCACAGATCCCCAGTGCTGTTGTGCCTGTAGGTAGGGTGCCAAGGGACGGTGAAGAGCAGCAAGAGCTTTCAGGGCTGGGCCCTTCCTCGTGGGAGAAGGATCCGATCGTTCGCCTTTTCAGAAAGAGGCTTGCCGAGACTGAGCGCCGTGAGATGTTCCGTCTCTGGGAAAGCACAGATCCCCACTGCTGTTGTGCCTGTAGGTAGGGTGCCAAGGGACGGTGAAGAGCAGCAAGAGCTTTCAGGGCTGGGCCCTTCCTCGTGGGAGAAGGATCCGACCGTTCGCCTTTTCAGAAAGAGGCTTGCCGAGACTGAGCCCCGTGAGATGTTCCGTCTCTGGGAAAGCACAGATCCCCAGTGCTGTTGTGCCTGTAGGTAGGGTGCCAAGGGACGGTGAAGAGCAGCAAGAGCTTTCAGGGCTGGGCCCTTCCTCGGGGGAGATGGATCGCACCGTTCGCCTTTTCAGAAAGAGGCTTGCCGAGACTGAGCGCCGTGAGATATTCCGTCTCTGGGAAAGCACAGATCCCCAGTGCTGTTGTGCCTGTAGGTAGGGTGCCAAGGGACGGTGAAGAGCAGCAAGAGCTTTCAGGGCTGGGCCCTTCCTCGTGGGAGAAGGATCCGACCGCTCGCCTTTTCAGAAAGAGGCTTGCCGAGACTGAGCGCCGTGAGATGTTCCGTCTCTGGGAAAGCACAGATCCCCAGTGCTGTTGTGCCTGTAGGTAGGGTGCCAAGGGGTGGTGAAGAGCAGCAAGAGCTTTCAGGGCTGGGCCCTTCCTCGTGGGACAAGGATCCGACCGTTCGCCTTTTCAGAAAGAGGCTTGCCGAGACTGAGCCCCGTGAGATGTTCCGTCTCTGGGAAAGCACAGATCCCCAGTGCTGTTGTGCCTGTAGGTAGGGCCACAAGGGACGGTGAAGAGCAGCAAGAGCTTTCAGGGCTGGGCCCTTCCTCGGGGGAGATGGATCGCACCGTTCGCCTTTTCAGAAAGAGGCTTGCCGAGACTGAGCCCCGTGAGATATTCCAACTCTGGGAAAGCACAGATCCCCAGTGCTGTTGTGCCTGTAGGTAGGGTGCCAAGGGACGGTGAAGAGCAGCAAGAGCTTTCAGGGCTGGGCCCTTCGTCGTGGGAGAAGGATCCGACCGTTCGCCTTTTCAGAAAGAGGCTTGCCGAGACTGAGCGCCGTGAGATGTTCCGTCTCTGGGAAAGCACAGATCCCCAGTGCTGTTGTGCCTGTAGGTAGGGTGCCAAGGGACGGTGACGAGCAGCAAGAGCTTTCAGGGCTGGGCCCTTCCTCATGGGACAAGGATCCGACCGTTCGCCTTTTAAAAAAAAAAGAGGCTCTGCCGAGGCGTAGCGCCACGAGATGTTCCGTCTCTGGGAAAGCACGGATGCCCAGTGCTGTTGTGCCTGTAGGTAGGGTGCCAAGGGACGGTGAAGAGCAGCAAGAGCTTTCAGGGCTGGGCCCTTCCTCGGGGGACAAGTATCCGACCGTTCGCCTTTTCAGAAAGAGGCTTGCCGAGACTGAGCCCCGTGAGATGTTCCGTCTCTGGGAAAGCACAGATCCCCAGTGCTGTTGTGCCTGTAGGTAGGGCCACAAGGGACGGTGAAGAGCAGCAAGAGCTTTCAGGGCTGGGCCCTTCCTCGTGGGAGAAGGATCCGACAGTTCGCCTTTTCAGAAAGAGGCTTGCCGAGACTGAGCCCCGTGAGATGTTCAGTCTCTGGGAAAGCACAGATCCCCAGTGCTGTTGTGCCTGTAGGTAGGGTGCCAAGGGACAGTGAAGAGCAGCAAGAGCTTTCAGGGCTGGGCCCTTCGTCGTGGGAGAAGGATCCGACCGTTCACCTTTTCAGAAAGAGGCTTGCTGAGACTGAGCCCCGTGAGATGTTCCGTCTCTGGGAAAGCACAGATCCCCACTGCTGTTGTGCCTGTAGGTAGGGCCACAAGGGACGGTGAAGAGCAGCAAGAGCTTTCAGGGCTGGGCCCTTCCTCGTGGGACAAGGATCCGACCGTTCGCCTTTTAAAAAAAAAAGAGGCTCTGCCGAGGCGTAGCGCCACGAGATGTTCCGTCTCTGGGAAAGCACGGATGCCCAGTGCTGTTGTGCCTGTAGGTAGGGCCACAAGGGACGGTGAAGAGCAGCAAGAGCTTTCAGGGCTGGGCCCTTCCTCGGGGGACAAGGATCCGACCGTTCGCCTTTTCAGAAAGAGGCTTGCCGAGACTGAGCGCCGTGAGATATTCCAACTCTGGGAAAGCACAGATCCCCAGTGCTGTTGTGCCTGTAGGTAGGGTGCCAAGGGGCGGTGAAGAGCAGCAAGAGCTTTCAGGGCTGGGCCCTTCCTCGTGGGAGAAGGATCCGACAGTTCGCCTTTTCAGAAAGAGGCTTGCCGAGACTGAGCCCCGTGAGATGTTCCGTCTCTGGGAAAGCACAGATCCCCAGTGCTGTTGTGCCTGTAGGTAGGGTGCCAAGGGGCGGTGAAGAGCAGCAAGAGCTTTCAGGGCTGGGCCCTTCCTCGTGGGAGAAGGATCCGACCGTTCGCCTTTTCAGAAAGAGGCTTGCCGAGACTGAGCCCCGTGAGATGTTCCGTCTCTGGGAAAGCACAGATCCCCAGTGCTGTTGTGCCTGTAGGTAGGGTGCCAAGGGACGGTGAAGAGCAGCAAGAGCTTTCAGGGCTGGGCCCTTCCTCGTGGGAGAAGGATCCGACCGTTCGCCTTTCAGAAAGAGGCTTGCCGAGACTGAGCCCCGTGAGATATTCCATCTCTGGGAAAGCACAGATCCCCAGTGCTGTTGTGCCTGTAGGTAGGGTGCCAAGGGACGGTGAAGAGCAGCAAGAGCTTTCAGGGCTGGGCCCTTCCTCGTGGGAGAAGGATCCGACCGTTCGCCTTTTCAGAAAGAGGCTTGCCGAGACTGAGCGCCGTGAGATGTTCCGTCTCTGGGAAAGCACAGATCCCCAGTGCTGTTGTGCCTGTAGGTAGGGTGCCAAGGGACGGTGACGAGCAGCAAGGGCTTTCAGGGCTGGGCCCTTCCTCATGGGACAAGGATCCGACCGTTCGCCTTCTAAAAAAAAAAGAGGCTCTGCCGAGGCGTAGCGCTACGAGATGTTCCGTCTCTGGGAAAGCACGGATCCCCAGTGCTGTTGTGCCTGTAGGTAGGGCCACAAGGGACGATGAAGAGCAGCAAGAGCTTTCAGGACTGGGCCCTTCCTCGTGGGAGAAGGATCCGACAGTTCGCCTTTTCAGAAAGAGGCTTGCCGAGACTGAGCCCCGTGAGATGTTCCGTCTCTGGGAAAGCACAGATCCCCAGTGCTGTTGTGCCTGTAGGTAGGGTGCCAAGGGACGGTGAAGAGCAGCAAGAGCTTTCAGGGCTGGGCCCTTCGTCGTGGGAGAAGGATCCGATCGTTCACCTTTTCAGAAAGAGGCTTGCCGAGACTGAGCCCCGTGAGATGTTCCGTCTCTGGGAAAGCACAGATCCCCAGTGCTGTTGTGCCTGTAGGTAGGGTGCCAAGGGGTGGTGAAGAGCAGCAAGAGCTTTCAGGGCTGGGCCCTTCCTCGTGGGACAAGGATCCGACCGTTCGCCTTTTAAAAAAAAAAGAGGCTCTGCCGAGGCGTAGCGCCACGAGATGTTCCGTCTCTGGGAAAGCACGGATGCCCAGTGCTGTTGTGCCTGTAGGTAGGGCCACAAGGGACGATGAAGAGCAGCAAGAGCTTTCAGGGCCGGGCCCTTCCTCGTGGGAGAAGGATCCGACAGTTCGCCTTTTCAGAAAGAGGCTTGCCGAGACTGAGCCCCGTGAGATGTTCAGTCTCTGGGAAAGCACAGATCCCCAGTGCTGTTGTGCCTGTAGGTAGGGTGCCAAGGGACGGTGAAGAGCAGCAAGAGCTTTCAGGGCTGGGCCCTTCCTCGGGGGAGATGGATCGCACCGTTCGCCTTTTCAGAAAGAGGCTTGCCGAGACTGAGCGCCGTGAGATATTCCGTCTCTGGGAAAGCACAGATCCCCAGTGCTGTTGTGCCTGTAGGTAGGGTGCCAAGGGACGGTGAAGAGCAGCAAGAGCTTTCAGGGCTGGGCCCTTCCTCGTGGGAGAAGGATCCGACCGCTCGCCTTTTCAGAAAGAGGCTTGCCGAGACTGAGCCCCGTGAGATGTTCCGTCTCTGGGAAAGCACAGATCCCCAGTGCTGTTGTGCCTGTAGGTAGGGTGCCAAGGGGTGGTGAAGAGCAGCAAGAGCTTTCAGGGCTGGGCCCTTCCTCGTGGGACAAGGATCCGACCGTTCGCCTTTTAAAAAAAAAAGAGGCTCTGCCGAGGCGTAGCGCCACGAGATGTTCCGTCTCTGGGAAAGCACGGATGCCCAGTGCTGTTGTGCCTGTAGGTAGGGCCACAAGGGACGATGAAGAGCAGCAAGAGCTTTCAGGGCTGGGCCCTTCCTCGTGGGAGAAGGATCCGACAGTTCGCCTTTTCAGAAAGAGGCTTGCCGAGACTGAGCCCCGTGAGATGTTCAGTCTCTGGGAAAGCACAGATCCCCAGTGCTGTTGTGCCTGTAGGTAGGGCCACAAGGGACGGTGAAGAGCAGCAAGAGCTTTCAGGGCTGGGCCCTTCCTCGTGGGAGAAGGATCCGACCGTTCGCCTTTTCAGAAAGAGGCTTGCCGAGACTGAGCCCCGTGAGATGTTCCGTCTCTGGGAAAGCACAGATCCCCAGTGCTGTTGTGCCTGTAGGTAGGGTGCCAAGGGACGGTGAAGAGCAGCAAGAGCTTTCAGGGCTGGGCCCTTCCTCATGGGACAAGGATCCGACCGTTCGCCTTTTAAAAAAAAAAGAGGCTCTGCCGAGGCGTAGCGCCACGAGATGTTCCGTCTCTGGGAAAGCACGGATGCCCAGTGCTGTTGTGCCTGTAGGTAGGGTGCCAAGGGACGGTGAAGAGCAGCAAGAGCTTTCAGGGCTGGGCCCTTCCTCGGGGGACAAGTATCCGACCGTTCGCCTTTTCAGAAAGAGGCTTGCCGAGACTGAGCGCCGTGAGATGTTCCGTCTCTGGGAAAGCACAGATCCCCAGTGCTGTTGTGCCTGTAGGTAGGGCCACAAGGGACGGTGAAGAGCAGCAAGAGCTTTCAGGGCTGGGCCCTTCCTCGTGGGAGAAGGATCCGATCGTTCGCCTTTTCAGAAAGAGGCTTGCCGAGACTGAGCGCCGTGAGATGTTCCGTCTCTGGGAAAGCACAGATCCCCAGTGCTGTTGTGCCTGTAGGTAGGGTGCCAAGGGGCGGTGAAGAGCAGCAAGAGCTTTCAGGGCTGGGCCCTTCCTCGTGGGAGAAGGATCCGACCGTTCGCCTTTTCAGAAAGAGGCTTGCCGAGACTGAGCCCCGTGAGATGTTCCGTCTCTGGGAAAGCACAGATCCCCAGTGCTGTTGTGCCTGTAGGTAGGGCCACAAGGGACGGTGAAGAGCAGCAAGAGCTTTCAGGGCTGGGCCCTTCCTCGGGGGAGATGGATCGCACCGTTCGCCTTTTCAGAAAGAGGCTTGCCGAGACTGAGCGCCGTGAGATATTCCGTCTCTGGGAAAGCACAGATCCCCAGTGCTGTTGTGCCTGTAGGTAGGGTGCCAAGGGACGGTGAAGAGCAGCAAGAGCTTTCAGGGCTGGGCCCTTCCTCGTGGGAGAAGGATCCGACCGCTCGCCTTTTCAGAAAGAGGCTTGCCGAGACTGAGCCCCGTGAGATGTTCCGTCTCTGGGAAAGCACAGATCCCCAGTGCTGTTGTGCCTGTAGGTAGGGCCACAAGGGACGGTGAAGAGCAGCAAGAGCTTTCAGGGCTGGGCCCTTCCTCGTGGGAGAAGGATCCGACAGTTCGCCTTTTCAGAAAGAGGCTTGCCGAGACTGAGCCCCGTGAGATGTTCAGTCTCTGGGAAAGCACAGATCCCCAGTGCTGTTGTGCCTGTAGGTAGGGTGCCAAGGGACAGTGAAGAGCAGCAAGAGCTTTCAGGGCTGGGCCCTTCGTCGTGGGAGAAGGATCCGACCGTTCACCTTTTCAGAAAGAGGCTTGCTGAGACTGAGCCCCGTGAGATGTTCCGTCTCTGGGAAAGCACAGATCCCCACTGCTGTTGTGCCTGTAGGTAGGGCCACAAGGGACGGTGAAGAGCAGCAAGATCTTTCAGGGCTGGGCCCTTCCTCGTGGGACAAGGATCCGACCGTTCGCCTTTTAAAAAAAAAAGAGGCTCTGCCGAGGCGTAGCGCCACGAGATGTTCCGTCTCTGGGAAAGCACGGATGCCCAGTGCTGTTGTGCCTGTAGGTAGGGCCACAAGGGACGGTGAAGAGCAGCAAGAGCTTTCAGGGCTGGGCCCTTCCTCGGGGGACAAGGATCCGACCGTTCGCCTTTTCAGAAAGAGGCTTGCCGAGACTGAGCCCCGTGAGATATTCCGTCTCTGGGAAAGCACAGATCCCCAGTGCTGTTGTGCCTGTAGGTAGGGTGCCAAGGGACGGTGAAGAGCAGCAAGAGCTTTCAGGGCTGGGCCCTTCCTCGTGGGAGAAGTATCCGACAGTTCGCCTTTTCAGAAAGAGGCTTGCCGAGACTGAGCCCCGTGAGATGTTCCGTCTCTGGGAAAGCACAGATCCCCAGTGCTGTTGTGCCTGTAGGTAGGGTGCCAAGGGGCGGTGAAGAGCAGCAAGAGCTTTCAGGGCTGGGCCCTTCCTCGTGGGAGAAGGATCCGACCGTTCGCCTTTTCAGAAAGAGGCTTGCCGAGACTGAGCCCCGTGAGATGTTCAGTCTCTGGGAAAGCACAGATCCCCAGTGCTGTTGTGCCTGTAGGTAGGGTGCCAAGGGACGGTGAAGAGCAGCAAGAGCTTTCAGGGCTGGGCCCTTCCTCGTGGGAGAAGGATCCGACCGTTCGCCTTTCAGAAAGAGGCTTGCCGAGACTGAGCCCCGTGAGATGTTCCGTCTCTGGGAAAGCACAGATCCCCACTGCTGTTGTGCCTGTAGGTAGGGTGCCAAGGGACGGTGAAGAGCAGCAAGAGCTTTCAGGGCTGGGCCATTCCTGGGGGGACAAGTATCCGACCGTTCGCCTTTTCAGAAAGAGGCTTGCCGAGACTGAGCGCCGTGAGATGTTCCGTCTCTGGGAAAGCACAGATCCCCAGTGCTGTTGTGCCTGTAGGTAGGGTGCCAAGGGACAGTGAAGAGCAGCAAGAGCTTTCAGGGCTGGGCCCTTCCTCGTGGGACAAGGATCCGACCGTTCGCCTTTTCAGAAAGAGGCTTGCCGAGACTGAGCCCCGTGAGATGTTCAGTCTCTGGGAAAGCACAGATCCCCAGTGCTGTTGTGCCTGTAGGTAGGGTGCCAAGCGACGGTGAAGAGCAGCAAGAGCTTTCAGGGCTGGGCCCTTCGTCGTGGGAGAAGGATCCGACCGTTCACCTTTTCAGAAAGAGGCTTGCCGAGACTGAGCCCCGTGAGATGTTCCGTCTCTGGGAAAGCACAGATCCCCAGTGCTGTTGTGCCTGTAGGTAGGGCCACAAGGGACGGTGAAGAGCAGCAAGAGCTTTCAGGGCTGGGCCCTTCCTCGTGGGAGAAGGATCCGACCGTTCGCCTTTTCAGAAAGAGGCTTGCCGAGACTGAGCCCCGTGAGATGTTCCGTCTCTGGGAAAGCACAGATCCCCAGTGCTGTTGTGCCTGTAGGTAGGGTGCCAAGGGACGGTGACGAGCAGCAAGAGCTTTCAGGGCTGGGCCCTTCCTCGTGGGACAAGGATCCGACCGTTCGCCTTTTAAAAAAAAAAGAGGCTCTGCCGAGGCGTAGCGCCACGAGATGTTCCGTCTCTGCGAAAGCACGGATGCCCAGTGCTGTTGTGCCTGTAGGTAGGGTGCCAAGGGACGGTGAAGAGCAGCAAGAGCTTTCAGGGCTGGGCCCTTCCTCGGGGGACAAGTATCCGACCGTTCGCCTTTTCAGAAAGAGGCTTGCCGAGACTGAGCCCCGTGAGATTTTCCGTCTCTGGGAAAGCACAGATCCCCAGTGCTGTTGTGCCTGTAGGTAGGGCCACAAGGGACGGTGAAGAGCAGCAAGAGCTTTCAGGGCTGGGCCCTTCCTCGTGGGTGAAGGATCCGACAGTTCGCCTTTTCAGAAAGAGGCTTGCCGAGACTGAGCCCCGTGAGATGTTCCGTCTCTGGGAAAGCACAGATCCCCAGTGCTGTTGTGCCTGTAGGTAGGGTGCCAAGGGACGGTGAAGAGCAGCAAGAGCTTTCAGGGCTGGGCCCTTCCTCATGGGACAAGGATCCGACCGTTCACCTTTTCAGAAAGAGGCTTGCTGAGACTGAGCCCCGTGAGATGTTCCGTCTCTGGGAAAGCACAGATCCCCACTGCTGTTGTGCCTGTAGGTAGGGCCACAAGGGACGGTGAAGAGCAGCAAGATCTTTCAGGGCTGGGCCCTTCCTCGTGGGACAAGGATCCGACCGTTCGCCTTTTAAAAAAAAAAGAGGCTCTGCCGAGGCGTAGCGCCACGAGATGTTCCGTCTCTGGGAAAGCACGGATGCCCAGTGCTGTTGTGCCTGTAGGTAGGGCCACAAGGGACGGTGAAGAGCAGCAAGAGCTTTCAGGGCTGGGCCCTTCCTCGGGGGACAAGGATCCGACCGTTCGCCTTTTCAGAAAGAGGCTTGCCGAGACTGAGCGCCGTGAGATATTCCGTCTCTGGGAAAGCACAGATCCCCAGTGCTGTTGTGCCTGTAGGTAGGGTGCCAAGGGACGGTGAAGAGCAGCAAGAGCTTTCAGGGCTGGGCCCTTCCTCGTGGGAGAAGTATCCGACAGTTCGCCTTTTCAGAAAGAGGCTTGCCGAGACTGAGCCCCGTGAGATGTTCCGTCTCTGGGAAAGCACAGATCCCCAGTGCTGTTGTGCCTGTAGGTAGGGTGCCAAGGGACGGTGAAGAGCAGCAAGAGCTTTCAGGGCTGGGCCCTTCGTCGTGGGAGAAGGATCCGACCGTTCACCTTTTCAGAAAGAGGCTTGCCGAGACTGAGCCCCGTGAGATGTTCCGTCTCTGGGAAAGCACAGATCCCCAGTGCTGTTGTGCCTGTAGGTAGGGTGCCAAGGGACGGTGAAGAGCAGCAAGAGCTTTCAGGGCTGGGCCCTTCCTCGTGGGAGAAGGATCCGACCGTTCGCCTTTCAGAAAGAGGCTTGCCGAGACTGAGCCCCGTGAGATGTTCCGTCTCTGGGAAAGCACAGATCCCCACTGCTGTTGTGCCTGTAGGTAGGGTGCCAAGGGACGGTGAAGAGCAGCAAGAGCTTTCAGGGCTGGGCCATTCCTGGGGGGACAAGTATCCGACCGTTCGCCTTTTCAGAAAGAGGCTTGCCGAGACTGAGCGCCGTGAGATGTTCCGTCTCTGGGAAAGCACAGATCCCCAGTGCTGTTGTGCCTGTAGGTAGGGTGCCAAGGGACAGTGAAGAGCAGCAAGAGCTTTCAGGGCTGGGACCTTCCTCGTGGGACAAGGATCCGACCGTTCGCCTTTTCAGAAAGAGGCTTGCCGAGACTGAGCCCCGTGAGATGTTCAGTCTCTGGGAAAGCACAGATCCCCAGTGCTGTTGTGCCTGTAGGTAGGGTGCCAAGGGACGGTGAAGAGCAGCAAGAGCTTTCAGGGCTGGGCCCTTCGTCGTGGGAGAAGGATCCGACCGTTCACCTTTTCAGAAAGAGGCTTGCCGAGACTGAGCCCCGTGAGATGTTCCGTCTCTGGGAAAGCACAGATCCCCAGTGCTGTTGTGCCTGTAGGTAGGGCCACAAGGGACGGTGAAGAGCAGCAAGAGCTTTCAGGGCTGGGCCCTTCCTCGTGGGAGAAGGATCCGACCGTTCGCCTTTTCAGAAAGAGGCTTGCCGAGACTGAGCCCCGTGAGATGTTCCGTCTCTGGGAAAGCACAGATCCCCAGTGCTGTTGTGCCTGTAGGTAGGGTGCCAAGGGACGGTGACGAGCAGCAAGAGCTTTCAGGGCTGGGCCCTTCCTCGTGGGACAAGGATCCGACCGTTCGCCTTTTAAAAAAAAAAGAGGCTCTGCCGAGGCGTAGCGCCACGAGATGTTCCGTCTCTGCGAAAGCACGGATGCCCAGTGCTGTTGTGCCTGTAGGTAGGGTGCCAAGGGACGGTGAAGAGCAGCAAGAGCTTTCAGGGCTGGGCCCTTCCTCGGGGGACAAGTATCCGACCGTTCGCCTTTTCAGAAAGAGGCTTGCCGAGACTGAGCCCCGTGAGATTTTCCGTCTCTGGGAAAGCACAGATCCCCAGTGCTGTTGTGCCTGTAGGTAGGGCCACAAGGGACGGTGAAGAGCAGCAAGAGCTTTCAGGGCTGGGCCCTTCCTCGTGGGTGAAGGATCCGACAGTTCGCCTTTTCAGAAAGAGGCTTGCCGAGACTGAGCCCCGTGAGATGTTCAGTCTCTGGGAAAGCACAGATCCCCAGTGCTGTTGTGCCTGTAGGTAGGGTGCCAAGGGGCGGTGAAGAGCAGCAAGAGCTTTCAGGGCTGGGCCCTTCGTCGTGGGAGAAGGATCCGACCGTTCACCTTTTCAGAAAGAGTCTTGCCGAGACTGAGCCCCGTGAGATGTTCCGTCTCTGGGAAAGCACAGATCCCCAGTGCTGTTGTGCCTGTAGGTAGGGCCACAAGGGATGGTGAAGAGCAGCAAGAGCTTTCAGGGCTGGGCCCTTCCTCGTGGGACAAGGATCCGACCGTTCGCCTTTTAAAAAAAAAAGAGGCTCTGCCGAGGCGTAGCGCCACGAGATGTTCCGTCTCTGCGAAAGCACGGATGCCCAGTGCTGTTGTGCCTGTAGGTAGGGTGCCAAGGGGCGGTGAAGAGCAGCAAGAGCTTTCAGGGCTGGGCCCTTCCTCGTGGGACAAGGATCCGACCGTTCGCCTTTTCAGAAAGAGGCTTGCCGAGACTGAGCCCCGTGAGATGTTCCGTCTCTGGGAAAGCACAGATCCCCAGTGCTGTTGTGCCTGTAGGTAGGGCCACAAGGGACGGTGAAGAGCAGCAAGAGCTTTCAGGGCTGGGCCCTTCCTCGTGGGACAAGGATCCGACCGTTCGCCTTTTCAGAAAGAGGCTTGCCGAGACTGAGCCCAGTGAGATATTCAGTCTCTGGGAAAGCACAGATCCCCAGTGCTGTTGTGCCTGTAGGTAGGGTGCCAAGGGGCGGTGAAGAGCAGCAAGAGCTTTCAGGGCTGGGCCCTTCCTCGTGGGAGAAGGATCCGACCGTTCGCCTTTTCAGAAAGAGGCTTGCCGAGACTGAGCCCCGTGAGATGTTCCGTCTCTGGGAAAGCACAGATCCCCAGTGCTGTTGTGCCTGTAGGTAGGGCCACAAGGGACGGTGAAGAGCAGCAAGAGCTTTCAGGGCTGGGCCCTTCCTCGTGGGAGCAGGATCCGACCGTTCGCCTTTTCAGAAAGAGGCTTGCCGAGACTGAGCGCCGTGAGATATTCCGTCTCTGGGAAAGCACAGATCCCCAGTGCTGTTGTGCCTGTAGGTAGGGTGCCAAGGGACGGTGAAGAGCAGCAAGAGCTTTCAGGGCTGGGCCCTTCCTCGTGGGAGAAGGATCCGACCGTTCGCCTTTTCAGAAAGAGGCTTGCCGAGACTGAGCGCCGTGAGATGTTCCGTCTCTGGGAAAGCACAGATCCCCAGTGCTGTTGTGCCTGTAGGTAGGGTGCCAAGGGACGGTGACGAGCAGCAAGAGCTTTCAGGGCTGGGCCCTTCCTCGTGGGACAAGGATCCGACCGTTCGCCTTTTAAAAAAAAAAGAGGCTCTGCCGAGGCGTAGCGCCACGAGATGTTCCGTCTCTGGGAAAGCACGGATGCCCAGTGCTGTTGTGCCTGTAGGTAGGGCCACAAGGGACGGTGAAGAGCAGCAAGAGCTTTCAGGGCTGGGCCCTTCCTCGGGGGACAAGTATCCGACCGTTCGCCTTTTCAGAAAGAGGCTTGCCGAGACTGAGCGCCACGAGATGTTCCGTCTCTGGGAAAGCACAGATCCCCAGTGCTGTTGTGCCTGTAGGTAGGGCCACAAGGGACGGTGAAGAGCAGCAAGAGCTTTCAGGGCTGGGCCCTTCCTCGTGGGAGAAGGATCCGACAGTTCGCCTTTTCAGAAAGAGGCTTGCCGAGACTGAGCCCCGTGAGATGTTCCGTCTCTGGGAAAGCACAGATCCCCACTGCTGTTGTGCCTGTAGGTAGGGCCACAAGGGACGGTGAAGAGCAGCAAGAGCTTTCAGGGCTGGGCCCTTCCTCGTGGGACAAGGATCCGACCGTTCGCCTTTTAAAAAAAAAAGAGGCTCTTCCGAGGCGTAGCGCCACGAGATGTTCCGTCTCTGGGAAAGCACGGATGCCCAGTGCTGTTGTGCCTGTAGGTAGGGCCACAAGGGACGGTGAAGAGCAGCAAGAGCTTTCAGGGCTGGGCCCTTCCTCGGGGGAGCAGGATCCGACCGTTCGCCTTTTCAGAAAGAGGCTTGCCGAGACTGAGCGCCGTGAGATATTCCGTCTCTGGGAAAGCACAGATCCCCAGTGCTGTTGTGCCTGTAGGTAGGGTGCCAAGGGACGGTGAAGAGCAGCAAGAGCTTTCAGGGCTGGGCCCTTCCTCGTGGGAGAAGGATCCGACAGTTCGCCTTTTCAGAAAGAGGCTTGCCGAGACTGAGCCCCGTGAGATGTTCCGTCTCTGGGAAAGCACAGATCCCCAGTGCTGTTGTGCCTGTAGGTAGGGTGCCAAGGGACGGTGACGAGCAGCAAGAGCTTTCAGGGCTGGGCCCTTCCTCGTGGGAGAAGGATCCGACCGTTCGCCTTTTCAGAAAGAGGCTTGCCGAGACTGAGCCCCGTGAGATGTTCCGTCTCTGGGAAAGCACAGATCCCCAGTGCTGTTGTGCCTGTAGGTAGGGTGCCAAGGGACGGTGAAGAGCAGCAAGATCTTTCAGGGCTGGGCCCTTCCTCGTGGGAGAAGGATCCGACCGTTCGCCTTTCAGAAATAGGCTTGCCGAGACTGAGCCCCGTGAGATGTTCCGTCTCTGGGAAAGCACAGATCCCCAGTGCTGTTGTGCCTGTAGGTAGGGTGCCAAGGGACGGTGAAGAGCAGCAAGAGCTTTCAGGGCTGGGCCATTCCTGGGGGGACAAGTATCCGACCGTTCGCCTTTTCAGAAACAGGCTTGCCGAGACTGAGCCCCGTGAGATGTTCCGTCTCTGGGAAAGCACAGATCCCCAGTGCTGTTGTGCCTGTAGGTAGGGTGCCAAGGGACAGTGAAGAGCAGCAAGAGCTTTCAGGGCTGGGCCCTTCCTCGTGGGACAAGGATCCGACCGTTCGCCTTTTAAAAAAAAAAGAAGCTCTGACGAGGCGTAGCGCCACGAGATGTTCCGTCTCTGGGAAAGCACGGATGCCCAGTGCTGTTGTGCCTGTAGGTAGGGCCACAAGGGACGGTGAAGAGCAGCAAGAGCTTTCAGGGCTGGGCCCTTCCTCGTGGGAGAAGGATCCGACCGTTCGCCTTTTCAGAAAGAGGCTTGCCGAGACTGAGCCCCGTGAGATGTTCCGTCTCTGGGAAAGCACAGATCCCCAGTGCTGTTGTGCCTGTAGGTAGGGTGCCAAGGGGCGGTGAACAGCAGCAAGAGCTTTCAGGGCTGGGCCCTTCCTCGTGGGAGAAGGATCCGACAGTTCGCCTTTTCAGAAAGAGGCTTGCCGAGACTGAGCCCCGTGAGATGTTCCGTCTCTGGGAAAGCACAGATCCCCAGTGCTGTTGTGCCTGTAGGTAGGGTGCCAAGGGACGGTGAAGAGCAGCAAGAGCTTTCAGGGCTGGGCTCTTCCTCGTGGGACAAGGATCCGACCGTTCGCCTTTTCAGAAAGAGGCTTGCCGAGACTGAGCGCCGTGAGATATTCCGTCTCTGGGAAAGCACAGATCCCCAGTGCTGTTGTGCCTGTAGGTAGGGTGCCAAGGGGCGGTGAAGAGCAGCAAGAGCTTTCAGGGCTGGGCCCTTCCTCGTGGGACAAGGATCCGACCGTTCGCCTTTTCAGAAAGAGGCTTGCCGAGACTGAGCCCCGTGAGATGTTCCGTCTCTGGGAAAGCACAGATCCCCAGTGCTGTTGTGCCTGTAGGTAGGGTGCCAAGGGGCGGTGAAGAGCAGCAAGAGCTTTCAGGGCTGGGCCCTTCCTCGTGGGACAAGTATCCGACCGTTCGCCTTTTCAGAAAGAGGCTTGCCGAGACTGAGCCCCGTGAGATGTTCCGTCTCTGGGAAAGCACAGATCCCCAGTGCTGTTGTGCCTGTAGGTAGGGTGCCAAGGGACAGTGAAGAGCAGCAAGAGCTTTCAGGGCTGGGCCCTTCCTCGTGGGACAAGGATCCGACCGTTCGCCTTTTAAAAAAAAAAGAAGCTCTGACGAGGCGTAGCGCCACGAGATGTTCCGTCTCTGGGAAAGCACGGATGCCCAGTGCTGTTGTGCCTGTAGGTAGGGCCAGAAGGGACGGTGAAGAGCAGCAAGAGCTTTCAGGGCTGGGCCCTTCCTCGTGGGAGAAGGATCCGACCGTTCGCCTTTTCAGAAAGAGGCTTGCCGAGACTGAGCCCCGTGAGATGTTCCGTCTCTGGGAAAGCACAGATCCCCAGTGCTGTTGTGCCTGTAGGTAGGGTGCCAAGGGACAGTGAAGAGCAGCAAGAGCTTTCAGGGCTGGGCCCTTCCTCGTGGGAGAAGGATCCGACCGTTCGCCTTTTCAGAAAGAGGCTTGCCGAGACTGAGCCCCGTGAGATGTTCCGTCTCTGGGAAAGCACAGATCCCCAGTGCTGTTGTGCCTGTAGGTAGGGTGCCAAGGGACGGTGAAGAGCAGCAAGAGCTTTCAGGGCTGGGCCCTTCCTCGTGGGAGAAGGATCCGACCGTTCGCCTTTTCAGAAAGAGGCTTGCCGAGACTGAGCGCCGTGAGATATTCCGTCTCTGGGAAAGCACAGATCCCCAGTGCTGTTGTGCCTGTAGGTAGGGTGCCAAGGGGCGGTGAAGAGCAGCAAGAGCTTTCAGGGCTGGGCCCTTCCTCGTGGGACAAGGATCCGACCGTTCGCCTTTTCAGAAAGAGGCTTGCCGAGACTGAGCCCCGTGAGATGTTCCGTCTCTGGGAAAGCACAGATCCCCAGTGCTGTTGTGCCTGTAGGTAGGGTGCCAAGGGGCGGTGAAGAGCAGCAAGAGCTTTCAGGGCTGGGCCCTTCCTCGTGGGACAAGTATCCGACCGTTCGCCTTTTCAGAAAGAGGCTTGCCGAGACTGAGCGCCGTGAGATGTTCCGTCTCTGCGAAAGCACGGATCCCCAGTGCTGTTGTGCCTGTAGGTAGGGCCACAAGGGATGGTGAAGAGCAGCAAGAGCTTTCAGGGCTGGGCCCTTCCTCGTGGGAGAAGGATCCGACCGTTCGACTTTTCAGAAAGAGGCTTGCCGAGACTGAGCCCCGTGAGATGTTCCGTCTCTGGGAAAGCACAGATCCCCAGTGCTGTTGTGCCTGTAGGTAGGGCCACAAGGGACGGTGAAGAGCAGCAAGAGCTTTCAGGGCTGGGCCCTTCCTCGGGGGAGATGGATCGCACCGTTCGCCTTTTCAGAAAGAGGCTTGCCGAGACTGAGCCCCGTGAGATGTTCCGTCTCTGGGAAAGCACAGATCCCCAGTGCTGTTGTGCCTGTAGGTAGGGTGCCAAGGGACGGTGAAGAGCAGCAAGAGCTTTCAGGGCTGGGCCCTTCCTCGTGGGAGAAGGATCCGACCGTTCGCCTTTCAGAAATAGGCTTGCCGAGACTGAGCCCCGTGAGATGTTCCGTCTCTGGGAAAGCACAGATCCCCAGTGCTGTTGTGCCTGTATGTAGGGTGCCAAGGGACGGTGAAGAGCAGCAAGAGCTTTCAGGGCTGGGCCATTCCTGGGGGGACAAGTATCCGACCGTTTGCCTTTTCAGAAACAGGCTTGCCGAGACTGAGCCCCGTGAGATGTTCCGTCTCTGGGAAAGCACAGATCCCCAGTGCTGTTGTGCCTGTAGGTAGGGTGCCAAGGGACAGTGAAGAGCAGCAAGAGCTTTCAGGGCTGGGCCCTTCCTCGTGGGACAAGGATCCGACCGTTCGCCTTTTAAAAAAAAAAGAGGCTCTGCCGAGGCGTAGCGCCACGAGATGTTCCGTCTCTGCGAAAGCACGGATGCCCAGTGCTGTTGTGCCTGTAGGTAGGGCCACAAGGGACGGTGAAGAGCAGCAAGAGCTTTCAGGGCTGGGCCCTTCCTCGTGGGAGAAGGATCCGACCGTTCGCCTTTTCAGAAAGAGGCTTGCCGAGACTGAGCCCCGTGAGATGTTCCGTCTCTGGGAAAGCACAGATCCCCAGTGCTGTTGTGCCTGTAGGTAGGGTGCCAAGGGGCGGTGAACAGCAGCAAGAGCTTTCAGGGCTGGGCCCTTCCTCGTGGGAGAAGGATCCGACCGTTCGCCTTTTCAGAAAGAGGCTTGCCGAGACTGAGCCCCGTGAGATGTTCCGTCTCTGGGAAAGCACAGATCCCCAGTGCTGTTGTGCCTGTAGGTAGGGTGCCAAGGGGCGGTGAAGAGCAGCAAGAGCTTTCAGGGCTGGGCCCTTCCTCGTGGGACAAGGATCCGACCGTTCGCCTTTTCAGAAAGAGGCTTGCCGAGACTGAGCGCCGTGAGATATTCCGTCTCTGGGAAAGCACAGATCCCCAGTGCTGTTGTGCCTGTAGGTAGGGTGCCAAGGGGCGGTGAAGAGCAGCAAGAGCTTTCAGGGCTGGGCCCTTCCTCGTGGGACAAGGATCCGACCGTTCGCCTTTTCAGAAAGAGGCTTGCCGAGACTGAGCGCCGTGAGATGTTCCGTCTCTGCGAAAGCACGGATCCCCAGTGCTGTTGTGCCTGTAGGTAGGGCCACAAGGGATGGTGAAGAGCAGCAAGAGCTTTCAGGGCTGGGCCCTTCCTCGTGGGAGAAGGATCCGACCGTTCGCCTTTTCAGAAAGAGGCTTGCCGAGACTGAGCCCCGTGAGATGTTCAGTCTCTGGGAAAGCACAGATCCCCAGTGCTGTTGTGCCTGTAGGTAGGGTGCCAAGGGACGGTGAAGAGCAGCAAGAGCTTTCAGGGCTGGGCCCTTCGTCGTGGGAGAAGGATCCGATCGTTCACCTTTTCAGAAAGAGGCTTGCCGAGACTGAGCCCCGTGAGATGTTCCGTCTCTGGGAAAGCACAGATCCCCAGTGCTGTTGTGCCTGTAGGTAGGGTGCCAAGGGGCGGTGAAGAGCAGCAAGAGCTTTCAGGGCTGGGCCCTTCCTCGTGGGAGAAGGATCCGACCGTTCGCCTTTTCAGAAAGAGGCTTGCCGAGACTGAGCCCCGTGAGATGTTCCGTCTCTGGGAAAGCACAGATCCCCAGTGCTGTTGTGCCTGTAGGTAGGGCCACAAGGGACGGTGAAGAGCAGCAAGAGCTTTCAGGGCTGGGCCCTTCCTCGGGGGAGATGGATCGCACCGTTCGCCTTTTCAGAAAGAGGCTTGCCGAGACTGAGCCCCGTGAGATATTCCATCTCTGGGAAAGCACAGATCCCCAGTGCTGTTGTGCCTGTAGGTAGGGTGCCAAGGGACGGTGAAGAGCAGCAAGAGCTTTCAGGGCTGGGCCCTTCCTCGTGGGAGAAGGATCCGACCGTTCGCCTTTTCAGAAAGAGGCTTGCCGAGACTGAGCGCCGTGAGATGTTCCGTCTCTGGGAAAGCACAGATCCCCAGTGCTGTTGTGCCTGTAGGTAGGGTGCCAAGGGACGGTGACGAGCAGCAAGAGCTTTCAGGGCTGGGCCCTTCCTCGTGGGACAAGGATCCGACCGTTCGCCTTTTAAAAAAAAAAGAGGCTCTGCCGAGGCGTAGCGCCACGAGATGTTCCATCTCTGGGAAAGCACGGATGCCCAGTGCTGTTGTGCCTGTAGGTAGGGTGCCAAGGGACGGTGAAGAGCAGCAAGAGCTTTCAGGGCTGGGCCCTTCCTCGGGGGACAAGTATCCGACCGTTCGCCTTTTCAGAAAGAGGCTTGCCGAGACTGAGCCCCGTGAGATGTTCCGTCTCTGGGAAAGCACAGATCCCCAGTGCTGTTGTGCCTGTAGGTAGGGTGCCAAGGGACGGTGAAGAGCAGCAAGAGCTTTCAGGGCTGGGCCCTTCCTCGTGGGAGAAGGATCCGACAGTTCGCCTTTTCAGAAAGAGGCTTGCCGAGACTGAGCCCCGTGAGATGTTCAGTCTCTGGGAAAGCACAGATCCCCAGTGCTGTTGTGCCTGTAGGTAGGGTGCCAAGGGACAGTGAAGAGCAGCAAGAGCTTTCAGGGCTGGGCCCTTCGTCGTGGGAGAAGGATCCGACCGTTCACCTTTTCAGAAAGAGGCTTGCCGAGACTGAGCCCCGTGAGATGTTCCGTCTCTGGGAAAGCACAGATCCCCACTGCTGTTGTGCCTGTAGGTAGGGCCACAAGGGACGGTGAAGAGCAGCAAGAGCTTTCAGGGCTGGGCCCTTCCTTGTGGGACAAGGATCCGACCGTTCGCCTTTTAAAAAAAAAAGAGGCTCTGCCGAGGCGTAGCGCCACGAGATGTTACGTCTCTGGGAAAGCACGGATGCCCAGTGCTGTTGTGCCTGTAGGTAGGGCCACAAGGGACGGTGAAGAGCAGCAAGAGCTTTCAGGGCTGGGCCCTTCCTCGGGGGACAAGGATCCGACCGTTCGCCTTTTCAGAAAGAGGCTTGCCGAGACTGAGCGCCGTGAGATGTTCCGTCTCTGGGAAAGCACAGATCCCCAGTGCTGTTGTGCCTGTAGGTAGGGTGCCAAGGGACGGTGAAGAGCAGCAAGAGCTTTCAGGGCTGGGCCCTTCCTCGTGGGAGAAGGATCCGACCGTTCGCCTTTCAGAAAGAGGCTTGCCGAGACTGAGCCCCGTGAGATGTTCCGTCTCTGGGAAAGCACAGATCCCCAGTGCTGTTGTGCCTGTAGGTAGGGTGCCAAGGGACGGTGAAGAGCAGCAAGAGCTTTCAGGGCTGGGCCATTCCTGGGGGGACAAGTATCCGACCGTTCGCCTTTTCAGAAAGAGGCTTGCCGAGACTGAGCGCCGTGAGATGTTCCGTCTCTGGGAAAGCACAGATCCCCAGTGCTGTTGTGCCTGTAGGTAGGGTGCCAAGGGACAGTGAAGAGCAGCAAGAGCTTTCAGGGCTGGGCCCTTCCTCGTGGGACAAGGATCCGACCGTTCGCCTTTTAAAAAAAAAAGAAGCTCTGACGAGGCGTAGCGCCACGAGATGTTCCGTCTCTGGGAAAGCACGGATGCCCAGTGCTGTTGTGCCTGTAGGTAGGGCCACAAGGGACGGTGAAGAGCAGCAAGAGCTTTCAGGGCTGGGCCCTTCCTCGTGGGAGAAGGATCCGACCGTTCGCCTTTTCAGAAAGAGGCTTGCCGAGACTGAGCCCCGTGAGATGTTCCGTCTCTGGGAAAGCACAGATCCCCAGTGCTGTTGTGCCTGTAGGTAGGGTGCCAAGGGGCGGTGAACAGCAGCAAGAGCTTTCAGGGCTGGGCCCTTCCTCGTGGGAGAAGGATCCGACAGTTCGCCTTTTCAGAAAGAGGCTTGCCGAGACTGAGCCCCGTGAGATGTTCCGTCTCTGGGAAAGCACAGATCCCCAGTGCTGTTGTGCCTGTAGGTAGGGTGCCAAGGGACGGTGACGAGCAGCAAGAGCTTTCAGGGCTGGGCCCTTCCTCGTGGGACAAGGATCCGACCGTTCGCCTTTTCAGAAAGAGGCTTGCCGAGACTGAGCCCCGTGAGATGTTCCGTCTCTGGGAAAGCACAGATCCCCAGTGCTGTTGTGCCTGTAGGTAGGGCCACAAGGGACGGTGAAGAGCAGCAAGAGCTTTCAGGGCTGGGCCCTTCCTCGGGGGAGATGGATCGCACCGTTCGCCTTTTCAGAAAGAGGCTTGCCGAGACTGAGCGCCGTGAGATATTCCGTCTCTGGGAAAGCACAGATCCCCAGTGCTGTTGTGCCTGTAGGTAGGGTGCCAAGGGACGGTGAAGAGCAGCAAGAGCTTTCAGGGCTGGGCCCTTCCTCGTGGGACAAGTATCCGACCGCTCGCCTTTTCAGAAAGAGGCTTGCCGAGACTGAGCCCCGTGAGATGTTCCGTCTCTGGGAAAGCACAGATCCCCAGTGCTGTTGTGCCTGTAGGTAGGGTGCCAAGGGGTGGTGAAGAGCAGCAAGAGCTTTCAGGGCTGGGCCCTTCCTCGTGGGACAAGGATCCGACAGTTCGCCTTTTAAAAAAAAAAGAGGCTCTGCCGAGGCGTAGCGCCACGAGATGTTCCGTCTCTGGGAAAGCACGGATGCCCAGTGCTGTTGTGCCTGTAGGTAGGGCCACAAGGGACGATGAAGAGCAGCAAGAGCTTTCAGGGCTGGGCCCTTCCTCGGGGGACAAGTATCCGACCGTTCGCCTTTTCAGAAAGAGGCTTGCCGAGACTGAGCCCCGTGAGATTTTCCGTCTCTGGGAAAGCACAGATCCCCAGTGCTGTTGTGCCTGTAGGTAGGGCCACAAGGGACGGTGAAGAGCAGCAAGAGCTTTCAGGGCTGGGCCCTTCCTCGTGGGAGAAGGATCCGACAGTTCGCCTTTTCAGAAAGAGGCTTGCCGAGACTGAGCCCCGTGAGATGTTCAGTCTCTGGGAAAGCACAGATCCCCAGTGCTGTTGTGCCTGTAGGTAGGGTGCCAAGGGACGGTGAAGAGCAGCAAGAGCTTTCAGGGCTGGGCCCTTCGTCGTGGGAGAAGGATCCGACCGTTCACCTTTTCAGAAAGAGGCTTGCCGAGACTGAGCCCCGTGAGATGTTCCGTCTCTGGGAAAGCACAGATCCCCACTGCTGTTGTGCCTGTAGGTAGGGCCACAAGGGATGGTGAAGAGCAGCAAGAGCTTTCAGGGCTGGGCCCTTCCTCGTGGGAGAAGGATCCGACCGTTCGCCTTTTCAGAAAGAGTCTTGCCGAGACTGAGCCCCGTGAGATGTTCCGTCTCTGGGAAAGCACAGATCCCCAGTGCTGTTGTGCCTGTAGGTAGGGCCACAAGGGACGGTGAAGAGCAGCAAGAGCTTTCAGGGCTGGGCCCTTCCTCGGGGGACAAGGATCCGACCGTTCGCCTTTTCAGAAAGAGGCTTGCCGAGACTGAGCGCCGTGAGATATTCCGTCTCTGGGAAAGCACAGATCCCCAGTGCTGTTGTGCCTGTAGGTAGGGTGCCAAGGGGTGGTGAAGAGCAGCAAGAGCTTTCAGGGCTGGGCCCTTCCTCGTGGGAGAAGGATCCGACAGTTCGCCTTTTCAGAAAGAGGCTTGCCGAGACTGAGCCCCGTGAGATGTTCCGTCTCTGGGAAAGCACAGATCCCCAGTGCTGTTGTGCCTGTAGGTAGGGTGCCAAGGGGCGGTGAAGAGCAGCAAGAGCTTTCAGGGCTGGGCCCTTCCTCGTGGGACAAGGATCCGACCGTTCGCCTTTTCAGAAAGAGGCTTGCCGAGACTGAGCCCCGTGAGATGTTCCGTCTCTGGGAAAGCACAGATCCCCAGTGCTGTTGTGCCTGTAGGTAGGGTGCCAAGGGACGGTGAAGAGCAGCAAGAGCTTTCAGGGCTGGGCCCTTCCTCGTGGGAGAAGGATCCGACCGTTCGCCTTTCAGAAAGAGGCTTGCTGAGACTGAGCGCCGTGAGATGTTCCGTCTCTGGGAAAGCACAGATCCCCAGTGCTGTTGTGCCTGTAGGTAGGGTGCCAAGGGACGGTGAAGAGCAGCAAGAGCTTTCAGGGCTGGGCCATTCCTGGGGGGACAAGTATCCGACCGTTCGCCTTTTCAGAAAGAGGCTTGCCGAGACTGAGCCCCGTGAGATGTTCCGTCTCTGGGAAAGCACAGATCCCCAGTGCTGTTGTGCCTGTAGGTAGGGCCACAAGGGATGGTGAAGAGCAGCAAGAGCTTTCAGGGCTGGGCCCTTCCTCGTGGGAGAAGGATCCGACCGTTCGCCTTTTCAGAAAGAGGCTTGCCGAGACTGAGCCCCGTGAGATGTTCCGTCTCTGGGAAAGCACAGATCCCCAGTGCTGTTGTGCCTGTAGGTAGGGCCACAAGGGACGGTGAAGAGCAGCAAGAGCTTTCAGGGCTGGGCCCTTCCTCGGGGGAGATGGATCGCACCGTTCGCCTTTTCAGAAAGAGGCTTGCCGAGACTGAGCCCCGTGAGATGTTCCGTCTCTGGGAAAGCACAGATCCCCAGTGCTGTTGTGCCTGTAGGTAGGGTGCCAAGGGGCGGTGAAGAGCAGCAAGAGCTTTCAGGGCTGGGCCCTTCCTCGTGGGACAAGGATCCGAACGTTCGCCTTTTAAAAAAAAAAGAGGCTCTGCCGAGGCGTAGCGCCACGAGAAGTTCCGTCTCTGGGAAAGCACGGATCCCCAGTGCTGTTGTGCCTGTAGGTAGGGTGCCAAGGGGCGGTGAAGAGCAGCAAGAGCTTTCAGGGCTGGGCCCTTCGTCGTGGGAGAAGGATCCGACCGTTCACCTTTTCAGAAAGAGGCTTGCCGAGACTGAGCCCCGTGAGATGTTCCGTCTTTGGGAAAGCACAGATCCCCAGTGCTGTTGTGCCTGTAGGTAGGGTGCCAAGGGACGGTGAAGAGCAGCAAGAGCTTTCAGGGCTGGGCCCTTCCTCGTGGGACAAGGATCCGACCGTTCGCCTTTTCAGAAAGAGGCTTGCCGAGACTGAGCCCCGTGAGATATTCCGTCTCTGGGAAAGCACAGATCCCCAGTGCTGTTGTGCCTGTAGGTAGGGTGCCAAGGGGCGGTGAAGAGCAGCAAGAGCTTTCAGGGCTGGGCCCTTCCTCGGGGGAGATGGATGGCACCGTTCGTCTTTTCAGAAAGAGGCTTGCCGAGACTGAGCCCCGTGAGATGTTCCGTCTCTGGGAAAGCACAGATCCCCAGTGCTGTTGTGCCTGTAGGTAGGGTGCCAAGGGGCGGTGAAGAGCAGCAAGAGCTTTCAGGGCTGGGCCCTTCCTCGGGGGACAAGTATCCGACCGTTCGCCTTTTCAGAAAGAGGCTTGCCGAGACTGAGCCCCGTGAGATGTTCCGTCTCTGGGAAAGCACAGATCCCCAGTGCTGTTGTGCCTGTAGGTAGGGAGCCAAGGGGCGGTGAAGAGCAGCAAGAGCTTTCAGGGCTGGGCCCTTCCTCGTGGGAGAAGGATCCGACCGTTCGCCTTTTCAGAAAGAGGCTTGCCGAGACTGAGCGCCGTGAGATGTTCCGTCTCTGGGAAAGCACAGATCCCCAGTGCTGTTGTGCCTGTAGGTAGGGTGCCAAGGGGCGGTGAAGAGCAGCAAGAGCTTTCAGGGCTGGGCCCTTCCTCGTGGGACAAGTATCCGACCGTTCGCCTTTTCAGAAAGAGGCTTGCCGAGACTGAGCCCCGTGAGATGTTCCGTCTCTGGGAAAGCACAGATCCCCAGTGCTGTTGTGCCTGTAGGTAGGGTGCCAAGGGACAGTGAAGAGCAGCAAGAGCTTTCAGGGCTGGGCCCTTCGTCGTGGGAGAAGGATCCCACCGTTCACCTTTTCAGAAAGAGGCTTGCCGAGACTGAGCCCCGTGAGATGTTCCGTCTCTGCGAAAGCACGGATGCCCAGTGCTGTTGTGCCTGTAGGTAGGGCCACAAGGGATGGTGAAGAGCAGCAAGAGCTTTCAGGGCTGGGCCCTTCCTCGTGGGAGAAGGATCCGACCGTTCGCCTTTTCAGAAAGAGGCTTGCCGAGACTGAGCCCCGTGAGATGTTCCGTCTCTGGGAAAGCACAGAGCCCCACTGCTGTTGTGCCTGTAGGTAGGGTGCCAAGGGACAGTGAAGAGCAGCAAGAGCTTTCAGGGCTGGGCCCTTCGTCGTGGGAGAAGGATCCGACCGTTCACCTTTTCAGAAAGAGGCTTGCCGAGACTGAGCCCCGTGAGATGTTCCGTCTCTGGGAAAGCACAGATCCCCACTGCTGTTGTGCCTGTAGGTAGGGCCACAAGGGACGGTGAAGAGCAGCAAGAGCTTTCAGGGCTGGGCCCTTCCTTGTGGGACAAGGATCCGACCGTTCGCCTTTTAAAAAAAAAAGAGGCTCTGCCGAGGCGTAGCGCCACGAGATGTTACGTCTCTGGGAAAGCACGGATGCCCAGTGCTGTTGTGCCTGTAGGTAGGGCCACAAGGGACGGTGAAGAGCAGCAAGAGCTTTCAGGGCTGGGCCCTTCCTCGGGGGACAAGGATCCGACCGTTCGCCTTTTCAGAAAGAGGCTTGCCGAGACTGAGCGCCGTGAGATGTTCCGTCTCTGGGAAAGCACAGATCCCCAGTGCTGTTGTGCCTGTAGGTAGGGTGCCAAGGGACGGTGAAGAGCAGCAAGAGCTTTCAGGGCTGGGCCCTTCCTCGTGGGACAAGGATCCGACCGTTCGCCTTTCAGAAAGAGGCTTGCCGAGACTGAGCCCCGTGAGATGTTCCGTCTCTGGGAAAGCACAGATCCCCAGTGCTGTTGTGCCTGTAGGTAGGGTGCCAAGGGACGGTGAAGAGCAGCAAGAGCTTTCAGGGCTGGGCCATTCCTGGGGGGACAAGTATCCGACCGTTCGCCTTTTCAGAAAGAGGCTTGCCGAGACTGAGCGCCGTGAGATGTTCCGTCTCTGGGAAAGCACAGATCCCCAGTGCTGTTGTGCCTGTAGGTAGGGTGCCAAGGGACAGTGAAGAGCAGCAAGAGCTTTCAGGGCTGGGCCCTTCCTCGTGGGACAAGGATCCGACCGTTCGCCTTTTAAAAAAAAAAGAAGCTCTGACGAGGCGTAGCGCCACGAGATGTTCCGTCTCTGGGAAAGCACGGATGCCCAGTGCTGTTGTGCCTGTAGGTAGGGCCACAAGGGACGGTGAAGAGCAGCAAGAGCTTTCAGGGCTGGGCCCTTCCTCGTGGGAGAAGGATCCGACCGTTCGCCTTTTCAGAAAGAGGCTTGCCGAGACTGAGCCCCGTGAGATGTTCCGTCTCTGGGAAAGCACAGATCCCCAGTGCTGTTGTGCCTGTAGGTAGGGTGCCAAGGGGCGGTGAACAGCAGCAAGAGCTTTCAGGGCTGGGCCCTTCCTCGTGGGAGAAGGATCCGACAGTTCGCCTTTTCAGAAAGAGGCTTGCCGAGACTGAGCCCCGTGAGATGTTCCGTCTCTGGGAAAGCACAGATCCCCAGTGCTGTTGTGCCTGTAGGTAGGGTGCCAAGGGACGGTGACGAGCAGCAAGAGCTTTCAGGGCTGGGCCCTTCCTCGTGGGACAAGGATCCGACCGTTCGCCTTTTCAGAAAGAGGCTTGCCGAGACTGAGCCCCGTGAGATGTTCCGTCTCTGGGAAAGCACAGATCCCCAGTGCTGTTGTGCCTGTAGGTAGGGCCACAAGGGACGGTGAAGAGCAGCAAGAGCTTTCAGGGCTGGGCCCTTCCTCGGGGGAGATGGATCGCACCGTTCGCCTTTTCAGAAAGAGGCTTGCCGAGACTGAGCGCCGTGAGATATTCCGTCTCTGGGAAAGCACAGATCCCCAGTGCTGTTGTGCCTGTAGGTAGGGTGCCAAGGGACGGTGAAGAGCAGCAAGAGCTTTCAGGGCTGGGCCCTTCCTCGTGGGACAAGGATCCGACCGCTCGCCTTTTCAGAAAGAGGCTTGCCGAGACTGAGCGCCGTGAGATGTTCCGTCTCTGGGAAAGCACAGATCCCCAGTGCTGTTGTGCCTGTAGGTAGGGTGCCAAGGGGTGGTGAAGAGCAGCAAGAGCTTTCAGGGCTGGGCCCTTCCTCGTGGGACAAGGATCCGACAGTTCGCCTTTTAAAAAAAAAAGAGGCTCTGCCGAGGCGTAGCGCCACGAGATGTTCCGTCTCTGGGAAAGCACGGATGCCCAGTGCTGTTGTGCCTGTAGGTAGGGCCACAAGGGACGATGAAGAGCAGCAAGAGCTTTCAGGGCTGGGCCCTTCCTCGGGGGACAAGTATCCGACCGTTCGCCTTTTCAGAAAGAGGCTTGCCGAGACTGAGCCCCGTGAGATTTTCCGTCTCTGGGAAAGCACAGATCCCCAGTGCTGTTGTGCCTGTAGGTAGGGCCACAAGGGACGGTGAAGAGCAGCAAGAGCTTTCAGGGCTGGGCCCTTCCTCGTGGGAGAAGGATCCGACAGTTCGCCTTTTCAGAAAGAGGCTTGCCGAGACTGAGCCCCGTGAGATGTTCAGTCTCTGGGAAAGCACAGATCCCCAGTGCTGTTGTGCCTGTAGGTAGGGTGCCAAGGGACGGTGAAGAGCAGCAAGAGCTTTCAGGGCTGGGCCCTTCGTCGTGGGAGAAGGATCCGACCGTTCACCTTTTCAGAAAGAGGCTTGCCGAGACTGAGCCCCGTGAGATGTTCCGTCTCTGGGAAAGCACAGATCCCCACTGCTGTTGTGCCTGTAGGTAGGGCCACAAGGGATGGTGAAGAGCAGCAAGAGCTTTCAGGGCTGGGCCCTTCCTCGTGGGAGAAGGATCCGACCGTTCGCCTTTTCAGAAAGAGTCTTGCCGAGACTGAGCCCCGTGAGATGTTCCGTCTCTGGGAAAGCACAGATCCCCAGTGCTGTTGTGCCTGTAGGTAGGGCCACAAGGGACGGTGAAGAGCAGCAAGAGCTTTCAGGGCTGGGCCCTTCCTCGGGGGACAAGGATCCGACCGTTCGCCTTTTCAGAAAGAGGCTTGCCGAGACTGAGCGCCGTGAGATATTCCGTCTCTGGGAAAGCACAGATCCCCAGTGCTGTTGTGCCTGTAGGTAGGGTGCCAAGGGGTGGTGAAGAGCAGCAAGAGCTTTCAGGGCTGGGCCCTTCCTCGTGGGAGAAGGATCCGACAGTTCGCCTTTTCAGAAAGAGGCTTGCCGAGACTGAGCCCCGTGAGATGTTCCGTCTCTGGGAAAGCACAGATCCCCAGTGCTGTTGTGCCTGTAGGTAGGGTGCCAAGGGGCGGTGAAGAGCAGCAAGAGCTTTCAGGGCTGGGCCCTTCCTCGTGGGACAAGGATCCGACCGTTCGCCTTTTCAGAAAGAGGCTTGCCGAGACTGAGCCCCGTGAGATGTTCCGTCTCTGGGAAAGCACAGATCCCCAGTGCTGTTGTGCCTGTAGGTAGGGTGCCAAGGGACGGTGAAGAGCAGCAAGAGCTTTCAGGGCTGGGCCCTTCCTCGTGGGAGAAGGATCCGACCGTTCGCCTTTCAGAAAGAGGCTTGCTGAGACTGAGCGCCGTGAGATGTTCCGTCTCTGGGAAAGCACAGATCCCCAGTGCTGTTGTGCCTGTAGGTAGGGTGCCAAGGGACGGTGAAGAGCAGCAAGAGCTTTCAGGGCTGGGCCCTTCCTGGGGGGACAAGTATCCGACCGTTCGCCTTTTCAGAAAGAGGCTTGCCGAGACTGAGCCCCGTGAGATGTTCCGTCTCTGGGAAAGCACAGATCCCCAGTGCTGTTGTGCCTGTAGGTAGGGCCACAAGGGATGGTGAAGAGCAGCAAGAGCTTTCAGGGCTGGGCCCTTCCTCGTGGGAGAAGGATCCGACCGTTCGCCTTTTCAGAAAGAGGCTTGCCGAGACTGAGCCCCGTGAGATGTTCCGTCTCTGGGAAAGCACAGATCCCCAGTGCTGTTGTGCCTGTAGGTAGGGCCACAAGGGACGGTGAAGAGCAGCAAGAGCTTTCAGGGCTGGGCCCTTCCTCGGGGGAGATGGATCGCACCGTTCGCCTTTTCAGAAAGAGGCTTGCCGAGACTGAGCCCCGTGAGATGTTCCGTCTCTGGGAAAGCACAGATCCCCAGTGCTGTTGTGCCTGTAGGTAGGGTGCCAAGGGGCGGTGAAGAGCAGCAAGAGCTTTCAGGGCTGGGCCCTTCCTCGTGGGACAAGGATCCGAACGTTCGCCTTTTAAAAAAAAAAGAGGCTCTGCCGAGGCGTAGCGCCACGAGAAGTTCCGTCTCTGGGAAAGCACGGATCCCCAGTGCTGTTGTGCCTGTAGGTAGGGTGCCAAGGGGCGGTGAAGAGCAGCAAGAGCTTTCAGGGCTGGGCCCTTCGTCGTGGGAGAAGGATCCGACCGTTCACCTTTTCAGAAAGAGGCTTGCCGAGACTGAGCCCCGTGAGATGTTCCGTCTTTGGGAAAGCACAGATCCCCAGTGCTGTTGTGCCTGTAGGTAGGGTGCCAAGGGACGGTGAAGAGCAGCAAGAGCTTTCAGGGCTGGGCCCTTCCTCGTGGGACAAGGATCCGACCGTTCGCCTTTTCAGAAAGAGGCTTGCCGAGACTGAGCCCCGTGAGATATTCCGTCTCTGGGAAAGCACAGATCCCCAGTGCTGTTGTGCCTGTAGGTAGGGTGCCAAGGGGCGGTGAAGAGCAGCAAGAGCTTTCAGGGCTGGGCCCTTCCTCGGGGGAGATGGATGGCACCGTTCGTCTTTTCAGAAAGAGGCTTGCCGAGACTGAGCCCCGTGAGATGTTCCGTCTCTGGGAAAGCACAGATCCCCAGTGCTGTTGTGCCTGTAGGTAGGGTGCCAAGGGGCGGTGAAGAGCAGCAAGAGCTTTCAGGGCTGGGCCCTTCCTCGGGGGACAAGTATCCGACCGTTCGCCTTTTCAGAAAGAGGCTTGCCGAGACTGAGCCCCGTGAGATGTTCCGTCTCTGGGAAAGCACAGATCCCCAGTGCTGTTGTGCCTGTAGGTAGGGAGCCAAGGGGCGGTGAAGAGCAGCAAGAGCTTTCAGGGCTGGGCCCTTCCTCGTGGGAGAAGGATCCGACCGTTCGCCTTTTCAGAAAGAGGCTTGCCGAGACTGAGCGCCGTGAGATGTTCCGTCTCTGGGAAAGCACAGATCCCCAGTGCTGTTGTGCCTGTAGGTAGGGTGCCAAGGGGCGGTGAAGAGCAGCAAGAGCTTTCAGGGCTGGGCCCTTCCTCGTGGGACAAGTATCCGACCGTTCGCCTTTTCAGAAAGAGGCTTGCCGAGACTGAGCCCCGTGAGATGTTCCGTCTCTGGGAAAGCACAGATCCCCAGTGCTGTTGTGCCTGTAGGTAGGGCCACAAGGGATGGTGAAGAGCAGCAAGAGCTTTCAGGGCTGGGCCCTTCCTCGTGGGAGAAGGATCCGACCGTTCGCCTTTTCAGAAAGAGGCTTGCCGAGACTGAGCCCCGTGAGATGTTCCGTCTCTGGGAAAGCACAGATCCCCAGTGCTGTTGTGCCTGTAGGTAGGGCCACAAGGGACGGTGAAGAGCAGCAAGAGCTTTCAGGGCTGGGCCCTTCCTCGGGGGAGATGGATCGCACCGTTCGCCTTTTCAGAAAGAGGCTTGCCGAGACTGAGCCCCGTGAGATGTTCCGTCTCTGGGAAAGCACAGATCCCCAGTGCTGTTGTGCCTGTAGGTAGGGTGCCAAGGGGCGGTGAAGAGCAGCAAGAGCTTTCAGGGCTGGGCCCTTCCTCGTGGGACAAGGATCCGAACGTTCGCCTTTTAAAAAAAAAAGAGGCTCTGCCGAGGCGTAGCGCCACGAGAAGTTCCGTCTCTGGGAAAGCACGGATCCCCAGTGCTGTTGTGCCTGTAGGTAGGGTGCCAAGGGGCGGTGAAGAGCAGCAAGAGCTTTCAGGGCTGGGCCCTTCGTCGTGGGAGAAGGATCCGACCGTTCACCTTTTCAGAAAGAGGCTTGCCGAGACTGAGCCCCGTGAGATGTTCCGTCTTTGGGAAAGCACAGATCCCCAGTGCTGTTGTGCCTGTAGGTAGGGTGCCAAGGGACGGTGAAGAGCAGCAAGAGCTTTCAGGGCTGGGCCCTTCCTCGTGGGACAAGGATCCGACCGTTCGCCTTTTCAGAAAGAGGCTTGCCGAGACTGAGCCCCGTGAGATATTCCGTCTCTGGGAAAGCACAGATCCCCAGTGCTGTTGTGCCTGTAGGTAGGGTGCCAAGGGGCGGTGAAGAGCAGCAAGAGCTTTCAGGGCTGGGCCCTTCCTCGGGGGAGATGGATGGCACCGTTCGTCTTTTCAGAAAGAGGCTTGCCGAGACTGAGCCCCGTGAGATGTTCCGTCTCTGGGAAAGCACAGATCCCCAGTGCTGTTGTGCCTGTAGGTAGGGTGCCAAGGGGCGGTGAAGAGCAGCAAGAGCTTTCAGGGCTGGGCCCTTCCTCGGGGGACAAGTATCCGACCGTTCGCCTTTTCAGAAAGAGGCTTGCCGAGACTGAGCCCCGTGAGATGTTCCGTCTCTGGGAAAGCACAGATCCCCAGTGCTGTTGTGCCTGTAGGTAGGGAGCCAAGGGGCGGTGAAGAGCAGCAAGAGCTTTCAGGGCTGGGCCCTTCCTCGTGGGAGAAGGATCCGACCGTTCGCCTTTTCAGAAAGAGGCTTGCCGAGACTGAGCGCCGTGAGATGTTCCGTCTCTGGGAAAGCACAGATCCCCAGTGCTGTTGTGCCTGTAGGTAGGGTGCCAAGGGGCGGTGAAGAGCAGCAAGAGCTTTCAGGGCTGGGCCCTTCCTCGTGGGACAAGTATCCGACCGTTCGCCTTTTCAGAAAGAGGCTTGCCGAGACTGAGCCCCGTGAGATGTTCCGTCTCTGGGAAAGCACAGATCCCCAGTGCTGTTGTGCCTGTAGGTAGGGTGCCAAGGGACAGTGAAGAGCAGCAAGAGCTTTCAGGGCTGGGCCCTTCGTCGTGGGAGAAGGATCCCACCGTTCACCTTTTCAGAAAGAGGCTTGCCGAGACTGAGCCCCGTGAGATGTTCCGTCTCTGCGAAAGCACGGATGCCCAGTGCTGTTGTGCCTGTAGGTAGGGCCACAAGGGATGGTGAAGAGCAGCAAGAGCTTTCAGGGCTGGGCCCTTCCTCGTGGGAGAAGGATCCGACCGTTCGCCTTTTCAGAAAGAGGCTTGCCGAGACTGAGCCCCGTGAGATGTTCCGTCTCTGGGAAAGCACAGAGCCCCACTGCTGTTGTGCCTGTAGGTAGGGCCACAAGGGATGGTGAAGAGCAGCAAGAGCTTTCAGGGCTGGGCCCTTCCTCGGGGGAGATGGATCGCACCGTTCGTCTTTTCAGAAAGAGGCTTGCCGAGACTGAGCGCCGTGAGATGTTCCGTCTCTGGGAAAGCACAGATCCCCAGTGCTGTTGTGCCTGTAGGTAGGGTGCCAAGGGTCGGTGACGAGCAGCAAGAGCTTTCAGGGCTGGGCCCTTCCTCGTGGGACAAGGATCCGACCGTTTGCCTTTTAAAAAAAAAAGAGGCTCTGCCGAGGCGTAGCGCCACGAGATGTTCCGTCTCTGGGAAAGCACGGATCCCCAGTGCTGTTGTGCCTGTAGGTAGGGCCACAAGGGACGGTGAAGAGCAGCAAGAGCTTTCAGGGCTGGGCCCTTCCTCGGGGGACAAGTATCCGACCGTTCGCCTTTTCAGAAAGAGGCTTGCCGAGACTGAGCCCCGTGAGATGTTCAGTCTCTGGGAAAGCACAGATCCCCACTGCTGTTGTGCCTGTAGGTAGGGTGCCAAGGGACAGTGAAGAGCAGCAAGAGCTTTCAGGGCTGGGCCCTTTGTCGTGGGAGAAGGATCCGACCGTTCACCTTTTCAGAAAGAGGCTTGCCGACACTGAGCCCCGTGAGATGTTCCGTCTCTGGGAAAGCACAGATCCCCACTGCTGTTGTGCCTGTAGGTAGGGCCACAAGGGACGGTGAAGAGCAGCAAGAGCTTTCAGGGCTGGGCCCTTTCTCGGGGGAGATGGATCGCACCGTTCGTCTTTTCAGAAAGAGGCTTGCCGAGACTGAGCGCCGTGAGATATTCCGTCTCTGGGAAAGCACAGATCCCCAGTGCTGTTGTGCCTGTAGGTAGGGTGCCAAGGGGCGGTGAAGAGCAGCAAGAGCTTTCAGGGCTGGGCCCTTCCTCGTGGGACAAGGATCCGACCGTTCGCCTTTTCAGAAAGAGGCTTGCCGAGACTGAGCCCCGTGAGATGTTCCGTCTCTGGGAAAGCACAGATCCCCAGTGCTGTTGTGCCTGTAGGTAGGGTGCCAAGGGGCGGTGACGAGAAGCAAGAGCTTTCAGGGCTGGGCCCTTCCTCGTGGGAGAAGTATCCGACCGTTCGCCTTTTCAGAAAGAGGCTTGCCGAGACTGAGCCCCGTGAGATGTTCCGTCTCTGGGAAAGCACAGATCCCCAGTGCTGTTGTACCTGTAGGTAGGGTGCCAAGGGACAGTGAAGAGCAGCAAGAGCTTTCAGGGCTGGGCCCTTCCTCGTGGGAGAAAGATCCGACCGTTCACCTTTTCAGAAAGAGGCTTGCCGAGACTGAGCCCCGTGAGATGTTCCGTCTCTGGGAAAGCACAGATCCCCAGTGCTGTTGTGCCTGTAGGTAGGGTGCCAAGGGACGGTGAAGAGCAGCAAGAGCTTTCAGGGCTGGGCCCTTCCTCGTGGGAGAAGGATCCGACCGTTCGCCTTTTCAGAAAGAGGCTTGCCGAGACTGAGCCCCGTGAGATGTTCCGTCTCTGCGAAAGCACAGATCCCCAGTGCTGTTGTGCCTGTAGGTAGAGTGCCAAGGGACGGTGAAGAGCAGCAAGAGCTTTCAGGGCTGGGCCCTTCGTCGTGGGAGAAGGATCCGACCGTTCGCCTTTTCAGAAAGAGGCTTGCCGAGACTGAGCCCCGTG
This sequence comes from Buteo buteo, assembly GCF_964188355.1. Taxonomy (NCBI): domain Eukaryota; kingdom Metazoa; phylum Chordata; class Aves; order Accipitriformes; family Accipitridae; genus Buteo; species Buteo buteo. The sequence goes on from NC_134176.1 coordinate 45,567,976, forward strand.
AGATGTTCCGTCTCTGGGAAAGCACAGATCCCCAGTGCTGTTGTGCCTGTAGGTAGGGCCACAAGGGACGGTGAAGAGCAGCAAGAGCTTTCAGGGCTGGGCCCTTCCTCGTGGGACAAGTATCCGACCGTTCGCCTTTTCAGAAAGAGGCTTGCCGAGACTGAGCGCCGTGAGATATTCCGTCTCTGGGAAAGCACAGATCCCCAGTGCTGTTGTGCCTGTAGGTAGGGTGCCAAGGGACGGTGAAGAGCAGCAAGAGCTTTCAGGGCTGGGCCCTTCCTCGGGGGAGAAGGATCCGACCGTTCGCCTTTTCAGAAAGAGGCTTGCCGAGACTGAGCGCCGTGAGATGTTCCGTCTCTGGGAAAGCACAGATCCCCAGTGCTGTTGTGCCTGTAGGTAGGGTGCCAAGGGACGGTGACGAGCAGCAAGAGCTTTCAGGGCTGGGCCCTTCCTCGTGGGACAAGGATCCGACCGTTCGCCTTTTAAAAAAAAAAGAGGCTCTGACGAGGCGTAGCGCCACGAGATGTTCCATCTCTGGGAAAGCACGGATGCCCAGTGCTGTTGTGCCTGTAGGTAGGGCCACAAGGGACGGTGAAGAGCAGCAAGAGCTTTCAGGGCTGGGCCCTTCCTCGGGGGACAAGTATCCGACCGTTCGCCTTTTCAGAAAGAGGCTTGCCGAGACTGAGCCCCGTGAGATGTTCCGTCTCTGGGAAAGCACAGATCCCCAGTGCTGTTGTGCCTGTAGGTAGGGCCACAAGGGACGGTGAAGAGCAGCAAGAGCTTTCAGGGCTGGGCCCTTCCTCGTGGGAGAAGGATCCGACAGTTCGCCTTTTCAGAAAGAGGCTTGCCGAGACTGAGCCCCGTGAGATGTTCAGTCTCTGGGAAAGCACAGATCCCCAGTGCTGTTGTGCCTGTAGGTAGGGTGCCAAGGGACAGTGAAGAGCAGCAAGAGCTTTCAGGGCTGGGCCCTTCGTCGTGGGAGAAGGATCCGACCGTTCACCTTTTCAGAAAGAGGCTTGCCGAGACTGAGCCCCGTGAGATGTTCCGTCTCTGGGAAAGCACAGATCCCCAGTGCTGTTGTGCCTGTAGGTAGGGTGCCAAGGGGCGGTGAAGAGCAGCAAGAGCTTTCAGGGCTGGGCCCTTCTCGTGGGAGAAGGATCCGACCGTTCGCCTTTTCAGAAAGAGGCTTGCCGAGACTGAGCCCCGTGAGATGTTCCGTCTCTGGGAAAGCACAGATCCCCAGTGCTGTTGTGCCTGTAGGTAGGGCCACAAGGGACGGTGAAGAGCAGCAAGAGCTTTCAGGGCTGGGCCCTTCCTCGTGGGAGAAGGATCCGACAGTTCGCCTTTTCAGAAAGAGGCTTGCCGAGACTGAGCCCCGTGAGATGTTCAGTCTCTGGGAAAGCACAGATCCCCAGTGCTGTTGTGCCTGTAGGTAGGGTGCCAAGGGACAGTGAAGAGCAGCAAGAGCTTTCAGGGCTGGGCCCTTCGTCGTGGGAGAAGGATCCGACCGTTCGTCTTTTCAGAAAGAGGCTTGCCGAGACTGAGCCCCGTGAGATGTTCCGTCTCTGGGAAAGCACAGATCCCCAGTGCTGTTGTGCCTGTAGGTAGGGCCACAAGGGATGGTGAAGAGCAGCAAGAGCTTTCAGGGCTGGGCCCTTCCTCGTGGGAGAAGGATCCGACCGTTCGCCTTTTCAGAAAGAGGCTTGCCGAGACTGAGCCCCGTGAGATGTTCCGTCTCTGGGAAAGCACAGATCCCCAGTGCTGTTGTGCCTGTAGGTAGGGCCACAAGGGACGGTGAAGAGCAGCAAGAGCTTTCAGGGCTGGGCCCTTCCTCGGGGGAGATGGATCGCACCGTTCGCCTTTTCAGAAAGAGGCTTGCCGAGACTGAGCCCCGTGAGATGTTCCGTCTCTGGGAAAGCACAGATCCCCAGTGCTGTTGTGCCTGTAGGTAGGGTGCCAAGGGGCGGTGAAGAGCAGCAAGAGCTTTCAGGGCTGGGCCCTTCCTCGTGGGACAAGGATCCGAACGTTCGCCTTTTAAAAAAAAAAGAGGCTCTGCCGAGGCGTAGCGCCACGAGATGTTCCGTCTCTGGGAAAGCACGGATCCCCAGTGCTGTTGTGCCTGTAGGTAGGGTGCCAAGGGGCGGTGAAGAGCAGCAAGAGCTTTCAGGGCTGGGCCCTTCGTCGTGGGAGAAGGATCCGACCGTTCACCTTTTCAGAAAGAGGCTTGCCGAGACTGAGCCCCGTGAGATGTTCCGTCTTTGGGAAAGCACAGATCCCCAGTGCTGTTGTGCCTGTAGGTAGGGTGCCAAGGGACGGTGAAGAGCAGCAAGAGCTTTCAGGGCTGGGCCCTTCCTCGTGGGACAAGGATCCGACCGTTCGCCTTTTCAGAAAGAGGCTTGCCGAGACTGAGCGCCGTGAGATATTCCGTCTCTGGGAAAGCACAGATCCCCACTGCTGTTGTGCCTGTAGGTAGGGTGCCAAGGGGCGGTGAAGAGCAGCAAGAGCTTTCAGGGCTGGGCCCTTCCTCGGGGGAGATGGATGGCACCGTTCGTCTTTTCAGAAAGAGGCTTGCCGAGACTGAGCCCCGTGAGATGTTCCGTCTCTGGGAAAGCACAGATCCCCAGTGCTGTTGTGCCTGTAGGTAGGGTGCCAAGGGGCGGTGAAGAGCAGCAAGAGCTTTCAGGGCTGGGCCCTTCCTCGGGGGACAAGTATCCGACCGTTCGCCTTTTCAGAAAGAGGCTTGCCGAGACTGAGCCCCGTGAGATGTTCCGTCTCTGGGAAAGCACAGATCCCCACTGCTGTTGTGCCTGTAGGTAGGGAGCCAAGGGGCGGTGAAGAGCAGCAAGAGCTTTCAGGGCTGGGCCCTTCCTCGTGGGAGAAGGATCCGACCGTTCGCCTTTTCAGAAAGAGGCTTGCCGAGACTGAGCCCCGTGAGATGTTCCGTCTCTGGGAAAGCACAGATCCCCAGTGCTGTTGTGCCTGTAGGTAGGGTGCCAAGGGGCGGTGAAGAGCAACAAGAGCTTTCAGGGCTGGGCCCTTCCTCGTGGGACAAGTATCCGACCGTTCGCCTTTTTAGAAAGAGGCTTGCCGAGACTGAGCCCCGTGAGATGGTCCGTCTCTGGGAAAGCACAGAGCCCCAGTGCTGTTGTGCCTGTAGGTAGGGCCACAAGGGATGGTGAAGAGCAGCAAGAGCTTTCAGGGCTGGGCCCTTCCTCGGGGGAGATGGATCGCACCGTTCGTCTTTTCAGAAAGAGGCTTGCCGAGACTGAGCGCCGTGAGATGTTCCGTCTCTGGGAAAGCACAGATCCCCAGTGCTGTTGTGCCTGTAGGTAGGGTGCCAAGGGTCGGTGACGAGCAGCAAGAGCTTTCAGGGCTGGGCCCTTCCTCGTGGGACAAGGATCCGACCGTTTGCCTTTTAAAAAAAAAAGAGGCTCTGCCGAGGCGTAGCGCCACGAGATGTTCCGTCTCTGGGAAAGCACAGATCCCCAGTGCTGTTGTGCCTGTAGGTAGGGCCACAAGGGACGGTGAAGAGCAGCAAGAGCTTTCAGGGCTGGGCCCTTCCTCGGGGGACAAGGATCCGACCGTTCGCCTTTTCAGAAAGAGGCTTGCCGAGACTGAGCCCCGTGAGATGTTCCGTCTCTGGGAAAGCACAGATCCCCAGTGCTGTTGTGCCTGTAGGTAGGGTGCCAAGGGGCGGTGAACAGCAGCAAGAGCTTTCAGGGCTGGGCCCTTCCTCGTGGGAGAAGGATCCGACAGTTCGCCTTTTCAGAAAGAGGCTTGCCGAGACTGAGCCCCGTGAGATGTTCCGTCTCTGGGAAAGCACAGATCCCCAGTGCTGTTGTGCCTGTAGGTAGGGTGCCAAGGGGCGGTGAAGAGCAGCAAGAGCTTTCAGGGCTGGGCCCTTCCTCGTGGGAGAAGGATCCGACCGTTCGCCTTTTCAGAAAGAGGCTTGCCGAGACTGAGCCCCGTGAGATGTTCCGTCTCTGGGAAAGCACAGATCCCCAGTGCTGTTGTGCCTGTAGGTAGGGTGCCAAGGGACAGTGAAGAGCAGCAAGAGCTTTCAGGGCTGGGCCCTTCCTCGTGGGAGAAGGATCCGACCGTTCGCCTTTTCAGAAAGAGGCTTGCCGAGACTGAGCCCCGTGAGATGTTCCGTCTCTGGGAAAGCACAGATCCCCAGTGCTGTTGTGCCTGTAGGTAGGGTGCCAAGGGACGGTGAAGAGCAGCAAGAGCTTTCAGGGCTGGGCCCTTCCTCGTGGGAGAAGGATCCGACCGTTCGCCTTTTCAGAAAGAGGCTTGCCGAGACTGAGCGCCGTGAGATGTTCCGTCTCTGGGAAAGCACAGATCCCCAGTGCTGTTGTGCCTGTAGGTAGGGTGCCAAGGGGCGGTGAAGAGCAGCAAGAGCTTTCAGGGCTGGGCCCTTCGTCGTGGGAGAAGGATCCCACCGGTCACCTTTTCAGAAAGAGGCTTGCCGAGACTGAGCCCCGTGAGATGTTCCGTCTCTGGGAAAGCACAGATCCCCAGTGCTGTTGTGCCTGTAGGTAGGGAGCCAAGGGACAGTGAAGAGCAGCAAGAGCTTTCAGGGCTGGGCCCTTCCTCGTGGGAGAAGGATCCGACCGTTCGCCTTTTCAGAAAGAGGCTTGCCGAGACTGAGCGCCGTGAGATGTTCCGTCTCTGGGAAAGCACAGATCCCCAGTGCTGTTGTGCCTGTAGGTAGGGCCACAAGGGATGGTGAAGAGCAGCAAGAGCTTTCAGGGCTGGGCCCTTCCTCGTGGGAGAAGGATCCGACCGTTCGCCTTTTCAGAAAGAGGCTTGCCGAGACTGAGCCCCGTGAGATGTTCCGTCTCTGGGAAAGCACAGATCCCCAGTGCTGTTGTGCCTGTAGGTAGGGTGCCAAGGGACGGTGAAGAGCAGCAAGAGCTTTCAGGGCTGGGCCCTTCCTCGGGGGAGATGGATCGCACCGTTCGCCTTTTCAGAAAGAGGCTTGCCGAGACTGAGCCCCGTGAGATGTTCCGTCTCTGGGAAAGCACAGATCCCCAGTGCTGTTGTGCCTGTAGGTAGGGTGCCAAGGGGCGGTGAAGAGCAGCAAGAGCTTTCAGGGCTGGGCCCTTCCTCGTGGGACAAGGATCCGACCGTTCGCCTTTTAAAAAAAAAAGAGGCTCTGCCGAGGCGTAGCGCCACGAGATGTTCCGTCTATGGGAAAGCACGGATCCCCAGTGCTGTTGTGCCTGTAGGTAGGGTGCCAAGGGGCGGTGAAGAGCAGCAAGAGCTTTCAGGGCTGGGCCCTTCGTCGTGGGAGAAGGATCCGACCGTTCACCTTTTCAGAAAGAGGCTTGCCGAGACTGAGCCCCGTGAGATGTTCCGTCTTTGGGAAAGCACAGATCCCCAGTGCTGTTGTGCCTGTAGGTAGGGTGCCAAGGGACGGTGAAGAGCAGCAAGAGCTTTCAGGGCTGGGCCCTTCCTCGTGGGACAAGGATCCGACCGTTCGCCTTTTCAGAAAGAGGCTTGCCGAGACTGAGCGCCGTGAGATATTCCGTCTCTGGGAAAGCACAGATCCCCAGTGCTGTTGTGCCTGTAGGTAGGGTGCCAAGGGGCGGTGAAGAGCAGCAAGAGCTTTCAGGGCTGGGCCCTTCCTCGGGGGAGATGGATGGCACCGTTCGTCTTTTCAGAAAGAGGCTTGCCGAGACTGAGCGCCGTGAGATGTTCCGTCTCTGGGAAAGCACAGATCCCCAGTGCTGTTGTGCCTGTAGGTAGGGTGCCAAGGGGCGGTGAAGAGCAGCAAGAGCTTTCAGGGCTGGGCCCTTCCTCGGGGGACAAGTATCCGACCGTTCGCCTTTTCAGAAAGAGGCTTGCCGAGACTGAGCCCCGTGAGATGTTCCGTCTCTGGGAAAGCACAGATCCCCAGTGCTGTTGTGCCTGTAGGTAGGGAGCCAAGGGGCGGTGAAGAGCAGCAAGAGCTTTCAGGGCTGGGCCCTTCCTCGTGGGAGAAGGATCCGACCGTTCGCCTTTTCAGAAAGAGGCTTGCCGAGACTGAGCCCCGTGAGATGTTCCGTCTCTGGGAAAGCACAGATCCCCAGTGCTGTTGTGCCTGTAGGTAGGGTGCCAAGGGTCGGTGACGAGCAGCAAGAGCTTTCAGGGCTGGGCCCTTCCTCGTGGGACAAGGATCCGACCGTTTGCCTTTTAAAAAAAAAAGAGGCTCTGCCGAGGCGTAGCGCCACGAGATGTTCCGTCTCTGGGAAAGCACGGATGCCCAGTGCTGTTGTGCCTGTAGGTAGGGCCACAAGGGACGGTGAAGAGCAGCAAGAGCTTTCAGGGCTGGGCCCTTCCTCGGGGGACAAGTATCCGACCGTTCGCCTTTTCAGAAAGAGGCTTGCCGAGACTGAGCCCCGTGAGATGTTCCGTCTCTGGGAAAGCACAGATCCCCAGTGCTGTTGTGCCTGTAGGTAGGGTGCCTAGGGACGGTGAAGAGCAGCAAGAGCTTTCAGGGCTGGGCCCTTCCTCGTGGGAGAAGGATCCGACAGTTCGCCTTTTCAGAAAGAGGCTTGCCGAGACTGAGCCCCGTGAGATGTTCCGTCTCTGGGAAAGCACAGATCCCCAGTGCTGTTGTGCCTGTAGGTAGGGTGCCAAGGGACAGTGAAGAGCAGCAAGAGCTTTCAGGGCTGGGCCCTTCGTCGTGGGAGAAGGATCCGACCGTTCACCTTTTCAGAAAGAGGCTTGCCGAGACTGAGCCCCGTGAGATGTTCCGTCTCTGGGAAAGCACAGATCCCCACTGCTGTTGTGCCTGTAGGTAGGGCCACAAGGGACGGTGAAGAGCAGCAAGAGCTTTCAGGGCTGCGCCCTTCCTCGGGGGAGATGGATCGCACCGTTCGCCTTTTCAGAAAGAGGCTTGCCGAGACTGAGCGCCGTGAGATATTCCGTCTCTGGGAAAGCACAGATCCCCAGTGCTGTTGTGCCTGTAGGTAGGGTGCCAAGGGGCGGTGAACAGCAGCAAGAGCTTTCAGGGCTGGGCCCTTCCTCGTGGGACAAGGATCCGACCGTTCGCCTTTTCAGAAAGAGGCTTGCCGAGACTGAGCCCCGTGAGATGTTCCGTCTCTGGGAAAGCACAGATCCCCAGTGCTGTTGTGCCTGTAGGTAGGGTTCCAAGGGGCGGTGACGAGAAGCAAGAGCTTTCAGGGCTGGGCCCTTCCTCGTGGGACAAGTATCCGACCGTTCGCCTTTTCAGAAAGAGGCTTGCCGAGACTGAGCCCCGTGAGATGTTCCGTCTCTGGGAAAGCACAGATCCCCAGTGCTGTTGTACCTGTAGGTAGGGTGCCAAGGGACAGTGAAGAGCAGCAAGAGCTTTCAGGGCTGGGCCCTTCCTCGTGGGAGAAAGATCCGACCGTTCACCTTTTCAGAAAGAGGCTTGCCGAGACTGAGCCCCGTGAGATGTTCCGTCTCTGGGAAAGCACAGATCCCCAGTGCTGTTGTGCCTGTAGGTAGGGTGCCAAGGGACGGTGAAGAGCAGCAAGAGCTTTCAGGGCTGGGCCCTTCCTCGTGGGAGAAGGATCCGACTGTTCGCCTTTTCAGAAAGAGGCTTGCCGAGACTGAGCCCCGTGAGATGTTCCGTCTCTGCGAAAGCACAGATCCCCAGTGCTGTTGTGCCTGTAGGTAGGGTGCCAAGGGACGGTGAAGAGCAGCAAGAGCTTTCAGGGCTGGGCCCTTCCTCGGGGGAGATGGATGGCACCGTTCGTCTTTTCAGAAAGAGGCTTGCCGAGACTGAGCCCCGTGAGATGTTCCGTCTCTGGGAAAGCACAGATCCCCAGTGCTGTTGTGCCTGTAGGTAGGGTGCCAAGGGACAGTGAAGAGCAGCAAGAGCTTTCAGGGCTGGGCCCTTCCTCGTGGGAGAAGGATCCGACCGTTCGCCTTTTCAGAAAGAGGCTTGACGAGACTGAGCCCCGTGAGATGTTCCGTCTCTGGGAAAGCACAGATCCCCAGTGCTGTTGTGCCTGTAGGTAGGGTGCCAAGGGGCGGTGAAGAGCAGCAAGAGCTTTCAGGGCTGGGCCCTTCCTCGTGGGAGAAGGATCCGACTGTTCGCCTTTTCCAAAAAAAAGAGGCTCTGCCGAGGCGTAGCGCCACGAGATGTTCCGTCTCTGGGAAAGCACGGATGCCCAGTGCTGTTGTGCCTGTAGGTAGGGCCACAAGGGACGGTGAAGAGCAGCAAGAGCTTTCAGGGCTGGGCCCTTCCTCGGGGGACAAGTATCCGACCGTTCGCCTTTTCAGAAAGAGGCTTGCCGAGACTGAGCCCCGTGAGATGTTCCGTCTCTGGGAAAGCACAGATCCCCAGTGCTGTTGTGCCTGTAGGTAGGGTGCCTAGGGACGGTGAAGAGCAGCAAGAGCTTTCAGGGCTGGGCCCTTCCTCGTGGGAGAAGGATCCGACAGTTCGCCTTTTCAGAAAGAGGCTTGCCGAGACTGAGCCCCGTGAGATGTTCCGTCTCTGGGAAAGCACAGATCCCCAGTGCTGTTGTGCCTGTAGGTAGGGTGCCAAGGGACAGTGAAGAGCAGCAAGAGCTTTCAGGGCTGGGCCCTTCGTCGTGGGAGAAGGATCCGACCGTTCACCTTTTCAGAAAGAGGCTTGCCGAGACTGAGCCCCGTGAGATGTTCCGTCTCTGGGAAAGCACAGATCCCCACTGCTGTTGTGCCTGTAGGTAGGGCCACAAGGGACGGTGAAGAGCAGCAAGAGCTTTCAGGGCTGGGCCCTTCCTCGGGGGAGATGGATCGCACCGTTCGTCTTTTCAGAAAGAGGCTTGCCGAGACTGAGCCCCGTGAGATGTTCCGTCTCTGGGAAAGCACAGATCCCCAGTGCTGTTGTACCTGTAGGTAGGGTGCCAAGGGACAGTGAAGAGCAGCAAGAGCTTTCAGGGCTGGGCCCTTCCTCGTGGGAGAAAGATCCGACCGTTCACCTTTTCAGAAAGAGGCTTGCCGAGACTGAGCCCCGTGAGATGTTCCGTCTCTGGGAAAGCACAGATCCCCAGTGCTGTTGTGCCTGTAGGTAGGGTGCCAAGGGACGGTGAAGAGCAGCAAGAGCTTTCAGGGCTGGGCCCTTCCTCGTGGGAGAAGGATCCGACCGTTCGCCTTTTCAGAAAGAGGCTTGCCGAGACTGAGCCCCGTGAGATGTTCCGTCTCTGCGAAAGCACAGATCCCCAGTGCTGTTGTGCCTGTAGGTAGGGTGCCAAGGGACGGTGAAGAGCAGCAAGAGCTTTCAGGGCTGGGCCCTTCCTCGGGGGAGATGGATGGCACCGTTCGTCTTTTCAGAAAGAGGCTTGCCGAGACTGAGCCCCGTGAGATGTTCCGTCTCTGGGAAAGCACAGATCCCCAGTGCTGTTGTGCCTGTAGGTAGGGTGCCAAGGGACAGTGAAGAGCAGCAAGAGCTTTCAGGGCTGGGCCCTTCCTCGTGGGACAAGGATCCGACCGTTCGCCTTTTCAGAAAGAGGCTTGACGAGACTGAGCCCCGTGAGATGTTCCGTCTCTGGGAAAGCACAGATCCCCAGTGCTGTTGTGCCTGTAGGTAGGGTGCCAAGGGGCGGTGAAGAGCAGCAAGAGCTTTCAGGGCTGGGCCCTTCCTCGTGGGAGAAGGATCCGACTGTTCGCCTTTTCCAAAAAAAAGAGGCTCTGCCGAGGCGTAGCGCCACGAGATGTTCCGTCTCTGGGAAAGCACGGATGCCCAGTGCTGTTGTGCCTGTAGGTAGGGCCACAAGGGACGGTGAAGAGCAGCAAGAGCTTTCAGGGCTGGGCCCTTCCTCGGGGGACAAGTATCCGACCGTTCGCCTTTTCAGAAAGAGGCTTGCCGAGACTGAGCCCCGTGAGATGTTCCGTCTCTGGGAAAGCACAGATCCCCAGTGCTGTTGTGCCTGTAGGTAGGGTGCCTAGGGACGGTGAAGAGCAGCAAGAGCTTTCAGGGCTGGGCCCTTCCTCGTGGGAGAAGGATCCGACAGTTCGCCTTTTCAGAAAGAGGCTTGCCGAGACTGAGCCCCGTGAGATGTTCCGTCTCTGGGAAAGCACAGATCCCCAGTGCTGTTGTGCCTGTAGGTAGGGTGCCAAGGGACAGTGAAGAGCAGCAAGAGCTTTCAGGGCTGGGCCCTTCGTCGTGGGAGAAGGATCCGACCGTTCACCTTTTCAGAAAGAGGCTTGCCGAGACTGAGCCCCGTGAGATGTTCCGTCTCTGGGAAAGCACAGATCCCCACTGCTGTTGTGCCTGTAGGTAGGGCCACAAGGGACGGTGAAGAGCAGCAAGAGCTTTCAGGGCTGGGCCCTTCCTCGGGGGAGATGGATCGCACCGTTCGTCTTTTCAGAAAGAGGCTTGCCGAGACTGAGCGCCGTGAGATATTCCGTCTCTGGGAAAGCACAGATCCCCAGTGCTGTTGTGCCTGTAGGTAGGGTGCCAAGGGGCGGTGAAGAGCAGCAAGAGCTTTCAGGGCTGGGCCCTTCCTCGTGGGACAAGGATCCGACCGTTCGCCTTTTCAGAAAGAGGCTTGCCGAGACTGAGCCCCGTGAGATGTTCCGTCTCTGGGAAAGCACAGATCCCCAGTGCTGTTGTGCCTGTAGGTAGGGTTCCAAGGGGCGGTGACGAGAAGCAAGAGCTTTCAGGGCTGGGCCCTTCCTCGTGGGACAAGTATCCGACCGTTCGCCTTTTCAGAAAGAGTCTTGCCGAGACTGAGCCCCGTGAGATGTTCCGTCTCTGGGAAAGCACAGATCCCCAGTGCTGTTGTACCTGTAGGTAGGGTGCCAAGGGACAGTGAAGAGCAGCAAGAGCTTTCAGGGCTGGGCCCTTCCTCGTGGGAGAAAGATCCGACCGTTCACCTTTTCAGAAAGAGGCTTGCCGAGACTGAGCCCCGTGAGATGTTCCGTCTCTGGGAAAGCACAGATCCCCAGTGCTGTTGTGCCTGTAGGTAGGGTGCCAAGGGACGGTGAAGAGCAGCAAGAGCTTTCAGGGCTGGGCCCTTCCTCGTGGGAGAAGGATCCGACCGTTCGCCTTTTCAGAAAGAGGCTTGCCGAGACTGAGCCCCGTGAGATGTTCCGTCTCTGCGAAAGCACAGATCCCCAGTGCTGTTGTGCCTGTAGGTAGGGTGCCAAGGGACGGTGAAGAGCAGCAAGAGCTTTCAGGGCTGGGCCCTTCCTTGGGGGAGATGGATGGCACCGTTCGTCTTTTCAGAAAGAGGCTTGCCGAGACTGAGCCCCGTGAGATGTTCCGTCTCTGGGAAAGCACAGATCCCCAGTGCTGTTGTGCCTGTAGGTAGGGTGCCAAGGGACAGTGAAGAGCAGCAAGAGCTTTCAGGGCTGGGCCCTTCCTCGTGGGACAAGGATCCGACCGTTCGCCTTTTCAGAAAGAGGCTTGCCGAGACTGAGCCCTGTGAGATGTTCCGTCTCTGGGAAAGCACAGATCCCCAGTGCTGTTGTGCCTGTAGGTAGGGTGCCAAGGGGCGGTGAAGAGCAGCAAGAGCTTTCAGGGCTGGGCCCTTCCTCGTGGGAGAAGGATCCGACTGTTCGCCTTTTCCAAAAAAAAGAGGCTCTGCCGAGGCGTAGCGCTACGAGATGTTCCGTTCTGCGAAAGCACGGATGCCCAGTGCTGTTGTGCCTGTAGGTAGGGCCACAAGGGATGGTGAAGAGCAGCAAGAGCTTTCAGGGCTGGGCCCTTCCTCGTGGGAGAAGGATCCGACCGTTCGCCTTTTCAGAAAGAGGCTTGCCGAGACTGAGCCCCGTGAGATGGTCCGTCTCTGGGAAAGCACAGATCCCCAGTGCTGTTGTGCCTGTAGGTAGGGTGCCAAGGGGCGGTGAAGAGCAGCAAGAGCTTTCAGGGCTGGGCCCTTCCTCGGGGGAGATGGATCGCACCGTTCGCCTTTTCAGAAAGAGGCTTGCCGAGACTGAGCCCCGTGAGATGTTCCGTCTCTGGGAAAGCACAGATCCCCAGTGCTGTTGTGCCTGTAGGTAGGGTGCCAAGGGGCGGTGAAGAGCAGCAAGAGCTTTCAGGGCTGGGCCCTTCCTCGTGGGACAAGTATCCGACCGTTCGCCTTTTCAGAAAGAGGCTTGCCGAGACTGAGCCCCGTGAGATGTTCCGTCTCTGGGAAAGCACAGATCCCCAGTGCTGTTGTGCCTGTAGGTAGGGTGCCAAGGGGCGGTGAAGAGCAGCAAGAGCTTTCAGGGCTGGGCCCTTCCTCGTGGGAGAATGATCCGACGGTTCGCCTTTCCAAAAAAAAGAGGCTCTGCCGAGGCGTAGCGCTACGAGATGTTCCGTCTCTGCGAAAGCACGGATGCCCAGTGCTGTTGTGCCTGTAGGTAGGGCCACAAAGGACGGTGAAGAGCAGCAAGAGCTTTCAGGGCTGGGCCCTTCCTCGTGGGACAAGGATCCGACCGTTCGCCTTTTCAGAAAGAGGCTTGCCGAGACTGAGCCCCGTGAGATGTTCCATCTCTGGGAAAGCACAGATCCCCAGTGCTGTTGTGCCTGTAGGTAGGGTGCCAAGGGGCGGTGAAGAGCAGCAAGAGCTTTCAGGGCTGGGCCCTTCCTCGGGGGACAAGTATCCGACCGTTCGCCTTTTCAGAAAGAGGCTTGCCGAGACTGAGCCCCGTGAGATGTTCCGTCTCTGGGAAAGCACAGATCCCCAGTGCTGTTGTGCCTGTAGGTAGGGTGCCAAGGGGCGGTGAAGAGCAGCAAGAGCTTTCAGGGCTGGGCCCTTCGTCGTGGGAGAAGGATCCGACCGTTCACCTTTTCAGAAAGAGGCTTGCCGAGACTGAGCCCCGTGAGATGTTCCGTCTCTGGGAAAGCACAGATCCCCAGTGCTGTTGTGCCTGTAGGTAGGGTGCCAAGGGGCGGTGAAGAGCAGCAAGAGCTTTCAGGGCTGGGCCCTTCCTCGTGGGAGAAGGATCCGACCGTTCGCCTTTTCAGAAAGAGGCTTGCCGAGACTGAGCCCCGTGAGATGTTCCGTCTCTGGGAAAGCACAGATCCCCAGTGCTGTTGTGCCTGTAGGTAGGGCCACAAGGGACGGTGAAGAGCAGCAAGAGCTTTCAGGGCTGGGCCCTTCCTCGGGGGAGATGGATCGCACCGTTCGCCTTTTCAGAAAGAGGCTTGCCGAGACTGAGCGCCGTGAGATATTCCGTCTCTGGGAAAGCACAGATCCCCAGTGTTGTTGTGCCTGTAGGTAGGGTGCCAAGGGACGGTGAAGAGCAGCAAGAGCTTTCAGGGCTGGGCCCTTCGTCGTGGGAGAAGGATCCGACCGTTCACCTTTTCAGAAAGAGGCTTGCCGAGACTGAGCCCCGTGGAATGTTCCGTCTCTGGGAAAGCACAGATCCCCAGTGCTGTTGTGCCTGTAGGTAGGGTGCCAAGGGACAGTGAAGAGCAGCAAGAGCTTTCAGGGCTGGGCCCTTCCTCGTGGGAGAAGGATCCGACCGTTCGCCTTTTCCAGAAAAAAGAGAGTCTGCCGAGGCGTAGCGCCACGAGATGTTCCGTCTCTGGGAAAGCACAGATCCCCAGTGCTGTTGTGCCTGTAGGTAGGGTGCCAAGGGGCGGTGAAGAGCAGCAAGAGCTTTCAGGGCTGGGCCCTTCCTCGTGGGACAAGTATCCGACCGTTCGCCTTTTCAGAAAGAGGCTTGCCGAGACTGAGCCCCGTGAGATGTTCCGTCTCTGGGAAAGCACGGATGCCCAGTGCTGTTGTGCCTGTAGGTAGGGTGCCAAGGGACGGTGAAGAGCAGCAAGAGCTTTCAGGGCTGGGCCCTTCCTCGGGGGAGATGGATCGCACCGTTCGTCTTTTCAGAAAGAGGCTTGCCGAGACTGAGCGCCGTGAGATATTCCGTCTCTGGGAAAGCACAGATCCCCAGTGCTGTTGTGCCTGTAGGTAGGGTGCCAAGGGACGGTGAAGAGCAGCAAGAGCTTTCAGGGCTGGGCCCTTCCTCGTGGGACAAGTATCCGACCGTTCACCTTTTCAGAAAGAGGCTTGCCGACACTGAGCCCCGTGAGATGTTCCGTCTCTGGGAAAGCACAGATCCCCAGTGCTGTTGTGCCTGTAGGTAGGGTGCCAAGGGACGGTGAAGAGCAGCAAGAGCTTTCAGGGCTGGGCCCTTCCTCGGGGGAGAAGGATCCGACCATTCGCCTTTTCAGAAAGAGGCTTGCCGACACTGAGCCCCGTGAGATGTTCCGTCTCTGGGAAAGCACAGATCCCCACTGCTGTTGTGCCTGTAGGTAGGGTGCCAAGGGGCAGTGAAGAGCAGCAAGAGCTTTCAGGGCTGGGCCCTTCGTCGTGGGAGAAGGATCCGACCGTTCACCTTTTCAGAAAGAGGCTTGCCGACACTGAGCCCCGTGAGATGTTCCATCTCTGGGAAAGCACAGATCCCCAGTGCTGTTGTGCCTGTAGGTAGGGTGCCAAGGGACGGTGAAGAGCAGCAAGAGCTTTCAGGGCTGGGCCCTTCCTCGTGGGAGAAGGATCCGACAGTTCGCCTTTTCAGAAAGAGGCTTGCCGAGACTGAGCCCCGTGAGATGTTCCGTCTCTGGGAAAGCACAGATCCCCAGTGCTGTTGTGCCTGTAGGTAGGGTGCCAAGGGGCGGTGAAGAGCAGCAAGAGCTTTCAGGGCTGGGCCCTTCCTCGTGGGAGAAGGATCCGACCGTTCGCCTTTTCCAGAAAAAAGAGGCTCTGCCGAGGCTTAGCGCCACGAGATGTTCCGTCTCTGCGAAAGCACAGATCCCCAGTGCTGTTGTGCCTGTAGGTAGGGTGCCAAGGGGCGGTGAAGAGCAGCAAGAGCTTTCAGGGCTGGGCCCTTCGTCGTGGGAGAAGGATCCGACCGTTCACCTTTTCAGAAAGAGGCTTGCCGAGACTGAGCCCCGTGAGATGTTCCGTCTCTGGGAAAGCACAGATCCCCAGTGCTGTTGTGCCTGTAGGTAGGGCCACAAGGGACGGTGAAGAGCAGCAAGAGCTTTCAGGGCTGGGCCCTTCCTCGGGGGAGATGGATCGCACCGTTCGCCTTTTCAGAAAGAGGCTTGCCGAGACTGAGCCCCGTGAGATGTTCCGTCTCTGGGAAAGCACAGATCCCCAGTGCTGTTGTGCCTGTAGGTAGGGTGCCAAGGGGCGGTGAAGAGCAGCAAGAGCTTTCAGGGCTGGGCCCTTCCTCGTGGGACAAGGATCCGACCGTTCGCCTTTTCAGAAAGAGGCTTGCCGAGACTGAGCGCCGTGAGATGTTCCGTCTCTGGGAAAGCACAGATCCCCAGTGCTGTTGTGCCTGTAGGTAGGGTGCCAAGGGTCGGTGAAGAGCAGCAAGAGCTTTCAGGGCTGGGCCCTTCCTCCGGGGAGATGGATCGCACCGTTCGTCTTTTCAGAAAGAGGCTTGCCGAGACTGAGCGCCGTGAGATATTCCGTCTCTGGGAAAGCACAGATCCCCAGTGCTGTTGTGCCTGTAGGTAGGGTGCCAAGGGGCGGTGAAGAGCAGCAAGAGCTTTCAGGGCTGGGCCCTTCCTCGTGGGAGAAGGATCCGACCGTTCGCCTTTTCAGAAAGAGGCTTGCCGAGACTGAGCCCCGTGAGATGTTCCGTCTCTGGGAAAGCACAGATCCCCAGTGCTGTTGTACCTGTAGGTAGGGTGCCAAGGGACAGTGAAGAGCAGCAAGAGCTTTCAGGGCTGGGCCCTTCCTCGTGGGAGAAAGATCCGACCGTTCACCTTTTCAGAAAGAGGCTTGCCGAGACTGAGCCCCGTGAGATGTTCCGTCTCTGGGAAAGCACAGATCCCCAGTGCTGTTGTGCCTGTAGGTAGGGTGCCAAGGGACGGTGAAGAGCAGCAAGAGCTTTCAGGGCTGGGCCCTTCCTCGTGGGAGAAGGATCCGACCGTTCGCCTTTTCAGAAAGAGGCTTGCCGAGACTGAGCCCCGTGAGATGTTCCGTCTCTGCGAAAGCACAGATCCCCAGTGCTGTTGTGCCTGTAGGTAGGGTGCCAAGGGACGGTGAAGAGCAGCAAGAGCTTTCAGGGCTGGGCCCTTCCTCGGGGGAGATGGATGGCACCGTTCGTCTTTTCAGAAAGAGGCTTGCCGAGACTGAGCCCCGTGAGATGTTCCGTCTCTGGGAAAGCACAGATCCCCAGTGCTGTTGTGCCTGTAGGTAGGGTGCCAAGGGACAGTGAAGAGCAGCAAGAGCTTTCAGGGCTGGGCCCTTCCTCGTGGGACAAGGATCCGACCGTTCGCCTTTTCAGAAAGAGGCTTGACGAGACTGAGCCCCGTGAGATGTTCCGTCTCTGGGAAAGCACAGATCCCCAGTGCTGTTGTGCCTGTAGGTAGGGTGCCAAGGGACGGTGAAGAGCAGCAAGAGCTTTCAGGGCTGGGCCCTTCCTCGTGGGAGAAGGATCCGACTGTTCGCCTTTTCCAAAAAAAAGAGGCTCTGCCGAGGCGTAGCGCTACGAGATGTTCCGTTCTGCGAAAGCACGGATGCCCAGTGCTGTTGTGCCTGTAGGTAGGGCCACAAGGGATGGTGAAGAGCAGCAAGAGCTTTCAGGGCTGGGCCCTTCCTCGTGGGAGAAGGATCCGACCGTTCGCCTTTTCAGAAAGAGGCTTGCCGAGACTGAGCCCCGTGAGATGGTCCGTCTCTGGGAAAGCACAGATCCCCAGTGCTGTTGTGCCTGTAGGTAGGGTGCCAAGGGGCGGTGAAGAGCAGCAAGAGCTTTCAGGGCTGGGCCCTTCCTCGGGGGAGATGGATCGCACCGTTCGCCTTTTCAGAAAGAGGCTTGCCGAGACTGAGCCCCGTGAGATGTTCCGTCTCTGGGAAAGCACAGATCCCCAGTGCTGTTGTGCCTGTAGGTAGGGTGCCAAGGGGCGGTGAAGAGCAGCAAGAGCTTTCAGGGCTGGGCCCTTCCTCGTGGGACAAGTATCCGACCGTTCGCCTTTTCAGAAAGAGGCTTGCCGAGACTGAGCCCCGTGAGATGTTCCGTCTCTGGGAAAGCACAGATCCCCAGTGCTGTTGTGCCTGTAGGTAGGGTGCCAAGGGGCGGTGAAGAGCAGCAAGAGCTTTCAGGGCTGGGCCCTTCCTCGTGGGAGAAGGATCCGACGGTTCGCCTTTCCAAAAAAAAGAGGCTCTGCCGAGGCGTAGCGCTACGAGATGTTCCGTCTCTGCGAAAGCACGGATGCCCAGTGCTGTTGTGCCTGTAGGTAGGGCCACAAAGGACGGTGAAGAGCAGCAAGAGCTTTCAGGGCTGGGCCCTTCCTCGTGGGAAAAGAATCCGACCGTTCGCCTTTTCAGAAAGAGGCTCTGCCGAGACTGAGCCCCGTGAGATGTTCCATCTCTGGGAAAGCACAGATCCCCAGTGCTGTTGTGCCTGTAGGTAGGGTGCCAAGGGGCGGTGAAGAGCAGCAAGAGCTTTCAGGGCTGGGCCCTTCCTCGTGGGAGAAGGATCCGACCGTTCGCCTTTTCAGAAAGAGGCTTGCCGAGACTGAGCCCCGTGAGATGTTCCGTCTCTGGGAAAGCACAGATCCCCAGTGCTGTTGTGCCTGTAGGTAGGGCCACAAGGGACGGTGAAGAGCAGCAAGAGCTTTCAGGGCTGGGCCCTTCCTCGTGGGAGAAGGATCCGACCGTTCACCTTTTCAGAAAGAGGCTTGCCGAGACTGAGCCCCGTGGAATGTTCCGTCTCTGGGAAAGCACAGATCCCCAGTGCTGTTGTGCCTGTAGGTAGGGTGCCAAGGGACAGTGAAGAGCAGCAAGAGCTTTCAGGGCTGGGCCCTTCCTCGTGGGAGAAGGATCCGACCGTTCGCCTTTTCCAGAAAAAAGAGGCTCTGCCGAGGCGTAGCGCCACGAGATGTTCCGTCTCTGGGAAAGCACAGATCCCCAGTGCTGTTGTGCCTGTAGGTAGGGTGCCAAGGGGCGGTGAAGAGCAGCAAGAGCTTTCAGGGCTGGGCCCTTCCTCGTGGGACAAGTATCCGACCGTTCGCCTTTTCAGAAAGAGGCTTGCCGAGACTGAGCCCCGTGAGATGTTCCGTCTCTGGGAAAGCACGGATGCCCAGTGCTGTTGTGCCTGTAGGTAGGGTGCCAAGGGACGGTGAAGAGCAGCAAGAGCTTTCAGGGCTGGGCCCTTCCTCGGGGGAGATGGATCGCACCGTTCGTCTTTTCAGAAAGAGGCTTGCCGAGACTGAGCGCCGTGAGATATTCCGTCTCTGGGAAAGCACAGATCCCCAGTGCTGTTGTGCCTGTAGGTAGGGTGCCAAGGGACGGTGAAGAGCAGCAAGAGCTTTCAGGGCTGGGCCCTTCCTCGTGGGACAAGTATCCGACCGTTCACCTTTTCAGAAAGAGGCTTGCCGACACTGAGCCCCGTGAGATGTTCCGTCTCTGGGAAAGCACAGATCCCCAGTGCTGTTGTGCCTGTAGGTAGGGTGCCAAGGGACGGTGAAGAGCAGCAAGAGCTTTCAGGGCTGGGCCCTTCCTCGGGGGAGAAGGATCCGACCATTCGCCTTTTCAGAAAGAGGCTTGCCGACACTGAGCCCCGTGAGATGTTCCGTCTCTGGGAAAGCACAGATCCCCACTGCTGTTGTGCCTGTAGGTAGGGCCACAAGGGACGGTGAAGAGCAGCAAGAGCTTTCAGGGCTGGGCCCTTCGTCGTGGGAGAAGGATCCGACCGTTCACCTTTTCAGAAAGAGGCTTGCCGACACTGAGCCCCGTGAGATGTTCCGTCTCTGGGAAAGCACAGATCCCCACTGCTGTTGTGCCTGTAGGTAGGGTGCCAAGGGACGGTGAAGAGCAGCAAGAGCTTTCAGGGCTGGGCCCTTCCTCGTGGGAGAAGGATCCGACAGTTCGCCTTTTCAGAAAGAGGCTTGCCGAGACTGAGCCCCGTGAGATGTTCCGTCTCTGGGAAAGCACAGATCCCCAGTGCTGTTGTGCCTGTAGGTAGGGTGCCAAGGGGCGGTGAAGAGCAGCAAGAGCTTTCAGGGCTGGGCCCTTCCTCGTGGGAGAAGGATCCGACCGTTCGCCTTTTCCAGAAAAAAGAGGCTCTGCCGAGGCTTAGCGCCACGAGATGTTCCGTCTCTGCGAAAGCATAGATCCCCAGTGCTGTTGTGCCTGTAGGTAGGGTGCCAAGGGACGGTGAAGAGCAGCAAGAGATTTCAGGGCTGGGCCCTTCCTCGGGGAAATGGATCGCACCGTTCGCCTTTTCAGAAAGAGGCTTGCCGAGACTGAGCCCCGTGAGATGTTCCGTCTCTGGGAAAGCACAGATCCCCAGTGCTGTTGTGCCTGTAGGTAGGGCCACAAGGGACGGTGAAGAGCAGCAAGAGCTTTCAGGGCTGGGCCCTTCCTCGGGGGAGATGGATCGCACCGTTCGCCTTTTCAGAAAGAGTCTTGCCGAGACTGAGCCCCGTGAGATGTTCCGTCTCTGGGAAAGCACAGATCCCCACTGCTGTTGTGCCTGTAGGTAGGGCCACAAGGGACGGTGAAGAGCAGCAAGAGCTTTCAGGGCTGGGCCCTTCCTCGGGGGAGATGGATCGCACCGTTCGCCTTTTCAGAAAGAGGCTTGCCGAGACTGAGCCCCGTGAGATGTTCCATCTCTGGGAAAGCACAGATCCCCAGTGCTGTTGTGCCTGTAGGTAGGGTGCCAAGGGGCGGTGAAGAGCAGCAAGAGCTTTCAGGGCTGGGCCCTTCCTCGTGGGACAAGGATCCGACCGTTCGCCTTTTCAGAAAGAGGCTTGCCGAGACTGAGCGCCGTGAGATGTTCCGTCTCTGGGAAAGCACAGATCCCCAGTGCTGTTGTGCCTGTAGGTAGGGTGCCAAGGGTCGGTGACGAGCAGCAAGAGCTTTCAGGGCTGGGCCCTTCCTCGTGGGACAAGGATCCGACCGTTCGCCTTTTAAAAAAAAAAGAGCCTCTGCCGAGGCGTAGCGCCACGAGATGTTCCGTCTCTGGGAAAGCACGGATGCCCAGTGCTGTTGTGCCTGTAGGTAGGGTGCCAAGGGGCGGTGAAGAGCAGCAAGAGCTTTCAGGGCTGGGCACTTCCTCGGGGGAGATGGATCGCACCGTTCGCCTTTTCAGAAAGAGGCTTGCCGACACTGAGCCCCGTGAGATGTTCCGTCTTTGGGAAAGCACAGATCCCCAGTGCTGTTGTGCCTGTAGGTAGGGTGCCAAGGGACGGTGAAGAGCAGCAAGAGCTTTCAGGGCTGGGCCCTTCCTCGTGGGAGAAGGATCCGACCGTTCGCCTTTTCAGAAAGAGGCTTGCCGAGACTGAGCGCCGTGAGATATTCCGTCTCTGGGAAAGCACAGATCCCCAGTGCTGTTGTGCCTGTAGGTAGGGTGCCAAGGGGCGGTGAAGAGCAGCAAGATCTTTCAGGGCTGGGCCCTTCCTCGGGGGAGATGGATGGCACCGTTCGTCTTTTCAGAAAGAGGCTTGCCGAGACTGAGCCCCGTGAGATGTTCCGTCTCTGGGAAAGCACAGATCCCCAGTGCTGTTGTGCCTGTAGGTAGGGTGCCAAGGGGCGGTGAAGAGCAGCAAGAGCTTTCAGGGCTGGGCCCTTCCTCGGGGGACAAGTATCCGACAGTTCGCGTTTTCAGAAAGAGGCTTGCCGAGACTGAGCCCCGTGAGATGTTCCGTCTCTGGGAAAGCACAGATCCCCAGTGCTGTTGTGCCTGTAGGTAGGGAGCCAAGGGGCGGTGAAGAGCAGCAAGAGCTTTCAGGGCTGGGCCCTTCCTCGGGGGAGAAGGATCCGACCGTTCGCCTTTTCAGAAAGAGGCTTGCCGAGACTGAGCCCCGTGAGATGTTCCGTCTCTGGGAAAGCACAGATCCCCAGTGCTGTTGTGCCTGTAGGTAGGGTGCCAAGGGACAGTGAAGAGCAGCAAGAGCTTTCAGGGCTGGGCCCTTCGTCGTGGGAGAAGGATCCCACCGTTCACCTTTTCAGAAAGAGGCTTGCCGAGACTGAGCCCCGTGAGATGTTCCGTCTCTGCGAAAGCACGGATGCCCAGTGCTGTTGTGCCTGTAGGTAGGGCCACAAGGGATGGTGAAGAGCAGCAAGAGCTTTCAGGGCTGGGCCCTTCCTCGTGGGAGAAGGATCCGACCGTTCGCCTTTTCAGAAAGAGGCTTGCCGAGACTGAGCCCCGTGAGATGTTCCGTCTCTGGGAAAGCACAGAGCCCCAGTGCTGTTGTGCCTGTAGGTAGGGCCACAAGGGATGGTGAAGAGCAGCAAGAGCTTTCAGGGCTGGGCCCTTCCTCGGGGGAGATGGATCGCACCGTTCGTCTTTTCAGAAAGAGGCTTGCCGAGACTGAGCCCCGTGAGATGTTCCGTCTCTGGGAAAGCACAGATCCCCAGTGCTGTTGTGCCTGTAGGTAGGGTGCCAAGGGACGGTGAAGAGCAGCAAGATCTTTCAGGGCTGGGCCCTTCGTCGTGGGAGAAGGATCCGACCGTTCACCTTTTCAGAAAGAGGCTTGCCGAGACTGAGCCCCGTGAGATGTTCCGTCTCTGGGAAAGCACAGATCCCCACTGCTGTTGTGCCTGTAGGTAGGGCCACAAGGGACGGTGAAGAGCAGCAAGAGCTTTCAGGGCTGGGCCCTTCCTCGGGGGAGATGGATCGCACCGTTTGTCTTTTCAGAAAGAGGCTTGCCGAGACTGAGCCCCGTGAGATGTTCCGTCTCTGGGAAAGCACAGATCCCCAGTGCTGTTGTGCCTGTAGGTAGGGTGCCAAGGGGCGGTGAAGAGCAGCAAGAGCTTTCAGGGCTGGGCCCTTCCTCGGGGGACAAGTATCCGACCGTTCGCCTTTTCAGAAAGAGGCTTGCCGAGACTGAGCCCCGTGAGATGTTCCGTCTCTGGGAAAGCACAGATCCCCAGTGCTGTTGTGCCTGTAGGTAGGGTGCCTAGGGACGGTGAAGAGCAGCAAGAGCTTTCAGGGCTGGGCCCTTCCTCGTGGGAGAAGGATCCGACAGTTCGCCTTTTCAGAAAGAGGCTTGCCGAGACTGAGCCCCGTGAGATGTTCAGTCTCTGGGAAAGCACAGATCCCCAGTGCTGTTGTGCCTGTAGGTAGGGTGCCAAGGGACAGTGAAGAGCAGCAAGATCTTTCAGGGCTGGGCCCTTCGTCGTGGGAGAAGGATCCGACCGTTCAACTTTTCAGAAAGAGGCTTGCCGACACTGAGCCCCGTGAGATGTTCCATCTCTGGGAAAGCACAGATCCCCACTGCTGTTGTGCCTGTAGGTAGGGTGCCAAGGGACGGTGAAGAGCAGCAAGAGCTTTCAGGGCTGGGCCCTTCCTCGTGGGACAAGGATCCGACCGTTCGCCTTTTCAGTAAAAGGCTTGCCGAGACTGAGCCCCGTGAGATGTTCCGTCTCTGGGAAAGCACAGATCCCCAGTGCTGTTGTGCCTGTAGGTAGGGTGCCAAGGGACGGTGAAGAGCAGCAAGAGCTTTCAGGGCTGGGCCCTTCCTCGTGGGACAAGGATCCGACCGTTCGCCTTTTCAGTAAAAGGCTTGCCGAGACTGAGCCCCGTGAGATGTTCCGTCTCTGGGAAAGCACAGATCCCCAGTGCTGTTGTGCCTGTAGGTAGGGTGCCAAGGGGCGGTGAAGAGCAGCAAGAGCTTTCAGGGCTGGGCCCTTCCTCGGGGGACAAGTATCCGACCGTTCGCCTTTTCAGAAAGAGGCTTGCCGAGACTGAGCCCCGTGAGATGTTCCGTCTCTGGGAAAGCACAGATCCCCAGTGCTGTTGTGCCTGTAGGTAGGGTGCCTAGGGACGGTGAAGAGCAGCAAGAGCTTTCAGGGCTGGGCCCTTCCTCGTGGGAGAAGGATCCGACAGTTCGCCTTTTCAGAAAGAGGCTTGCCGAGACTGAGCCCCGTGAGATGTTCCGTCTCTGGGAAAGCACAGATCCCCACTGCTGTTGTGCCTGTAGGTAGGGTGCCAAGGGACAGTGAAGAGCAGCAAGATCTTTCAGGGCTGGGCCCTTCGTCGTGGGAGAAGGATCCGACCGTTCAACTTTTCAGAAAGAGGCTTGCCGACACTGAGCCCCGTGAGATGTTCCATCTCTGGGAAAGCACAGATCCCCACTGCTGTTGTGCCTGTAGGTAGGGTGCCAAGGGACGGTGAAGAGCAGCAAGAGCTTTCAGGGCTGGGCCCTTCCTCGTGGGACAAGGATCCGACCGTTCGCCTTTTCAGTAAAAGGCTTGCCGAGACTGAGCCCCGTGAGATGTTCCGTCTCTGGGAAAGCACAGATCCCCAGTGCTGTTGTGCCTGTAGGTAGGGTGCCAAGGGGCGGTGAAGAGCAGCAAGAGCTTTCAGGGCTGGGCCCTTCCTCGTGGGACAAGGATCCGACCGTTCGCCTTTTCAGAAAGAGGCTTGCCGAGACTGAGCCCCGTGAGATGTTCCGTCTCTGGGAAAGCACAGATCCCCAGTGCTGTTGTGCCTGTAGGTAGGGTGCCAAGGGGCGGTGAAGAGCAGCAAGAGCTTTCAGGGCTGGGCCCTTCCTCGGGGGAGAAGGATCCGACCGTTCGCCTTTTCAGAAAGAGGCTTGCCGAGACTGAGCCCCGTGAGATGTTCCGTCTCTGGGAAAGCACAGATCCCCAGTGCTGTTGTGCCTGTAGGTAGGGTGCCAAGGGGCGGTGAAGAGCAGCAAGAGCTTTCAGGGCAGGGCCCTTCCTCGTGGGAGAAGGATCCGACCGTTCGCCTTTTAAAAAAAAAAGAGGCTCTGCCGAGGCGTAGCGCCACGAGATGTTCCGTCTCTGGGAAAGCACAGATCCCCAGTGCTGTTGTGCCTGTAGGTAGGGCCACAAGGGACGGTGAAGAGCAGCAAGAGCTTTCAGGGCTGGGCCCTTCCTCGGGGGAGAAGGATCCGACCGTTCGCCTTTTCAGAAAGAGGCTTGCCGAGACTGAGCCCCGTGAGATGTTCCGTCTCTGGGAAAGCACAGATCCCCAGTGCTGTTGTGCCTGTAGGTAGGGTGCCAAGGGGCGGTGAAGAGCAGCAAGAGCTTTCAGGGCTGGGCCCTTCCTCGGGGGAGATGGATCGCACCGTTCGCCTTTTCAGAAAGAGGCTTGCCGAGACTGAGCCCCGTGAGATGTTCCGTCTCTGGGAAAGCACAGATCCCCAGTGCTGTTGTGCCTGTAGGTAGGGTGCCAAGGGGCGGTGAAGAGCAGCAAGAGCTTTCAGGGCTGGGCCCTTCCTCGTGGGAGAAGGATCCGACCGTTCGCCTTTTCCAAAAAAAAGAGGCTCTGCCGAGGCGTAGCGCTACGAGATGTTCCGTTCTGCGAAAGCACGGATGCCCAATGCTGTTGTGCCTGTAGGTAGGGCCACAAGGGACGGTGAAGAGCAGCAAGAGCTTTCAGGGCTGGGCCCTTCCTCGTGGGACAAGGATCAGACCGTTCGCCTTTTCAGAAAGAGGCTTGCCGAGACTGAGCCCCGTGAGATGTTCCGTCTCTGCGAAAGCACGGATGCCCAGTGCTGTTGTGCCTGTAGGTAGGGCCACAAGGGATGGTGAAGAGCAGCAAGAGCTTTCAGGGCTGGGCCCTTCCTCGTGGGAGAAGGATCCGACCGTTCGCCTTTTCAGAAAGAGGCTTGCCGAGACTGAGCCCCGTGAGATGTTCCGTCTCTGGGAAAGCACAGAGCCCCAGTGCTGTTGTGCCTGTAGGTAGGGCCACAAGGGATGGTGAAGAGCAGCAAGAGCTTTCAGGGCTGGGCCCTTCCTCGGGGGAGATGGATCGCACCGTTCGTCTTTTCAGAAAGAGGCTTGCCGAGACTGAGCCCCGTGAGATGTTCCGTCTCTGGGAAAGCACAGATCCCCAGTGCTGTTGTGCCTGTAGGTAGGGCCACAAGGGACGGTGAAGAGCAGCAAAAGCTTTCAGGGCTGGGCCCTTCCTCGGGGGACAAGTATCCGACCGTTCGCCTTTTCAGAAAGAGGCTTGCCGAGACTGAGCCCCGTGAGATGTTCCGTCTCTGGGAAAGCACAGATCCCCAGTGCTGTTGTGCCTGTAGGTAGGGTGCCAAGGGACGGTGAAGAGCAGCAAGAGCTTTCAGGGCTGGGCCCTTCCTCGTGGGAGAAGGATCCGACAGTTCGCCTTTTCAGAAAGAGGCTTGCCGAGACTGAGCCCCGTGAGATGTTCAGTCTCTGGGAAAGCACAGATCCCCAGTGCTGTTGTGCCTGTAGGTAGGGTGCCAAGGGACGGTGAAGAGCAGCAAGATCTTTCAGGGCTGGGCCCTTCGTCGTGGGAGAAGGATCCGACCGTTCACCTTTTCAGAAAGAGGCTTGCCGAGACTGAGCCCCGTGAGATGTTCCGTCTCTGGGAAAGCACAGATCCCCACTGCTGTTGTGCCTGTAGGTAGGGCCACAAGGGACGGTGAAGAGCAGCAAGAGCTTTCAGGGCTGGGCCCTTCCTCGGGGGAGATGGATCGCACCGTTTGTCTTTTCAGAAAGAGGCTTGCCGAGACTGAGCCCCGTGAGATGTTCCGTCTCTGGGAAAGCACAGATCCCCAGTGCTGTTGTGCCTGTAGGTAGGGTGCCAAGGGGCGGTGAAGAGCAGCAAGAGCTTTCAGGGCTGGGCCCTTCCTCGGGGGACAAGTATCCGACCGTTCGCCTTTTCAGAAAGAGGCTTGCCGAGACTGAGCCCCGTGAGATGTTCCGTCTCTGGGAAAGCACAGATCCCCAGTGCTGTTGTGCCTGTAGGTAGGGTGCCTAGGGACGGTGAAGAGCAGCAAGAGCTTTCAGGGCTGGGCCCTTCCTCGTGGGAGAAGGATCCGACAGTTCGCCTTTTCAGAAAGAGGCTTGCCGAGACTGAGCCCCGTGAGATGTTCAGTCTCTGGGAAAGCACAGATCCCCAGTGCTGTTGTGCCTGTAGGTAGGGTGCCAAGGGACAGTGAAGAGCAGCAAGATCTTTCAGGGCTGGGCCCTTCCTCGTGGGAGAAGGATCCGACCGTTCGCCTTTTAAAAAAAAAAGAGGGTCTGCCGAGGCGTAGCGCCACGAGATGTTCCGTCTCTGGGAAAGCACAGATCCCCAGTGCTGTTGTGCCTGTAGGTAGGGCCACAAGGGACGGTGAAGAGCAGCAAGAGCTTTCAGGGCTGGGCCCTTCCTCGTGGGAGAAGGATCCGACCGTTCGCCTTTTCAGAAAGAGGCTTGCCGAGACTGAGCCCCGTGAGATGTTCCGTCTCTGCGAAAGCACAGATCCCCAGTGCTGTTGTGCCTGTAGGTAGGGTGCCAAGGGGCGGTGAAGAGCAGCAAGAGCTTTCAGGGCTGGGCCCTTCCTCGGGGGAGATGGATCGCACCGTTCGCCTTTTCAGAAAGAGGCTTGCCGAGACTGAGCCCCGTGAGATGTTCCGTCTCTGGGAAAGCACAGATCCCCAGTGCTGTTGTGCCTGTAGGTAGGGTGCCAAGGGGCGGTGAAGAGCAGCAAGAGCTTTCAGGGCTGGGCCCTTCCTCGTGGGAGAAGGATCCGACCGTTCGCCTTTTCCAAAAAAAAGAGGCTCTGCCGAGGCGTAGCGCTACGAGATGTTCCGTTCTGCGAAAGCACGGATGCCCAATGCTGTTGTGCCTGTAGGTAGGGCCACAAGGGACGGTGAAGAGCAGCAAGAGCTTTCAGGGCTGGGCCCTTCCTCGTGGGACAAGGATCAGACCGTTCGCCTTTTCAGAAAGAGGCTTGCCGAGACTGAGCCCCGTGAGATGTTCCGTCTCTGGGAAAGCACAGATCCCCAGTGCTGTTGTGCCTGTAGGTAGGGTGCCAAGGGGCGGTGAAGAGCAGCAAGAGCTTTCAGGGCTGGGCCCTTCCTCGGGGGAGATGGATCGCACCGTTCGCCTTTTCAGAAAGAGGCTTGCCGAGACTGAGCCCCGTGAGATGTTCCGTCTCTGGGAAAGCACAGATCCCCAGTGCTGTTGTGCCTGTAGGTAGGGTGCCAAGGGACGGTGAAGAGCAGCAAGAGCTTTCAGGGCTGGGCCCTTCCTCGTGGGAGAAGGATCCGACCGTTCGCCTTTTCAGAAAGAGGCTTGCCGAGACTGAGCCCCGTGAGATGTTCCGTCTCTGGGAAAGCACAGATCCCCAGTGCTGTTGTGCCTGTAGGTAGGGTGCCAAGGGGCGGTGAAGAGCAGCAAGAGCTTTCAGGGCTGGGCCCTTCCTCGTGGGCTGGGCCCTTCCTCGTGGGAGAAGGATCCGACCGTTCGCCTTTTCAGAAAGAGACTTGCCGAGACTGAGCCCCGTGAGATGTTCCGTCTCTGGGAAAGCACAGATCCCCAGTGCTGTTGTGCCTGTAGGTAGGGTGCCAAGGGGCGGTGAAGAGCAGCAAGAGCTTTCAGGGCTGGGCCCTTCCTCGTGGGAGAAGGATCCGACCGTTCACCTTTTCAGAAAGAGGCTTGCCGACACTGAGCCCCGTGGAATGTTCCGTCTCTGGGAAAGCACAGATCCCCACTGCTGTTGTGCCTGTAGGTAGGGAACCAAGGGACAGTGAAGAGCAGCAAGAGCTTTCAGGGCTGGGCCCTTCCTCGTGGGAGAAGGATCCGACCGTTCGCCTTTTAAAAAAAAAAGAGGCTCTGCCGAGGCGTAGCGCCACGAGATGTTCCGTCTCTGGGAAAGCACAGATCCCCAGTGCTGTTGTGCCTGTAGGTAGGGTGCCAAGGGGCGGTGAAGAGCAGCAAGAGCTTTCAGGGCTGGGCCCTTCCTCGTGGGAGAAGGATCCGACCGTTCGCCTTTTCAGAAAGAGGCTTGCCGAGACTGAGCCCCGTGAGATGTTCCGTCTCTGGGAAAGCACAGATCCCCAGTGCTGTTGTGCCTGTAGGTAGGGTGCCAAGGGGCGGTGAAGAGCAGCAAGAGCTTTCAGGGCTGGGCCCTTCCTCGGGGGACAAGTATCCGACCGTTCGCCTTTTCAGAAAGAGGCTTGCCGAGACTGAGCCCCGTGAGATGTTCCGTCTCTGGGAAAGCACGGATGCCCAGTGCTGTTGTGCCTGTAGGTAGGGTGCCAAGGGGCGGTGAAGAGCAGCAAGAGCTTTCAGGGCTGGGCCCTTCCTCGTGGGAGAAGGATCCGACCGTTCGCCTTTTCCAGAAAAAAGAGGCTCTGCCGAGGCGTAGCGCCACGAGATGTTCCGTCTCTGGGAAAGCACAGATCCCCAGTGCTGTTGTGCCTGTAGGTAGGGTGCCAAGGGACGGTGAAGAGCAGCAAGAGCTTTCAGGGCTGGGCCCTTCCTCGTGGGAGAAGGATCCGACCGTTCGCCTTTTCAGAAAGAGGCTTGCCGAGACTGAGCCCCGTGAGATGTTCCGTCTCTGGGAAAGCACAGATCCCCAGTGCTGTTGTGCCTGTAGGTAGGGTGCCAAGGGGCGGTGAAGAGCAGCAAGAGCTTTCAGGGCTGGGCCCTTCCTCGTGGGCTGGGCCCTTCCTCGGGGGAGAAGGATCCGTCCGTTCGCCTTTTCAGAAAGAGACTTGCCGAGACTGAGCGCCGTGAGATGTTCCGTCTCTGGGAAAGCACAGATCCCCAGTGCTGTTGTGCCTGTAGGTAGGGTGCCAAGGGGCGGTGAAGAGCAGCAAGAGCTTTCAGGGCTGGGCCCTTCCTCGTGGGAGAAGGATCCGACCGTTCACCTTTTCAGAAAGAGGCTTGCCGACACTGAGCCCCGTGGAATGTTCCGTCTCTGGGAAAGCACAGATCCCCAGTGCTGTTGTGCCTGTAGGTAGGGAGCCAAGGGACAGTGAAGAGCAGCAAGAGCTTTCAGGGCTGGGCCCTTCCTCGTGGGAGAAGGATCCGACCGTTCGCCTTTTAAAAAAAAAAGAGGCTCTGCCGAGGCGTAGCGCCACGAGATGTTCCGTCTCTGGGAAAGCACAGATCCCCAGTGCTGTTGTGCCTGTAGGTAGGGTGCCAAGGGACGGTGAAGAGCAGCAAGAGCTTTCAGGGCTGGGCCCTTCCTCGTGGGAAAAGGATCCGACCGTTCGCCTTTTCAGAAAGAGGCTTGCCGAGACTGAGCCCCGTGAGATGTTCCGTCTCTGGGAAAGCACAGATCCCCAGTGCTGTTGTGCCTGTAGGTAGGGTGCCAAGGGGCGGTGAAGAGCAGCAAGAGCTTTCAGGGCTGGGCCCTTCCTCGGGGGAGATGGATCGCACCGTTCGTCTTTTCAGAAAGAGGCTTGCCGAGACTGAGCGCCGTGAGATATTCCGTCTCTGGGAAAGCACAGATCCCCAGTGCTGTTGTGCCTGTAGGTAGGGTGCCAAGGGGCGGTGAAGAGCAGCAAGAGCTTTCAGGGCTGGGCCCTTCCTCGTGGGACAAGTATCCGACCGTTCGCCTTTTCAGAAAGAGGCTTGCCGAGACTGAGCCCCGTGAGATGTTCCGTCTCTGGGAAAGCACAGATCCCCAGTGCTGTTGTGCCTGTAGGTAGGGTGCCAAGGGACGGTGAACAGCAGCAAGAGCTTTCAGGGCTGGGCCCTTCCTCGTGGGAGAAGGATCCGACCGTTCGCCTTTTCAGAAAGAGGCTTGCCGAGACTGAGCCCCGTGAGATGTTCCGTCTCTGGGAAAGCACAGATCCCCAGTGCTGTTGTGCCTGTAGGTAGGGTGCCAAGGGGCGGTGAAGAGCAGCAAGAGCTTTCAGGGCTGGGCCCTTCCTCGTGGGAGAAGGATCCGACAGTTCGCCTTTTCAGAAAGAGGCTTGCCGAGACTGAGCCCCGTGAGATGTTCCGTCTCTGGGAAAGCACAGATCCCCAGTGCTGTTGTGCCTGTAGGTAGGGTGCCAAGGGGCGGTGAACAGCAGCAAGAGCTTTCAGGGCTGGGCCCTTCCTCGTGGGACAAGTATCCGACCGTTCGCCTTTTCAGAAAGAGGCTTGCCGAGACTGAGCCCCGTGAGATGTTCCGTCTCTGGGAAAGCACAGATCCCCAGTGCTGTTGTGCCTGTAGGTAGGGTGCCAAGGGGCGGTGAAGAGCAGCAAGAGCTTTCAGGGCTGGGCCCTTCCTCGGGGGAGATGGATCGCACCGTTCGTCTTTTCAGAAAGAGGCTTGCCGAGACTGAGCGCCGTGAGATATTCCGTCTCTGGGAAAGCACAGATCCCCAGTGCTGTTGTGCCTGTAGGTAGGGTGCCAAGGGACGGTGAAGAGCAGCAAGAGCTTTCAGGGCTGGGCCCTTCCTCGTGGGAGAAGGATCCGACCGTTCGCCTTTTCAGAAAGAGGCTTGCCGAGACTGAGCCCCGTGAGATGTTCCGTCTCTGGGAAAGCACAGATCCCCAGTGCTGTTGTGCCTGTAGGTAGGGTGCCAAGGGGCGGTGAAGAGCAGCAAGAGCTTTCAGGGCTGGGCCCTTCCTCGTGGGCTGGGCCCTTCCTCGGGGAGAAGGATCCGTCCGTTCGCCTTTTCAGAAAGAGACTTGCCGAGACTGAGCGCCGTGAGATGTTCCGTCTCTGGGAAAGCACAGATCCCCAGTGCTGTTGTGCCTGTAGGTAGGGTGCCAAGGGGCGGTGAAGAGCAGCAAGAGCTTTCAGGGCTGGGCCCTTCCTCGTGGGAGAAGGATCCGACCGTTCACCTTTTCAGAAAGAGGCTTGCCGACACTGAGCCCCGTGGAATGTTCCGTCTCTGGGAAAGCACAGATCCCCAGTGCTGTTGTGCCTGTAGGTAGGGTGCCAAGGGACAGTGAAGAGCAGCAAGAGCTTTCAGGGCTGGGCCCTTCCTCGTGGGACAAGGATCCGACCGTTCGCCTTTTCCAGAAAAAAGAGGCTCTGCCGAGGCGTAGCGCCACGAGATGTTCCGTCTCTGGGAAAGCACAGATCCCCAGTGCTGTTGTGCCTGTAGGTAGGGTGCCAAGGGACAGTGAAGAGCAGCAAGAGCTTTCAGGGCTGGGCCCTTCCTCGTGGGAAAAGGATCCGACCGTTCGCCTTTTCAGAAAGAGGCTTGCCGAGACTGAGCCCCGTGAGATGTTCCGTCTCTGGGAAAGCACAGATCCCCAGTGCTGTTGTGCCTGTAGGTAGGGTGCCAAGGGGCGGTGAAGAGCAGCAAGAGCTTTCAGGGCTGGGCCCTTCCTCGGGGGAGATGGATCGCACCGTTCGTCTTTTCAGAAAGAGGCTTGCCGAGACTGAGCCCCGTGAGATGTTCCGTCTCTGGGAAAGCACGGATGCCCAGTGCTGTTGTGCCTGTAGGTAGGGTGCCAAGGGACGGTGAAGAGCAGCAAGAGCTTTCACGGCTGGGCCCTTCCTCGGGGGAGATGGATCGCACCGTTCGTCTTTTCAGAAAGAGGCTTGCCGAGACTGAGCGCCGTGAGATATTCCGTCTCTGGGAAAGCACAGATCCCCAGTGCTGTTGTGCCTGTAGGTAGGGTGCCAAGGGGCGGTGAACAGCAGCAAGAGCTTTCAGGGCTGGGCCCTTCCTCGTGGGACAAGTATCCGACCGTTCGCCTTTTCAGAAAGAGGCTTGCCGAGACTGAGCGCCGTGAGATGTTCCGTCTCTGGGAAAGCACAGATCCCCAGTGCTGTTGTGCCTGTAGGTAGGGTGCCAAGGGACGGTGAAGAGCAGCAAGAGCTTTCAGGGCTGGGCCCTTCCTCGTGGGAGAAGGATCCGACCGTTCGCCTTTTCAGAAAGAGGCTTGCCGAGACTGAGCCCCGTGAGATGTTCCGTCTCTGGGAAAGCACAGATCCCCAGTGCTGTTGTGCCTGTAGGTAGGGTGCCAAGGGACGGTGAAGAGCAGCAAGAGCTTTCAGGGCTGGGCCCTTCCTCGTGGGAGAAGGATCCGACCGTTCGCCTTTTCAGAAAGAGGCTTGCCGAGACTGAGCCCCGTGAGATGTTCCGTCTCTGGGAAAGCACAGATCCCCAGTGCTGTTGTGCCTGTAGGTAGGGTGCCAAGGGGCGGTGAAGAGCAGCAAGAGCTTTCAGGGCTGGGCCCTTCCTCGTGGGACAAGGATCCGACCGTTCGCCTTTTCAGAAAGAGGCTTGCCGAGACTGAGCCCCGTGAGATGTTCCGTCTCTGGGAAAGCACAGATCCCCACTGCTGTTGTGCCTGTAGGTAGGGTGCCAAGGGGCGGTGAACAGCAGCAAGAGCTTTCAGGGCTGGGCCCTTCCTCGTGGGACAAGTATCCGACCGTTCGCCTTTTCAGAAAGAGGCTTGCCGAGACTGAGCCCCGTGAGATGTTCCGTCTCTGGGAAAGCACAGATCCCCAGTGCTGTTGTGCCTGTAGGTAGGGTGCCAAGGGGCGGTGAAGAGCAGCAAGAGCTTTCAGGGCTGGGCCCTTCCTCGGGGGAGATGGATCGCACCGTTCGTCTTTTCAGAAAGAGGCTTGCCGAGACTGAGCCCCGTGAGATGTTCCGTCTCTGGGAAAGCACAGATCCCCAGTGCTGTTGTGCCTGTAGGTAGGGTGCCAAGGGGCGGTGAAGAGCAGCAAGAGCTTTCAGGGCTGGGCCCTTCCTCGTGGGAGAATGATCCGACCGTTCACCTTTTCAGAAAGAGGCTTGCCGAGACTGAGCCCCGTGAGATGTTCCGTCTCTGGGAAAGCACAGATCCCCAGTGCTGTTGTGCCTGTAGGTAGGGTGCCAAGGGACAGTGAAGAGCAGCAAGAGCTTTCAGGGCTGGGCCCTTCCTCGTGGGACAAGGATCCGACCGTTCGCCTTTTCCAGAAAAAAGAGGCTCTGCCGAGGCGTAGCGCCACGAGATGTTCCGTCTCTGGGAAAGCACAGATCCCCAGTGCTGTTGTGCCTGTAGGTAGGGTGCCAAGGGACAGTGAAGAGCAGCAAGAGCTTTCAGGGCTGGGCCCTTCCTCGTGGGAAAAGGATCCGACCGTTCGCCTTTTCAGAAAGAGGCTTGCCGAGACTGAGCCCCGTGAGATGTTCCGTCTCTGGGAAAGCACAGATCCCCAGTGCTGTTGTGCCTGTAGGTAGGGTGCCAAGGGGCGGTGAAGAGCAGCAAGAGCTTTCAGGGCTGGGCCCTTCCTCGGGGGAGATGGATCGCACCGTTCGTCTTTTCAGAAAGAGGCTTGCCGAGACTGAGCCCCGTGAGATGTTCCGTCTCTGGGAAAGCACGGATGCCCAGTGCTGTTGTGCCTGTAGGTAGGGTGCCAAGGGACGGTGAAGAGCAGCAAGAGCTTTCACGGCTGGGCCCTTCCTCGGGGGAGATGGATCGCACCGTTCGTCTTTTCAGAAAGAGGCTTGCCGAGACTGAGCGCCGTGAGATATTCCGTCTCTGGGAAAGCACAGATCCCCAGTGCTGTTGTGCCTGTAGGTAGGGTGCCAAGGGGCGGTGAACAGCAGCAAGAGCTTTCAGGGCTGGGCCCTTCCTCGTGGGACAAGTATCCGACCGTTCGCCTTTTCAGAAAGAGGCTTGCCGAGACTGAGCGCCGTGAGATGTTCCGTCTCTGGGAAAGCACAGATCCCCAGTGCTGTTGTGCCTGTAGGTAGGGTGCCAAGGGACGGTGAAGAGCAGCAAGAGCTTTCAGGGCTGGGCCCTTCCTCGTGGGAGAAGGATCCGACCGTTCGCCTTTTCAGAAAGAGGCTTGCCGAGACTGAGCCCCGTGAGATGTTCCGTCTCTGGGAAAGCACAGATCCCCAGTGCTGTTGTGCCTGTAGGTAGGGTGCCAAGGGACGGTGAAGAGCAGCAAGAGCTTTCAGGGCTGGGCCCTTCCTCGTGGGAGAAGGATCCGACCGTTCGCCTTTTCAGAAAGAGGCTTGCCGAAACTGAGCCCCGTGAGATGTTCCGTCTCTGGGAAAGCACAGATCCCCACTGCTGTTGTGCCTGTAGGTAGGGTGCCAAGGGACGGTGAAGAGCAGCAAGAGCTTTCAGGGCTGGGCCCTTCCTCGTGGGAGCAGGATCCGACCGTTCGCCTTTTCAGAAAGAGGCTTGCCGAGACTGAGCCCCGTGAGATGTTCCGTCTCTGGGAAAGCACAGATCCCCACTGCTGTTGTGCCTGTAGGTAGGGTGCCAAGGGACGGTGAAGAGCAGCAAGAGCTTTCAGGGCTGGGCCCTTCCTCGTGGGACAAGTATCCGACCGTTCGCCTTTTCAGAAAGAGGCTTGCCGAGACTGAGCGCCGTGAGATGTTCCGTCTCTGGGAAAGCACAGATCCCCAGTGCTGTTGTGCCTGTAGGTAGGGTGCCAAGGGGCGGTGAAGAGCAGCAAGAGCTTTCAGGGCTGGGCCCTTCCTCGGGGGAGAAGGATCCGACCGTTCGCCTTTTCAGAAACAGGCTTGCCGAGACTGAGCCCCGTGAGATGTTCCGTCTCTGGGAAAGCACAGATCCCCAGTGCTGTTGTGCCTGTAGGTAGGGTGCCAAGGGACGGTGAAGAGCAGCAAGAGCTTTCAGGGCTGGGCCCTTCCTCGTGGGAGAAGGATCCGACCGTTCACATTTTCAGAAAGAGGCTTGCCGAGACTGAGCCCCGTGAGATGTTCCGTCTCTGGGAAAGCACAGATCCCCAGTGCTGTTGTGCCTGTAGGTAGGGTGCCAAGGGACAGTGAAGAGCAGCAAGAGCTTTCAGGGCTGGGCCCTTCCTCGTGGGACAAGGATCCGACCGTTCGCCTTTCCGAAAAAAAAGAGGCTCTGCCGAGGCGTAGCGCCACGAGATGTTCTGTCTCTGGGAAAGCACAGATCCCCAGTGCTGTTGTGCCTGTAGGTAGGGCCACAAGGGACGGTGAAGAGCAGCAAGAGCTTTCAGGGCTGGGCCCTTCCTCGGGGGAGATGGATCGCACCGTTCGCCTTTTCAGAAAGAGCCTTGCCGAGACTGAGCCCCGTGAGATGTTCCGTCTCTGGGAAAGCACAGATCCCCAGTGCTGTTGTGCCTGTAGGTAGGGTGCCAAGGGGCGGTGAAGAGCAGCAAGAGCTTTCAGGGCTGGGCCCTTCCTCGTGGGACAAGTATCCGACCGTTCGCCTTTTCAGAAAGAGGCTTGCCGAGACTGAGCCCCGTGAGATGTTCCGTCTCTGGGAAAGCACGGATGCCCAGTGCTGTTGTGCCTGTAGGTAGGGTGCCAAGGGACGGTGAAGAGCAGCAAGAGCTTTCACGGCTGGGCCCTTCCTCGGGGGAGATGGATCGCACCGTTCGTCTTTTCAGAAAGAGGCTTGCCGAGACTGAGCGCCGTGAGATATTCCGTCTCTGGGAAAGCACAGATCCCCAGTGCTGTTGTGCCTGTAGGTAGGGTGCCAAGGGGCGGTGAAGAGCAGCAAGAGCTTTCAGGGCTGGGCCCTTCCTCGTGGGACAAGTATCCGACCGATCACCTTTTCAGAAAGAGGCTTGCCGACACTGAGCCCCGTGAGATGTTCCGTCTCTGGGAAAGCACAGATCCCCAGTGCTGTTGTGCCTGTAGGTAGGGTGCCAAGGGACGGTGAAGAGCAGCAAGAGCTTTCAGGGCTGGGCCCTTCCTCGTGGGAGAAGGATCCGACCGTTCGCCTTTTCAGAAAGAGGCTTGCCGAGACTGAGCCCCGTGAGATGTTCCGTCTCTGGGAAAGCACAGATCCCCAGTGCTGTTGTGCCTGTAGGTAGGGTGCCAAGGGGCGGTGAAGAGCAGCAAGAGCTTTCAGGGCTGGGCCCTTCCTCGTGGGACAAGGATCCGACCGTTCGCCTTTTCAGAAAGAGGCTTGCCGAGACTGAGCCCCGTGAGATGTTCCGTCTCTGGGAAAGCACAGATCCCCAGTGCTGTTGTGCCTGTAGGTAGGGTGCCAAGGGGCGGTGAACAGCAGCAAGAGCTTTCAGGGCTGGGCCCTTCCTCGTGGGACAAGTATCCGACCGTTCGCCTTTTCAGAAAGAGGCTTGCCGAGACTGAGCGCCGTGAGATGTTCCGTCTCTGGGAAAGCACAGATCCCCAGTGCTGTTGTGCCTGTAGGTAGGGTGCCAAGGGGCGGTGAAGAGCAGCAAGAGCTTTCAGGGCTGGGCCCTTCCTCGGGGGAGATGGATCGCACCGTTCGTCTTTTCAGAAAGAGGCTTGCCGAGACTGAGCGCCGTGAGATATTCCGTCTCTGGGAAAGCACAGATCCCCAGTGCTGTTGTGCCTGTAGGTAGGGTGCCAAGGGACGGTGAAGAGCAGCAAGAGCTTTCAGGGCTGGGCCCTTCCTCGGGGGAGAAGGATCCGACCGTTCGCCTTTTCAGAAAGAGGCTTGCCGAGACTGAGCCCCGTGAGATGTTCCGTCTCTGGGAAAGCACAGATCCCCAGTGCTGTTGTGCCTGTAGGTAGGGTGCCAAGGGGCGGTGAAGAGCAGCAAGAGCTTTCAGGGCTGGGCCCTTCCTCGTGGGCTGGGCCGTTCCTAGGGGGAGAAGGATCCGTCCGTTCACCTTTTCAGAAAGAGACTTGCCGAGACTGAGCGCCGTGAGATGTTCCGTCTCTGGGAAAGCACAGATCCCCAGTGCTGTTGTGCCTGTAGGTAGGGTGCCAAGGGGCGGTGAACAGCAGCAAGAGCTTTCAGGGCTGGGCCCTTCCTCGTGGGAGAAGGATCCGACCGTTCACCTTTTCAGAAAGAGGCTTGCCGACACTGAGCCCCGTGGAATGTTCCGTCTCTGGGAAAGCACAGATCCCCAGTGCTGTTGTGCCTGTAGGTAGGGTGCCAAGGGGCGGTGAAGAGCAGCAAGAGCTTTCAGGGCTGGGCCCTTCCTCGTGGGCTGGGCCCTTCCTCGGGGGAGAAGGATCCGTCCGTTCGCCTTTTCAGAAAGAGACTTGCCGAGACTGAGCGCCGTGAGATGTTCCGTCTCTGGGAAAGCACAGATCCCCAGTGCTGTTGTGCCTGTAGGTAGGGTGCCAAGGGGCGGTGAAGAGCAGCAAGAGCTTTCAGGGCTGGGCCCTTCCTCGTGGGAGAAGGATCCGACCGTTCACCTTTTCAGAAAGAGGCTTGCCGACACTGAGCCCCGTGGAATGTTCCGTCTCTGGGAAAGCACAGATCCCCAGTGCTGTTGTGCCTGTAGGTAGGGTGCCAAGGGACAGTGAAGAGCAGCAAGAGCTTTCAGGGCTGGGCCCTTCCTCGTGGGAGAAGGATCCGACCGTTCGCCTTTTCCAGAAAAAAGAGGCTCTGCCGAGGCGTAGCGCCACGAGATGTTCTGTCTCTGGGAAAGCACAGATCCCCAGTGCTGTTGTGCCTGTAGGTAGGGTGCCAAGGGACGGTGAAGAGCAGCAAGAGCTTTCAGGGCTGGGCCCTTCCTCGTGGGAAAAGGATCCGACCGTTCGCCTTTTCAGAAAGAGGCTTGCCGAGACTGAGCCCCGTGAGATGTTCCGTCTCTGGGAAAGCACAGATCCCCAGTGCTGTTGTGCCTGTAGGTAGGGTGCCAAGGGGCGGTGAAGAGCAGCAAGAGCTTTCAGGGCTGGACCCTTCCTCGTGGGAGAAGGATCCGACCGTTCGACTTTTCAGAAAGAGGCTTGCCGAGACTGAGCCCCGTGAGATGTTCCGTCTCTGGGAAAGCACGGATGCCCAGTGCTGTTGTGCCTGTAGGTAGGGTGCCAAGGGACGGTGAAGAGCAGCAAGAGCTTTCACGGCTGGGCCCTTCCTCGGGGGAGATGGATCGCACCGTTCGTCTTTTCAGAAAGAGGCTTGCCGAGACTGAGCGCCGTAAGATATTCCGTCTCTGGGAAAGCACAGATCCCCAGTGCTGTTGTGCCTGTAGGTAGGGTGCCAAGGGGCGGTGAAGAGCAGCAAGAGCTTTCAGGGCTGGGCCCTTCCTCGTGGGACAAGGATCCGACCGTTCGCCTTTTAAAAAAAAAAGAGGCTCTGCCGAGGCGTAGCGCCACGAGATGTTCCGTCTCTGGGAAAGCACAGATCCCCACTGCTGTTGTGCCTGTAGGTAGGGTGCCAAGGGACGGTGAAGAGCAGCAAGAGCTTTCAGGGCTGGGCCCTTCCTCGTGGGACAAGGATCCGACCGTTCGCCTTTTCAGAAAGAGGCTTGCCGAGACTGAGCCCCGTGAGATGTTCCGTCTCTGGGAAAGCACAGATCCCCAGTGCTGTTGTGCCTGTAGGTAGGGTGCCAAGGGGCGGTGAAGAGCAGCAAGAGCTTTCAGGGCTGGGCCCTTCCTCGTGGGCTGGGCCCTTCCTCGGGGGAGAAGGATCCGTCCGTTCGCCTTTTCAGAAAGAGACTTGCCGAGACTGAGCGCCGTGAGATGTTCCGTCTCTGGGAAAGCACAGATCCCCAGTGCTGTTGTGCCTGTAGGTAGGGTGCCAAGGGGCGGTGAAGAGCAGCAAGAGCTTTCAGGGCTGGGCCCTTCCTCGTGGGAGAAGGATCCGACCGTTCACCTTTTCAGAAAGAGGCTTGCCGACACTGAGCCCCGTGGAATGTTCCGTCTCTGGGAAAGCACAGATCCCCAGTGCTGTTGTGCCTGTAGGTAGGGTGCCAAGGGACAGTGAAGAGCAGCAAGAGCTTTCAGGGCTGGGCCCTTCCTCGTGGGAGAAGGATCCGACCGTTCGCCTTTTCCAGAAAAAAGAGGCTCTGCCGAGGCGTAGCGCCACGAGATGTTCCGTCTCTGGGAAAGCACAGATCCCCAGTGCTGTTGTGCCTGTAGGTAGGGTGCCAAGGGACGGTGAAGAGCAGCAAGAGCTTTCAGGGCTGGGCCCTTCCTCGTGGGAAAAGGATCCGACCGTTCGCCTTTTCAGAAAGAGGCTTGCCGAGACTGAGCCCCGTGAGATGTTCCGTCTCTGGGAAAGCACAGATCCCCAGTGCTGTTGTGCCTGTAGGTAGGGTGCCAAGGGGCGGTGAAGAGCAGCAAGAGCTTTCAGGGCTGGGCCCTTCCTCGTGGGAGAAGGATCCGACCGTTCGCCTTTTCAGAAAGAGGCTTGCCGAGACTGAGCCCCGTGAGATGTTCCGTCTCTGGGAAAGCACAGATCCCCAGTGCTGTTGTGCCTGTAGGTAGGGTGCCAAGGGGCGGTGAAGAGCAGCAAGAGCTTTCAGGGCTGGGCCCTTCCTCGTGGGCTGGGCCCTTCCTCGGGGGAGAAGGATCCGTCCGTTCGCCTTTTCAGAAAGAGACTTGCCGAGACTGAGCGCCGTGAGATGTTCCGTCTCTGGGAAAGCACAGATCCCCAGTGCTGTTGTGCCTGTAGGTAGGGTGCCAAGGGGCGGTGAAGAGCAGCAAGAGCTTTCAGGGCTGGGCCCTTCCTCGTGGGAGAAGGATCCGACCGTTCACCTTTTCAGAAAGAGGCTTGCCGACACTGAGCCCCGTGGAATGTTCCGTCTCTGGGAAAGCACAGATCCCCAGTGCTGTTGTGCCTGTAGGTAGGGTGCCAAGGGACAGTGAAGAGCAGCAAGAGCTTTCAGGGCTGGGCCCTTCCTCGTGGGAGAAGGATCCGACCGTTCGCCTTTTCCAGAAAAAAGAGGCTCTGCCGAGGCGTAGCGCCACGAGATGTTCTGTCTCTGGGAAAGCACAGATCCCCAGTGCTGTTGTGCCTGTAGGTAGGGTGCCAAGGGACGGTGAAGAGCAGCAAGAGCTTTCAGGGCTGGGCCCTTCCTCGTGGGAAAAGGATCCGACCGTTCGCCTTTTCAGAAAGAGGCTTGCCGAGACTGAGCCCCGTGAGATGTTCCGTCTCTGGGAAAGCACAGATCCCCAGTGCTGTTGTGCCTGTAGGTAGGGTGCCAAGGGGCGGTGAAGAGCAGCAAGAGCTTTCAGGGCTGGACCCTTCCTCGTGGGAGAAGGATCCGACCGTTCGCCTTTTCAGAAAGAGGCTTGCCGAGACTGAGCCCCGTGAGATGTTCCGTCTCTGGGAAAGCACGGATGCCCAGTGCTGTTGTGCCTGTAGGTAGGGTGCCAAGGGACGGTGAAGAGCAGCAAGAGCTTTCACGGCTGGGCCCTTCCTCGGGGGAGATGGATCGCACCGTTCGTCTTTTCAGAAAGAGGCTTGCCGAGACTGAGCGCCGTAAGATATTCCGTCTCTGGGAAAGCACAGATCCCCAGTGCTGTTGTGCCTGTAGGTAGGGTGCCAAGGGGCGGTGAACAGCAGCAAGAGCTTTCAGGGCTGGGCCCTTCCTCGTGGGAGAAGGATCCGACAGTTCGCCTTTTCAGAAAGAGGCTTGCCGAGACTGAGCCCCGTGAGATGTTCCGTCTCTGGGAAAGCACAGATCC
This sequence comes from Buteo buteo, assembly GCF_964188355.1. Classification (NCBI taxonomy): domain Eukaryota; kingdom Metazoa; phylum Chordata; class Aves; order Accipitriformes; family Accipitridae; genus Buteo; species Buteo buteo. The sequence goes on from NC_134176.1 coordinate 45,607,842, forward strand.
CCAGTACTGTTGTGCCTGTAGGTAGGGTGCCAAGGGACGGTGAAGAGCAGCAAGAGCTTTCAGGGCTGGGCCCTTCCTCGTGGGAGAAGGATCCGACCGTTCGCCTTTTCAGAAAGAGGCTTGCCGAGACTGAGCCCCGTGAGATGTTCCGTCTCTGGGAAAGCACAGATCCCCAGTGCTGTTGTGCCTGTAGGTAGGGTGCCAAGGGGCGGTGAAGAGCAGCAAGAGCTTTCAGGGCTGGGCCCTTCGTCGTGGGAGAAGGATCCGACCGTTCACCTTTTCAGAAAGAGGCTTGCCGAGACTGAGCCCCGTGAGATGTTCCGTCTCTGGGAAAGCACAGATCCCCAGTGCTGTTGTGCCTGTAGGTAGGGTGCCAAGGGACAGTGAAGAGCAGCAAGAGCTTTCAGGGCTCGGCCCTTCCTCGTGGGAGAAGGATCCGACCGTTCGCCTTTTCAGAAAGAGGCTTGCCGAGACTGAGCCCCGTGAGATGTTCCGTCTCTGGGAAAGCACAGATCCCCAGTGCTGTTGTGCCTGTAGGTAGGGTGCCAAGGGGCGGTGAAGAGCAGCAAGAGCTTTCAGGGCTGGACCCTTCCTCGTGGGAGAAGGATCCGACCGTTCGCCTTTTAAAAAAAAAAGAGGCTCTGCCGAGGCGTAGCGCCACGAGATGTTCCGTCTCTGCGAAAGCATAGATCCCCAGTGCTGTTGTGCCTGTAGGTAGGGTGCCAAGGGACGGTGAAGAGCAGCAAGAGCTTTCACGGCTGGGCCCTTCCTCGGGGGAGATGGATCGCACCGTTCGTCTTTTCAGAAAGAGGCTTGCCGAGACTGAGCGCCGTAAGATATTCCGTCTCTGGGAAAGCACAGATCCCCAGTGCTGTTGTGCCTGTAGGTAGGGTGCCAAGGGGCGGTGAACAGCAGCAAGAGCTTTCAGGGCTGGGCCCTTCCTCGTGGGACAAGTATCCGACCGTTCGCCTTTTCAGAAAGAGGCTTGCCGAGACTGAGCGCCGTGAGATGTTCCGTCTCTGGGAAAGCACAGATCCCCAGTGCTGTTGTGCCTGTAGGTAGGGTGCCAAGGGACGGTGAAGAGCAGCAAGAGCTTTCAGGGCTGGGCCCTTCCTCGGGGGAGAAGGATCCGACCGTTCGCCTTTTCAGAAAGAGGCTTGCCGAGACTGAGCCCCGTGAGATGTTCCGTCTCTGGGAAAGCACAGATCCCCAGTGCTGTTGTGCCTGTAGGTAGGGTGCCAAGGGGCGGTGAAGAGCAGCAAGAGCTTTCAGGGCTGGGCCCTTCGTCGTGGGAGAAGGATCCGACCGTTCACCTTTTCAGAAAGAGGCTTGCCGAGACTGAGCCCCGTGAGATGTTCCGTCTCTGGGAAAGCACAGATCCCCAGTGCTGTTGTGCCTGTAGGTAGGGTGCCAAGGGACAGTGAAGAGCAGCAAGAGCTTTCAGGGCTCGGCCCTTCCTCGTGGGAGAAGGATCCGACCGTTCGCCTTTTCAGAAAGAGGCTTGCCGAGACTGAGCCCCGTGAGATGTTCCGTCTCTGGGAAAGCACAGATCCCCAGTGCTGTTGTGCCTGTAGGTAGGGTGCCAAGGGGCGGTGAAGAGCAGCAAGAGCTTTCAGGGCTGGACCCTTCCTCGTGGGAGAAGGATCCGACCGTTCGCCTTTTAAAAAAAAAAGAGGCTCTGCCGAGGCGTAGCGCCACGAGAAGTTCCGTCTCTGCGAAAGCATAGATCCCCAGTGCTGTTGTGCCTGTAGGTAGGGTGCCAAGGGACGGTGAAGAGCAGCAAGAGCTTTCAGGGCTGGGCCCTTCCTCGGGGGAGATGGATCGCACCGTTCGCCTTTTCAGAAAGAGGCTTGCCGAGACTGAGCCCCGTGAGATGTTCCGTCTCTGGGAAAGCACAGATCCCCAGTGCTGTTGTGCCTGTAGGTAGGGTGCCAAGGGACGGTGAAGAGCAGCAAGAGCTTTCAGGGCTGGGCCCTTCCTCGTGGGAGAAGGATCCGACCGTTCGCCTTTTCAGAAAGAGGCTTGCCGAGACTGAGCCCCGTGAGATGTTCCGTCTCTGGGAAAGCACAGATCCCCAGTGCTGTTGTGCCTGTAGGTAGGGTGCCAAGGGGCGGTGAAGAGCAGCAAGAGCTTTCAGGGCTGAGCCCTTCCTCTTGGGACAAGGATCCGACCGTTCGCCTTTTCCAAAAAAAAGAGGCTCTGCCGAGGCGTAGCGCTACGAGATGTTCCGTTCTGCGAAAGCACGGATGCCCAGTGCTGTTGTGCCTGTAGGTAGGGTGCCAAGGGACGGTGAAGAGCAGCAAGAGCTTTCAGGGCTGGGCCCTTCCTCGTGGGACAAGGATCCGACCGTTCGCCTTTTCAGAAAGAGGCTTGCCGAGACTGAGCCCCGTGAGATGTTCCGTCTCTGGGAAAGCACAGATCCCCAGTGCTGTTGTGCCTGTAGGTAGGGTGCCAAGGGGCGGTGAAGAGCAGCAAGAGCTTTCAGGGCTGGGCCCTTCCTCGGGGGACAAGTATCCGACCGTTCGCCTTTCCAAAAAAAAGAGGCTCTGCCGAGGCGTAGCGCCACGAGATGTTCCGTCTCTGCGAAAGCACGGATGCCCAGTGCTGTTGTGCCTGTAGGTAGGGCCACAAGGGATGGTGAAGAGCAGCAAGAGCTTTCAGGGCTGGGCCCTTCCTCGTGGGACAAGAATCCGACCGTTCGCCTTTTCAGAAAGAGGCTTGCCGAGACTGAGCCCCGTGAGATGTTCCGTCTCTGGGAAAGCACAGATCCCCAGTGCTGTTGTGCCTGTAGGTAGGGTGCCAAGGGGCGGTGAAGAGCAGCAAGAGCTTTCAGGGCTGGGCCCTTCCTCGTGGGAGAAGGATCCGACCGTTCGCCTTTTCAGAAAGAGGCTTGCCGAGATTGAGCCCCGTGAGATGTTCCGTCTCTGGGAAAGCACAGATCCCCAGTGCTGTTGTGCCTGTAGGTAGGGTGCCAAGGGACGGTGAAGAGCAGCAAGAGCTTTCACGGCTGGGCCCTTCCTCGGGGGAGATGGATCGCACCGTTCGTCTTTTCAGAAAGAGGCTTGCCGAGACTGAGCCCCGTGAGATGTTCCGTCTCTGGGAAAGCACAGATCCCCAGTGCTGTTGTGCCTGTAGGTAGGGTGCCAAGGGACAGTGAAGAGCAGCAAGAGCTTTCAGGGCTGGGCCCTTCCTCGTGGGACAAGGATCCGACCGTTCGCCTTTTCAGAAAGAGGCTTGCCGAGACTGAGCCCCGTGAGATGTTCCGTCTCTGGGAAAGCACAGATCCCCAGTGCTGTTGTGCCTGTAGGTAGGGTGCCAAGGGGCGGTGAAGAGCAGCAAGAGCTTTCAGGGCTGGGCCCTTCCTCGTGGGACAAGTATCCGACCGTTCGCCTTTTCAGAAAGAGGCTTGCCGAGACTGAGCCCCGTGAGATGTTCCGTCTCTGGGAAAGCACGGATGCCCAGTGCTGTTGTGCCTGTAGGTAGGGTGCCAAGGGACGGTGAAGAGCAGCAAGAGCTTTCACGGCTGGGCCCTTCCTCGGAGGAGATGGATCGCACCGTTCGTCTTTTCAGAAAGAGGCTTGCCGAGACTGAGCGCCGTGAGATGTTCCGTCTCTGGGAAAGCACAGATCCCCAGTGCTGTTGTGCCTGTAGGTAGGGTGCCAAGGGGCGGTGAAGAGCAGCAAGAGCTTTCAGGGCTGGGCCCTTCCTCGTGGGACAAGGATCCGACCGTTCGCCTTTTCAGAAAGAGGCTTGCCGAGACTGAGCCCCGTGAGATGTTCCGTCTCTGGGAAAGCACAGATCCCCAGTGCTGTTGTGCCTGTAGGTAGGGTGCCAAGGGACGGTGAAGAGCAGCAAGAGCTTTCAGGGCTGGGCCCTTCCTCGTGGGACAAGGATCCGACCGTTCGCCTTTTCAGAAAGAGGCTTGCCGAGACTGAGCCCCGTGAGATGTTCCGTCTCTGGGAAAGCACAGATCCCCACTGCTGTTGTGCCTGTAGGTAGGGTGCCAAGGGACGGTGAAGAGCAGCAAGAGCTTTCAGGGCTGGGCCCTTCCTCGTGGGACAAGTATCCGACCGTTCGCCTTTTCAGAAAGAGGCTTGCCGACACTGAGCCCCGTGAGATGTTCCGTCTCTGGGAAAGCACAGATCCCCAGTGCTGTTGTGCCTGTAGGTAGGATGCCAAGGGGTGGTGAAGAGCAGCAAGAGCTTTCAGGGCTGGGCCCTTCCTCGGGGGAGAAGGATCCGACCGTTCGCCTTTTCAGAAACAGGCTTGCCGAGACTGAGCCCCGTGAGATGTTCCGTCTCTGGGAAAGCACAGATCCCCAGTGCTGTTGTGCCTGTAGGTAGGGTGCCAAGGGGCGGTGAAGAGCAGCAAGAGCTTTCAGGGCTGGGCCCTTCCTCGTGGGAGAAGGATCCGACCGTTCACCTTTTCAGAAAGAGGCTTGCCGAGACTGAGCCCCGTGAGATGTTCCGTCTCTGGGAAAGCACAGATCCCCAGTGCTGTTGTGCCTGTAGGTAGGGTGCCAAGGGACAGTGAAGAGCAGCAAGAGCTTTCAGGGCTGGGCCCTTCCTCGTGGGACAAGGATCCGACCGTTCGCCTTTCCCAAAAAAAAGAGGCTCTGCCGAGGCGTAGCGCCACGAGATGTTCTGTCTCTGGGAAAGCACAGATCCCCAGTGCTGTTGTGCCTGTAGGTAGGGTGCCAAGGGGCGGTGAAGAGCAGCAAGAGCTTTCAGGGCTGGGCCCTTCCTCGGGGGAGATGGATCGCACCGTTCGCCTTTTCAGAAAGAGCCTTGCCGAGACTGAGCCCCGTGAGATGTTCCGTCTCTGGGAAAGCACAGATCCCCAGTGCTGTTGTGCCTGTAGGTAGGGTGCCTAGGGGCGGTGAAGAGCAGCAAGAGCTTTCAGGGCTGGGCCCTTCCTCGTGGGACAAGGATCCGACCGTTCGCCTTTTCAGAAAGAGGCTTGCCGAGACTGAGCGCCGTGAGATGTTCCGTCTCTGGGAAAGCACAGATCCCCACTGCTGTTGTGCCTGTAGGTAGGGTGCCAAGGGACGGTGAAGAGCAGCAAGAGCTTTCACGTCTGAGCCCTTCCTCGGGGGAGATGGATCGCACCGTTCGTCTTTTCAGAAAGAGGCTTGCCGAGACTGAGCGCCGTGAGATATTCCGTCTCTGGGAAAGCACAGATCCCCAGTGCTGTTGTGCCTGTAGGTAGGGTGCCAAGGGGCGGTGAACAGCAGCAAGAGCTTTCAGGGCTGGGCCCTTCCTCGTGGGAAAAGGATCCGACCGTTCCCTTTTCAGAAAGAGGCTTGCCGAGACTGAGCCCCGTGAGATGTTCCGTCTCTGGGAAAGCACAGATCCCCAGTGCTGTTGTGCCTGTAGGTAGGGTGCCAAGGGGCGGTGAAGAGCAGCAAGAGCTTTCAGGGCTGGGCCCTTCCTCGGGGGAGATGGATCGCACCGTTCGTCTTTTCAGAAAGAGGCTTGCCGAGACTGAGCGCCATGAGATATTCCGTCTCTGGGAAAGCACAGATCCCCAGTGCTGTTGTGCCTGTAGATAGGGTGCCAAGGGACGGTGAAGAGCAGCAAGAGCTTTCAGGGCTGGGCCCTTCCTCGTGGGAGAAGGATCCGACCGTTCGCCTTTTCAGAAAGAGGCTTGCCGAGACTGAGCCCCGTGAGATGTTCCGTCTCTGGGAAAGCACAGATCCCCAGTGCTGTTGTGCCTGTAGGTAGGGTGCCAAGGGGCGGTGAAGAGCAGCAAGAGCTTTCAGGGCTGGGCCCTTCCTCGTGGGAGAAGGATCCGACCGTTCGCCTTTTCAGAAAGAGGCTTGCCGAGACTGAGCCCCGTGAGATGTTCCGTCTCTGGGAAAGCACAGATCCCCAGTGCTGTTGTGCCTGTAGGTAGGGTGCCAAGGGACGGTGAAGAGCAGCAAGAGCTTTCAGGGCTGGGCCCTTCCTCGGGGGACAAGGATCCGACCGTTCGCCTTTTCAGAAAGAGGCTTGCCGAGACTGAGCCCCGTGAGATGTTCCGTCTCTGGGAAAGCACAGATCCCCAGTGCTGTTGTGCCTGTAGGTAGGGTGCCAAGGGACGGTGAAGAGCAGCAAGAGCTTTCAGGGCTGGGCCCTTCCTCGTGGGACAAGTATCCGACCGTTCGCCTTTTCAGAAAGAGGCTTGCCGAGACTGAGCCCCGTGAGATGTTCCGTCTCTGGGAAAGCACGGATGCCCAGTGCTGTTGTGCCTGTAGGTAGGGTGCCAAGGGACGGTGAAGAGCAGCAAGAGCTTTCACGGCTGGGCCCTTCCTCGGAGGAGATGGATCGCACCGTTCGTCTTTTCAGAAAGAGGCTTGCCGAGACTGAGCGCCGTGAGATGTTCCGTCTCTGGGAAAGCACAGATCCCCAGTGCTGTTGTGCCTGTAGGTAGGGTGCCAAGGGGCGGTGAAGAGCAGCAAGAGCTTTCAGGGCTGGGCCCTTCCTCGTGGGACAAGGATCCGACCGTTCGCCTTTTCAGAAAGAGGCTTGCCGAGACTGAGCCCCGTGAGATGTTCCGTCTCTGGGAAAGCACAGATCCCCAGTGCTGTTGTGCCTGTAGGTAGGGTGCCAAGGGACGGTGAAGAGCAGCAAGAGCTTTCAGGGCTGGGCCCTTCCTCGTGGGACAAGGATCCGACCGTTCGCCTTTTCAGAAAGAGGCTTGCCGAGACTGAGCCCCGTGAGATGTTCCGTCTCTGGGAAAGCACAGATCCCCACTGCTGTTGTGCCTGTAGGTAGGGTGCCAAGGGACGGTGAAGAGCAGCAAGAGCTTTCAGGGCTGGGCCCTTCCTCGTGGGACAAGTATCCGACCGTTCGCCTTTTCAGAAAGAGGCTTGCCGACACTGAGCCCCGTGAGATGTTCCGTCTCTGGGAAAGCACAGATCCCCAGTGCTGTTGTGCCTGTAGGTAGGGTGCCAAGGGGTGGTGAAGAGCAGCAAGAGCTTTCAGGGCTGGGCCCTTCCTCGGGGGAGAAGGATCCGACCGTTCGCCTTTTCAGAAACAGGCTTGCCGAGACTGAGCCCCGTGAGATGTTCCGTCTCTGGGAAAGCACAGATCCCCAGTGCTGTTGTGCCTGTAGGTAGGGTGCCAAGGGGCGGTGAAGAGCAGCAAGAGCTTTCAGGGCTGGGCCCTTCCTCGTGGGAGAAGGATCCGACCGTTCACCTTTTCAGAAAGAGGCTTGCCGAGACTGAGCCCCGTGAGATGTTCCGTCTCTGGGAAAGCACAGATCCCCAGTGCTGTTGTGCCTGTAGGTAGGGTGCCAAGGGACAGTGAAGAGCAGCAAGAGCTTTCAGGGCTGGGCCCTTCCTCGTGGGACAAGGATCCGACCGTTCGCCTTTCCCAAAAAAAAGAGGCTCTGCCGAGGCGTAGCGCCACGAGATGTTCTGTCTCTGGGAAAGCACAGATCCCCAGTGCTGTTGTGCCTGTAGGTAGGGTGCCAAGGGGCGGTGAAGAGCAGCAAGAGCTTTCAGGGCTGGGCCCTTCCTCGGGGGAGATGGATCGCACCGTTCGCCTTTTCAGAAAGAGCCTTGCCGAGACTGAGCCCCGTGAGATGTTCCGTCTCTGGGAAAGCACAGATCCCCAGTGCTGTTGTGCCTGTAGGTAGGGTGCCAAGGGGCGGTGAAGAGCAGCAAGAGCTTTCAGGGCTGGGCCCTTCCTCGTGGGACAAGTATCCGACCGTTCGCCTTTTCAGAAAGAGGCTTGCCGAGACTGAGCGCCGTGAGATGTTCCGTCTCTGGGAAAGCACAGATCCCCACTGCTGTTGTGCCTGTAGGTAGGGTGCCAAGGGACGGTGAAGAGCAGCAAGAGCTTTCACGTCTGAGCCCTTCCTCGGGGGAGATGGATCGCACCGTTCGTCTTTTCAGAAAGAGGCTTGCCGAGACTGAGCGCCGTGAGATATTCCGTCTCTGGGAAAGCACAGATCCCCAGTGCTGTTGTGCCTGTAGGTAGGGTGCCAAGGGGCGGTGAACAGCAGCAAGAGCTTTCAGGGCTGGGCCCTTCCTCGTGGGAAAAGGATCCGACCGTTCCCTTTTCAGAAAGAGGCTTGCCGAGACTGAGCCCCGTGAGATGTTCCGTCTCTGGGAAAGCACAGATCCCCAGTGCTGTTGTGCCTGTAGGTAGGGTGCCAAGGGGCGGTGAAGAGCAGCAAGAGCTTTCAGGGCTGGGCCCTTCCTCGGGGGAGATGGATCGCACCGTTCGTCTTTTCAGAAAGAGGCTTGCCGAGACTGAGCGCCATGAGATATTCCGTCTCTGGGAAAGCACAGATCCCCAGTGCTGTTGTGCCTGTAGATAGGGTGCCAAGGGACGGTGAAGAGCAGCAAGAGCTTTCAGGGCTGGGCCCTTCCTCGTGGGAGAAGGATCCGACCGTTCGCCTTTTCAGAAAGAGGCTTGCCGAGACTGAGCCCCGTGAGATGTTCCGTCTCTGGGAAAGCACAGATCCCCAGTGCTGTTGTGCCTGTAGGTAGGGTGCCAAGGGGCGGTGAAGAGCAGCAAGAGCTTTCAGGGCTGGGCCCTTCCTCGTGGGAGAAGGATCCGACCGTTCGCCTTTTCAGAAAGAGGCTTGCCGAGACTGAGCCCCGTGAGATGTTCCGTCTCTGGGAAAGCACAGATCCCCAGTGCTGTTGTGCCTGTAGGTAGGGTGCCAAGGGACGGTGAAGAGCAGCAAGAGCTTTCAGGGCTGGGCCCTTCCTCGGGGGACAAGGATCCGACCGTTCGCCTTTTCAGAAAGAGGCTTGCCGAGACTGAGCCCCGTGAGATGTTCCGTCTCTGGGAAAGCACAGATCCCCAGTGCTGTTGTGCCTGTAGGTAGGGTGCCAAGGGACGGTGAAGAGCAGCAAGAGCTTTCAGGGCTGGGCCCTTCCTCGTGGGACAAGTATCCGACCGTTCGCCTTTTCAGAAAGAGGCTTGCCGAGACTGAGCCCCGTGAGATGTTCCGTCTCTGGGAAAGCACAGATCCCCAGTGCTGTTGTGCCTGTAGGTAGGGTGCCAAGGGACGGTGAAGAGCAGCAAGAGCTTTCAGGGCTGCGCCCTTCCTCGTGGGACAAGTATCCGACCGTTCACCTTTTCAGAAAGAGGCTTGCCGACACTGAGCCCCGTGAGATGTTCCGTCTCTGGGAAAGCACAGATCCCCAGTGCTGTTGTGCCTGTAGGTAGGGTGCCAAGGGACGGTGAAGAGCAGCAAGAGCTTTCAGGGCTGGGCCCTTCCTCGGGGGAGAAGGATCCGACCGTTCGCCTTTTCAGAAAGAGGCTTGCCGAGACTGAGCCCCGTGAGATGTTCCGTCTCTGGGAAAGCACAGATCCCCAGTGCTGTTGTGCCTGTAGGTAGGGTGCCAAGGGGCGGTGAAGAGCAGCAAGAGCTTTCAGGGCTGGGCCCTTCGTCGTGGGAGAAGGATCCGACCGTTCACCTTTTCAGAAAGAGGCTTGCCGACACTGAGCCCCGTGAGATGTTCCGTCTCTGGGAAAGCACAGATCCCCAGTGCTGTTGTGCCTGTAGGTAGGGTGCCAAGGGACGGTGAAGAGCAGCAAGAGCTTTCAGGGCTGGGCCCTTCCTCGGGGGAGAAGGATCCGACCGTTCGCCTTTTCAGAAAGAGGCTTGCCGAGACTGAGCCCCGTGAGATGTTCCGTCTCTGGGAAAGCACAGATCCCCAGTGCTGTTGTGCCTGTAGGTAGGGTGCCAAGGGGCGGTGAAGAGCAGCAAGAGCTTTCAGGGCTGGGCCCTTCGTCGTGGGAGAAGGATCCGACCGTTCACCTTTTCAGAAAGAGGCTTGCCGAGACTGAGCCCCGTGAGATGTTCCGTCTCTGGGAAAGCACAGATCCCCAGTGCTGTTGTGCCTGTAGGTAGGGTGCCAAGGGACAGTGAAGAGCAGCAAGAGCTTTCAGGGCTCGGCCCTTCCTCGTGGGAGAAGGATCCGACCGTTCGCCTTTTCAGAAAGAGGCTTGCCGAGACTGAGCCCCGTGAGATGTTCCGTCTCTGGGAAAGCACAGATCCCCAGTGCTGTTGTGCCTGTAGGTAGGGTGCCAAGGGACGGTGAAGAGCAGCAAGAGCTTTCAGGGCTGGGCCCTTCCTCGTGGGAGAAGGATCCGACCGTTCACCTTTTCCAAAAAAAAGAGGCTCTGCAGAGGCGTAGCGCAACGAGATGTTCCGTCTCTGCGAAAGCATAGATCCCCAGTGCTGTTGTGCCTGTAGGTAGGGTGCCAAGGGACAGTGAAGAGCAGCAAGAGCTTTCAGGGCTCGGCCCTTCCTCGTGGGAGAAGGATCCGACCGTTCGCCTTTTCAGAAAGAGGCTTGCCGAGACTGAGCCCCGTGAGATGTTCCGTCTCTGGGAAAGCACAGATCCCCAGTGCTGTTGTGCCTGTAGGTAGGGTGCCAAGGGGCGGTGAAGAGCAGCAAGAGCTTTCAGGGCTGGACCCTTCCTCGTGGGAGAAGGATCCGACCGTTCGCCTTTTAAAAAAAAAAGAGGCTCTGCCGAGGCGTAGCGCCACGAGATGTTCCGTCTCTGCGAAAGCATAGATCCCCAGTGCTGTTGTGCCTGTAGGTAGGGTGCCAAGGGACGGTGAAGAGCAGCAAGAGCTTTCAGGGCTGGGCCCTTCCTCGGGGGAGATGGATCGCACCGTTCGCCTTTTCAGAAAGAGGCTTGCCGAGACTGAGCCCCGTGAGATGTTCCGTCTCTGGGAAAGCACAGATCCCCAGTGCTGTTGTGCCTGTAGGTAGGGTGCCAAGGGACGGTGAAGAGCAGCAAGAGCTTTCAGGGCTGGGCCCTTCCTCGGGGGACAAGGATCCGACCGTTCGCCTTTTCAGAAAGAGGCTTGCCGAGACTGAGCCCCGTGAGATGTTCCGTCTCTGGGAAAGCACAGATCCCCAGTGCTGTTGTGCCTGTAGGTAGGGTGCCAAGGGGCGGTGAAGAGCAGCAAGAGCTTTCAGGGCTGAGCCCTTCCTCGTGGGACAAGGATCCGACCGTTCGCCTTTTCCAAAAAAAAGAGGCTCTGCCGAGGCGTAGCGCTACGAGATGTTCCGTTCTGCGAAAGCACGGATGCCCAGTGCTGTTGTGCCTGTAGGTAGGGCCACAAGGGACGGTGAAGAGCAGCAAGAGCTTTCAGGGCTGGGCCCTTCCTCGTGGGACAAGGATCCGACCGTTCGCCTTTTCAGAAAGAGGCTTGCCGAGACTGAGCCCCGTGAGATGTTCCGTCTCTGGGAAAGCACAGATCCCCAGTGCTGTTGTGCCTGTAGGTAGGGTGCCAAGGGGCGGTGAAGAGCAGCAAGAGCTTTCAGGGCTGGGCCCTTCCTCGTGGGACAAGTATCCGACCGTTCGCCTTTCCAAAAAAAAGAGGCTCTGCCGAGGCGTAGCGCTACGAGATGTTCCGTCTCTGCGAAAGCACGGATGCCCAGTGCTGTTGTGCCTGTAGGTAGGGCCACAAGGGATGGTGAAGAGCAGCAAGAGCTTTCAGGGCTGGGCCCTTCCTCGTGGGAGCAGGATCCGACCGTTCGCCTTTTCAGAAAGAGGCTTGCCGAGACTGAGCCCCGTGAGATGTTCCGTCTCTGGGAAAGCACAGATCCCCAGTGCTGTTGTGCCTGTAGGTAGGGTGCCAAGGGGCGGTGAAGAGCAGCAAGAGCTTTCAGGGCTGGGCCCTTCCTCGTGGGAGAAGGATCCGACCGTTCGCCTTTTCAGAAAGAGGCTTGCCGAGACTGAGCCCCGTGAGATGTTCCGTCTCTGGGAAAGCACAGATCCCCAGTGCTGTTGTGCCTGTAGGTAGGGTGCCAAGGGACGGTGAAGAGCAGCAAGAGCTTTCACGGCTGGGCCCTTCCTCGGGGGAGATGGATTGCACCGTTCGTCTTTTCAGAAAGAGGCTTGCCGAGACTGAGCCCCGTGAGCTATTCCGTCTCTGGGAAAGCACAGATCCCCAGTGCTGTTGTGCCTGTAGGTAGGGTGCCAAGGGGCGGTGAACAGCAGCAAGAGCTTTCAGGGCTGGGCCCTTCGTCGTGGGAGAAGGATCCGACCGTTCACCTTTTCAGAAAGAGGCTTGCCGAGACTGAGCCCCGTGAGATGTTCCGTCTCTGGGAAAGCACAGATCCCCAGTGCTGTTGTGCCTGTAGGTAGGGTGCCAAGGGACAGTGAAGAGCAGCAAGAGCTTTCAGGGCTGGGCCCTTCCTCGTGGGAGAAGGATCCGACCGTTCGCCTTTTCAGAAAGAGGCTTGCCGAGACTGAGCCCCGTGAGATGTTCCGTCTCTGGGAAAGCACAGATCCCCAGTGCTGTTGTGCCTGTAGGTAGGGAGCCAAGGGACAGTGAAGAGCAGCAAGAGCTTTCAGGGCTGGGCCCTTCCTCGTGGGAGAAGGATCCGACCGTTCGCCTTTTAAAAAAAAAAGAGGCTCTGCCGAGGCGTAGCGCCACGAGATGTTCCGTCTCTGGGAAAGCACAGATCCCCAGTGCTGTTGTGCCTGTAGGTAGGGTGCCAAGGGACGGTGAAGAGCAGCAAGAGCTTTCAGGGCTGGGCCCTTCCTCGTGGGAAAAGGATCCGACCGTTCGCCTTTTCAGAAAGAGGCTTGCCGAGACTGAGCCCCGTGAGATGTTCCGTCTCTGGGAAAGCACAGATCCCCAGTGCTGTTGTGCCTGTAGGTAGGGTGCCAAGGGGCGGTGAAGAGCAGCAAGAGCTTTCAGGGCTGGGCCCTTCCTCGTGGGACAAGTATCCGACCGTTCGCCTTTTCAGAAAGAGGCTTGCCGAGACTGAGCCCCGTGAGATGTTCCGTCTCTGGGAAAGCACGGATGCCCAGTGCTGTTGTGCCTGTAGGTAGGGTGCCAAGGGACGGTGAAGAGCAGCAAGAGCTTTCAGGGCTGGGCCCTTCCTCGTGGGACAAGTATCCGACCGTTCGCCTTTTCAGAAAGAGGCTTGCCGAGACTGAGCCCCGTGAGATGTTCCGTCTCTGGGAAAGCACAGATCCCCAGTGCTGTTGTGCCTGTAGGTAGGGTGCCAAGGGACGGTGAAGAGCAGCAAGAGCTTTCAGGGCTGGGCCCTTCCTCGTGGGAGAAGGATCCGACCGTTCGCCTTTTCAGAAAGAGGCTTGCCGAGACTGAGCCCCGTGAGATGTTCCGTCTCTGGGAAAGCACAGATCCCCAGTGCTGTTGTGCCTGTAGGTAGGGTGCCAAGGGGCGGTGAAGAGCAGCAAGAGCTTTCAGGGCTGGGCCCTTCCTCGTGGGACAAGGATCCGACCGTTCGCCTTTTCAGAAAGAGGCTTGCCGAGACTGAGCCCCGTGAGATGTTCCGTCTCTGGGAAAGCACAGATCCCCAGTGCTGTTGTGCCTGTAGGTAGGGTGCCAAGGGGCGGTGAACAGCAGCAAGAGCTTTCAGGGCTGGGCCCTTCCTCGTGGGACAAGTATCCGACCGTTCGCCTTTTCAGAAAGAGGCTTGCCGAGACTGAGCCCCGTGAGATGTTCCGTCTCTGGGAAAGCACAGATCCCCAGTGCTGTTGTGCCTGTAGGTAGGGTGCCAAGGGGCGGTGAAGAGCAGCAAGAGCTTTCAGGGCTGGGCCCTTCCTCGGGGGAGATGGATCGCACCGTTCGTCTTTTCAGAAAGAGGCTTGCCGAGACTGAGCGCCGTGAGATATTCCGTCTCTGGGAAAGCACAGATCCCCAGTGCTGTTGTGCCTGTAGGTAGGGTGCCAAGGGACGGTGAAGAGCAGCAAGAGCTTTCAGGGCTGGGCCCTTCCTCGTGGGAGAAGGATCCGACCGTTCGCCTTTTCAGAAAGAGGCTTGCCGAGACTGAGCCCCGTGAGATGTTCCGTCTCTGGGAAAGCACAGATCCCCAGTGCTGTTGTGCCTGTAGGTAGGGTGCCAAGGGGCGGTGAAGAGCAGCAAGAGCTTTCAGGGCTGGGCCCTTCCTCGTGGGCTGGGCCCTTCCTCGGGGAGAAGGATCCGTCCGTTCGCCTTTTCAGAAAGAGACTTGCCGAGACTGAGCGCCGTGAGATGTTCCGTCTCTGGGAAAGCACAGATCCCCAGTGCTGTTGTGCCTGTAGGTAGGGTGCCAAGGGGCGGTGAAGAGCAGCAAGAGCTTTCAGGGCTGGGCCCTTCCTCGTGGGAGAAGGATCCGACCGTTCACCTTTTCAGAAAGAGGCTTGCCGACACTGAGCCCCGTGGAATGTTCCGTCTCTGGGAAAGCACAGATCCCCAGTGCTGTTGTGCCTGTAGGTAGGGTGCCAAGGGACAGTGAAGAGCAGCAAGAGCTTTCAGGGCTGGGCCCTTCCTCGTGGGACAAGGATCCGACCGTTCGCCTTTTCCAGAAAAAAGAGGCTCTGCCGAGGCGTAGCGCCACGAGATGTTCCGTCTCTGGGAAAGCACAGATCCCCAGTGCTGTTGTGCCTGTAGGTAGGGTGCCAAGGGACAGTGAAGAGCAGCAAGAGCTTTCAGGGCTGGGCCCTTCCTCGTGGGAAAAGGATCCGACCGTTCGCCTTTTCAGAAAGAGGCTTGCCGAGACTGAGCCCCGTGAGATGTTCCGTCTCTGGGAAAGCACAGATCCCCAGTGCTGTTGTGCCTGTAGGTAGGGTGCCAAGGGGCGGTGAAGAGCAGCAAGAGCTTTCAGGGCTGGGCCCTTCCTCGGGGGAGATGGATCGCACCGTTCGTCTTTTCAGAAAGAGGCTTGCCGAGACTGAGCCCCGTGAGATGTTCCGTCTCTGGGAAAGCACGGATGCCCAGTGCTGTTGTGCCTGTAGGTAGGGTGCCAAGGGACGGTGAAGAGCAGCAAGAGCTTTCACGGCTGGGCCCTTCCTCGGGGGAGATGGATCGCACCGTTCGTCTTTTCAGAAAGAGGCTTGCCGAGACTGAGCGCCGTGAGATATTCCGTCTCTGGGAAAGCACAGATCCCCAGTGCTGTTGTGCCTGTAGGTAGGGTGCCAAGGGGCGGTGAACAGCAGCAAGAGCTTTCAGGGCTGGGCCCTTCCTCGTGGGACAAGTATCCGACCGTTCGCCTTTTCAGAAAGAGGCTTGCCGAGACTGAGCGCCGTGAGATGTTCCGTCTCTGGGAAAGCACAGATCCCCAGTGCTGTTGTGCCTGTAGGTAGGGTGCCAAGGGACGGTGAAGAGCAGCAAGAGCTTTCAGGGCTGGGCCCTTCCTCGTGGGAGAAGGATCCGACCGTTCGCCTTTTCAGAAAGAGGCTTGCCGAGACTGAGCCCCGTGAGATGTTCCGTCTCTGGGAAAGCACAGATCCCCAGTGCTGTTGTGCCTGTAGGTAGGGTGCCAAGGGACGGTGAAGAGCAGCAAGAGCTTTCAGGGCTGGGCCCTTCCTCGTGGGAGAAGGATCCGACCGTTCGCCTTTTCAGAAAGAGGCTTGCCGAGACTGAGCCCCGTGAGATGTTCCGTCTCTGGGAAAGCACAGATCCCCAGTGCTGTTGTGCCTGTAGGTAGGGTGCCAAGGGGCGGTGAAGAGCAGCAAGAGCTTTCAGGGCTGGGCCCTTCCTCGTGGGACAAGGATCCGACCGTTCGCCTTTTCAGAAAGAGGCTTGCCGAGACTGAGCCCCGTGAGATGTTCCGTCTCTGGGAAAGCACAGATCCCCAGTGCTGTTGTGCCTGTAGGTAGGGTGCCAAGGGGCGGTGAACAGCAGCAAGAGCTTTCAGGGCTGGGCCCTTCCTCGTGGGACAAGTATCCGACCGTTCGCCTTTTCAGAAAGAGGCTTGCCGAGACTGAGCCCCGTGAGATGTTCCGTCTCTGGGAAAGCACAGATCCCCAGTGCTGTTGTGCCTGTAGGTAGGGTGCCAAGGGGCGGTGAAGAGCAGCAAGAGCTTTCAGGGCTGGGCCCTTCCTCGGGGGAGATGGATCGCACCGTTCGTCTTTTCAGAAAGAGGCTTGCCGAGACTGAGCGCCGTGAGATATTCCGTCTCTGGGAAAGCACAGATCCCCAGTGCTGTTGTGCCTGTAGGTAGGGTGCCAAGGGACGGTGAAGAGCAGCAAGAGCTTTCAGGGCTGGGCCCTTCCTCGTGGGAGAAGGATCCGACCGTTCGCCTTTTCAGAAAGAGGCTTGCCGAGACTGAGCCCCGTGAGATGTTCCGTCTCTGGGAAAGCACAGATCCCCAGTGCTGTTGTGCCTGTAGGTAGGGTGCCAAGGGGCGGTGAAGAGCAGCAAGAGCTTTCAGGGCTGGGCCCTTCCTCGTGGGCTGGGCCCTTCCTCGGGGGAGAATGATCCGTCCGTTCGCCTTTTCAGAAAGAGACTTGCCGAGACTGAGCGCCGGGAGATGTTCCGTCTCTGGGAAAGCACAGATCCCCAGTGCTGTTGTGCCTGTAGGTAGGGTGCCAAGGGGCGGTGAAGAGCAGCAAGAGCTTTCAGGGCTGGGCCCTTCCTCGTGGGAGAAGGATCCGACCGTTCACCTTTTCAGAAAGAGGCTTGCCGACACTGAGCCCCGTGGAATGTTCTGTCTCTGGGAAAGCACAGATCCCCAGTGCTGTTGTGCCTGTAGGTAGGGTGCCAAGGGACAGTGAAGAGCAGCAAGAGCTTTCAGGGCTGGGCCCTTCCTCGTGGGACAAGGATCCGACCGTTCGCCTTTTCCAGAAAAAAGAGGCTCTGCCGAGGCGTAGCGCCACGAGATGTTCCGTCTCTGGGAAAGCACAGATCCCCAGTGCTGTTGTGCCTGTAGGTAGGGTGCCAAGGGACAGTGAAGAGCAGCAAGAGCTTTCAGGGCTGGGCCCTTCCTCGTGGGAAAAGGATCCGACCGTTCGCCTTTTCAGAAAGAGGCTTGCCGAGACTGAGCCCCGTGAGATGTTCCGTCTCTGGGAAAGCACAGATCCCCAGTGCTGTTGTGCCTGTAGGTAGGGTGCCAAGGGGCGGTGAAGAGCAGCAAGAGCTTTCAGGGCTGGGCCCTTCCTCGTGGGAGAAGGATCCGACCGTTCGCCTTTTCAGAAAGAGGCTTGCCGAGACTGAGCCCCGTGAGATGTTCCGTCTCTGGGAAAGCACGGATGCCCAGTGCTGTTGTGCCTGTAGGTAGGGTGCCAAGGGACGGTGAAGAGCAGCAAGAGCTTTCACGGCTGGGCCCTTCCTCGGGGGAGATGGATCGCACCGTTCGTCTTTTCAGAAAGAGGCTTGCCGAGACTGAGCGCCGTGAGATATTCCGTCTCTGGGAAAGCACAGATCCCCAGTGCTGTTGTGCCTGTAGGTAGGGTGCCAAGGGGCGGTGAACAGCAGCAAGAGCTTTCAGGGCTGGGCCCTTCCTCCTGGGACAAGTATCCGACCGTTCGCCTTTTCAGAAAGAGGCTTGCCGAGACTGAGCGCCGTGAGATGTTCCGTCTCTGGGAAAGCACAGATCCCCAGTGCTGTTGTGCCTGTAGGTAGGGTGCCAAGGGACGGTGAAGAGCAGCAAGAGCTTTCAGGGCTGGGCCCTTCCTCGTGGGAGAAGGATCCGACCGTTCGCCTTTTCAGAAAGAGGCTTGCCGAGACTGAGCCCCGTGAGATGTTCCGTCTCTGGGAAAGCACAGATCCCCAGTGCTGTTGTGCCTGTAGGTAGGGTGCCAAGGGACGGTGAAGAGCAGCAAGAGCTTTCAGGGCTGGGCCCTTCCTCGTGGGAGAAGGATCCGACCGTTCGCCTTTTCAGAAAGAGGCTTGCCGAAACTGAGCCCCGTGAGATGTTCCGTCTCTGGGAAAGCACAGATCCCCACTGCTGTTGTGCCTGTAGGTAGGGTGCCAAGGGACGGTGAAGAGCAGCAAGAGCTTTCAGGGCTGGGCCCTTCCTCGTTGGAGCAGGATCCGACCGTTCGCCTTTTCAGAAAGAGGCTTGCCGAGACTGAGCCCCGTGAGATGTTCCGTCTCTGGGAAAGCACAGATCCCCACTGCTGTTGTGCCTGTAGGTAGGGTGCCAAGGGACGGTGAAGAGCAGCAAGAGCTTTCAGGGCTGGGCCCTTCCTCGTGGGACAAGTATCCGACCGTTCGCCTTTTCAGAAAGAGGCTTGCCGAGACTGAGCGCCGTGAGATGTTCCGTCTCTGGGAAAGCACAGATCCCCAGTGCTGTTGTGCCTGTAGGTAGGGTGCCAAGGGGCGGTGAAGAGCAGCAAGAGCTTTCAGGGCTGGGCCCTTCCTCGGGGGAGAAGGATCCGACCGTTCGCCTTTTCAGAAACAGGCTTGCCGAGACTGAGCCCCGTGAGATGTTCCGTCTCTGGGAAAGCACAGATCCCCAGTGCTGTTGTGCCTGTAGGTAGGGTGCCAAGGGACGGTGAAGAGCAGCAAGAGCTTTCAGGGCTGGGCCCTTCCTCGTGGGAGAAGGATCCGACCGTTCACATTTTCAGAAAGAGGCTTGCCGAGACTGAGCCCCGTGAGATGTTCCGTCTCTGGGAAAGCACAGATCCCCAGTGCTGTTGTGCCTGTAGGTAGGGTGCCAAGGGACAGTGAAGAGCAGCAAGAGCTTTCAGGGCTGGGCCCTTCCTCGTGGGACAAGGATCCGACCGTTCGCCTTTCCGAAAAAAAAGAGGCTCTGCCGAGGCGTAGCGCCACGAGATGTTCTGTCTCTGGGAAAGCACAGATCCCCAGTGCTGTTGTGCCTGTAGGTAGGGCCACAAGGGACGGTGAAGAGCAGCAAGAGCTTTCAGGGCTGGGCCCTTCCTCGGGGGAGATGGATCGCACCGTTCGCCTTTTCAGAAAGAGCCTTGCCGAGACTGAGCCCCGTGAGATGTTCCGTCTCTGGGAAAGCACAGATCCCCAGTGCTGTTGTGCCTGTAGGTAGGGTGCCAAGGGGCGGTGAAGAGCAGCAAGAGCTTTCAGGGCTGGGCCCTTCCTCGTGGGACAAGTATCCGACCGTTCGCCTTTTCAGAAAGAGGCTTGCCGAGACTGAGCCCCGTGAGATGTTCCGTCTCTGGGAAAGCACGGATGCCCAGTGCTGTTGTGCCTGTAGGTAGGGTGCCAAGGGACGGTGAAGAGCAGCAAGAGCTTTCACGGCTGGGCCCTTCCTCGGGGGAGATGGATCGCACCGTTCGTCTTTTCAGAAAGAGGCTTGCCGAGACTGAGCGCCGTGAGATATTCCGTCTCTGGGAAAGCACAGATCCCCAGTGCTGTTGTGCCTGTAGGTAGGGTGCCAAGGGGCGGTGAAGAGCAGCAAGAGCTTTCAGGGCTGGGCCCTTCCTCGTGGGACAAGTATCCGACCGTTCACCTTTTCAGAAAGAGGCTTGCCGACACTGAGCCCCGTGAGATGTTCCGTCTCTGGGAAAGCACAGATCCCCAGTGCTGTTGTGCCTGTAGGTAGGGTGCCAAGGGACGGTGAAGAGCAGCAAGAGCTTTCAGGGCTGGGCCCTTCCTCGTGGGAGAAGGATCCGACCGTTCGCCTTTTCAGAAAGAGGCTTGCCGAGACTGAGCCCCGTGAGATGTTCCGTCTCTGGGAAAGCACAGATCCCCAGTGCTGTTGTGCCTGTAGGTAGGGTGCCAAGGGGCGGTGAAGAGCAGCAAGAGCTTTCAGGGCTGGGCCCTTCCTCGTGGGACAAGGATCCGACCGTTCGCCTTTTCAGAAAGAGGCTTGCCGAGACTGAGCCCCGTGAGATGTTCCGTCTCTGGGAAAGCACAGATCCCCAGTGCTGTTGTGCCTGTAGGTAGGGTGCCAAGGGGCGGTGAACAGCAGCAAGAGCTTTCAGGGCTGGGCCCTTCCTCGTGGGACAAGTATCCGACCGTTCGCCTTTTCAGAAAGAGGCTTGCCGAGACTGAGCGCCGTGAGATGTTCCGTCTCTGGGAAAGCACAGATCCCCAGTGCTGTTGTGCCTGTAGGTAGGGTGCCAAGGGGCGGTGAAGAGCAGCAAGAGCTTTCAGGGCTGGGCCCTTCCTCGGGGGAGATGGATCGCACCGTTCGTCTTTTCAGAAAGAGGCTTGCCGAGACTGAGCGCCGTGAGATATTCCGTCTCTGGGAAAGCACAGATCCCCAGTGCTGTTGTGCCTGTAGGTAGGGTGCCAAGGGACGGTGAAGAGCAGCAAGAGCTTTCAGGGCTGGGCCCTTCCTCGTGGGAGAAGGATCCGACCGTTCGCCTTTTCAGAAAGAGGCTTGCCGAGACTGAGCCCCGTGAGATGTTCCGTCTCTGGGAAAGCACAGATCCCCAGTGCTGTTGTGCCTGTAGGTAGGGTGCCAAGGGGCGGTGAAGAGCAGCAAGAGCTTTCAGGGCTGGGCCCTTCCTCGTGGGCTGGGCCCTTCCTAGGGGGAGAAGGATCCGTCCGTTCGCCTTTTCAGAAAGAGACTTGCCGAGACTGAGCGCCGTGAGATGTTCCGTCTCTGGGAAAGCACAGATCCCCAGTGCTGTTGTGCCTGTAGGTAGGGTGCCAAGGGGCGGTGAACAGCAGCAAGAGCTTTCAGGGCTGGGCCCTTCCTCGTGGGAGAAGGATCCGACCGTTCACCTTTTCAGAAAGAGGCTTGCCGACACTGAGCCCCGTGGAATGTTCCGTCTCTGGGAAAGCACAGATCCCCAGTGCTGTTGTGCCTGTAGGTAGGGTGCCAAGGGGCGGTGAAGAGCAGCAAGAGCTTTCAGGGCTGGGCCCTTCCTCGTGGGCTGGGCCCTTCCTCGGGGGAGAAGGATCCGTCCGTTCGCCTTTTCAGAAAGAGACTTGCCGAGACTGAGCGCCGTGAGATGTTCCGTCTCTGGGAAAGCACAGATCCCCAGTGCTGTTGTGCCTGTAGGTAGGGTGCCAAGGGGCGGTGAAGAGCAGCAAGAGCTTTCAGGGCTGGGCCCTTCCTCGTGGGAGAAGGATCCGACCGTTCACCTTTTCAGAAAGAGGCTTGCCGACACTGAGCCCCGTGGAATGTTCCGTCTCTGGGAAAGCACAGATCCCCAGTGCTGTTGTGCCTGTAGGTAGGGTGCCAAGGGACAGTGAAGAGCAGCAAGAGCTTTCAGGGCTGGGCCCTTCCTCGTGGGAGAAGGATCCGACCGTTCGCCTTTTCCAGAAAAAAGAGGCTCTGCCGAGGCGTAGCGCCACGAGATGTTCTGTCTCTGGGAAAGCACAGATCCCCAGTGCTGTTGTGCCTGTAGGTAGGGTGCCAAGGGACGGTGAAGAGCAGCAAGAGCTTTCAGGGCTGGGCCCTTCCTCGTGGGAAAAGGATCCGACCGTTCGCCTTTTCAGAAAGAGGCTTGCCGAGACTGAGCCCCGTGGGATGTTCCGTCTCTGGGAAAGCACAGATCCCCAGTGCTGTTGTGCCTGTAGGTAGGGTGCCAAGGGGCGGTGAAGAGCAGCAAGAGCTTTCAGGGCTGGACCCTTCCTCGTGGGAGAAGGATCCGACCGTTCGACTTTTCAGAAAGAGGCTTGCCGAGACTGAGCGCCGTAAGATATTCCGTCTCTGGGAAAGCACAGATCCCCAGTGCTGTTGTGCCTGTAGGTAGGGTGCCAAGGGGCGGTGAAGAGCAGCAAGAGCTTTCAGGGCTGGGCCCTTCCTCGTGGGACAAGGATCCGACCGTTCGCCTTTTAAAAAAAAAAGAGGCTCTGCCGAGGCGTAGCGCCACGAGATGTTCCGTCTCTGGGAAAGCACAGATCCCCACTGCTGTTGTGCCTGTAGGTAGGGTGCCAAGGGACGGTGAAGAGCAGCAAGAGCTTTCAGGGCTGGGCCCTTCCTCGTGGGACAAGGATCCGACCGTTCGCCTTTTCAGAAAGAGGCTTGCCGAGACTGAGCCCCGTGAGATGTTCCGTCTCTGGGAAAGCACAGATCCCCACTGCTGTTGTGCCTGTAGGTAGGGTGCCAAGGGACGGTGAAGAGCAGCAAGAGCTTTCAGGGCTGGGCCCTTCCTCGGGGGAGATGGATCGCACCGT